>NW_026690920.1:1074453-1432605 GCF_020826845.1 Diceros bicornis minor | reverse complement strand
CAGCCCTTCTGCAGCTCACTGGTGTGGAGGGGCACCGAGGCTTCACCTTGGCCTCTGTCTCCAAGTTCACATAAAGGAGGGTCGGTTCCTTCCTCGCTAGATGAGCGTGGAGAGAAACCTCCTTCACAGAAGGGATTATGGAATAATTAAAGTCAGAGCCTTGAACAAGGCAAAGGGTTAGCACCATGAATCTGAAGTGACTGGACATGTGAATTAGTAACCAGTAGGACGAGGAGCTGAAGACAAAAAAAGAAAAAAGGCAAGAAACCAGTTCTCGATTTTCTAAGATGGAAATGCAAGTCTTTCTTCTTCCAAAAGAAAAAAGTCATTGAACCCTTTCCTTGAAAATAAAACTGAAAGGGGCCACATGTTGCAAAGAAGGGTTTTAACCGTGATGTCACTACACAATCATGTGTAGCCATCAGTTGTTAAGTGCACTGCAAATAGTTCACACCTTAACAATTATGTTACCAAAGTTCGCAGTTGAGAAATATAGACACACACACATATACATATATATACATGTAAGAAAAGAGTAGAGTGTGTGCCAATTGCTCACTGTACTATTGACAATATCACTCTTACAACTGAAAGCATGACTAGGAGAGAGAAGGTGGTGTGACCCTAGATTGCTAGAGTCACAGCAAGAAAAGTTAAGAAAGTGCCATCAGGTCATTTGGACAAAAGAATGCTATATGGCTGTTGGGTTTATAAGAGATCCATTGGAGAAAAACAAGTCACTACATTAAATTATTTTCTACTTACCTGCATCACCCTCTCCAAGAACACATATTCTAAAATGAGACAAGTTATTACATTAAAAATGACCGGCTCTGGCATTTGGAAAACTACACCAAATAATGAAGTAAAAACTGGGTTACAAACATCCTGGTATCAACTCCAACTACCGTCTTTTACCAAACTAAAACTCTAATGATCACTAATTCACTTGCAATCTAGTGCTCCTCCCATATACAAAATCAACAACTTCCAATGTGTCATAACTTTTTTAAAATTTCCCTAACATTTTAGAGGATAATGTAAATATGTCTCCTGGAAAAGTTGAGAAAGATGGAGACACTAGGAAAGGAAAAGACGAAAATACTCCCCTAATCAATGATGTAAAACACAAGGCATGAACAACTGTTAAAAGAATTCTCTATGACATTGATCAAGTCTACTATCTCTACGCCTGGCTCTTTCCTATCAGTCATTTGATACATAAACAAATAGAATAGTGTATTTCATGGGATCAATTCTTTTAGTGGCGTGCTTTCCCTTTGACCACTACATATGCTTTTATGTGTTTGCTTTATTTTCAGGCGGCGTCACATCAGAACACCCTCATCTCGGCAGATCTTTGCCTTAAGGAACCCTACCTCGGCCCTTGATCAACTGTACTCTGTGTTATGGTCAACTCAGAGCCCTACATGGATCAGTGTTTCCTACCGCCTCTCTCCCGTGCGTGGCTCATGTCAGGGAGTATAGTCCACCGAGTGAACAGTAAGCAGTCTTCCCAAAGCATCAGATATGAAAAGGAGGAGACGCGGGGTTGGGTGTGGGACCCCATTCCGTGCCTCAGTGCAGACAAGCTAGAGGTCAATGCATCCCTCCAGAGACTGGGAGAAAAACAGGAGGTTATGAGCACGAGGTTCCCTCTGCAGGCCTTGAAGCAGGGACCTGGAATCAAACTGCTGACACCGTGGATCGTGGTTGGTTTGACAGGGAACTCACGAGGAAGATAAGGACGTGAAATAATGAAAATCATAAGAACAGCAGCGAACACTTCTACTGAGCCAAGGACTGCACCCTGAATGTAAACTCTGTGCTGGAACATATCTTAACTCACATGACCCTGAAAGCATCCCGACGTAGTCAATGTTGTTCTTTGCACCATTTGCTAGATGAAGAGACTGGGTACAGTGGCTAGAAAACTCAGCCAGGTTACAAAGCGGATAAATGGCCGAGCCCAAGCTCAGTGCTCCTCTGTGATGCTCTTGGACTACAACTCCAAGTGAAGTCTCTAACGACTATCTCCGCTCGCACTGCCAACACCATCGTCCTCCGTGGAGTGGATGGAGGCAGGCGTGGGCAGGGCAGGGAGCCGGGTGTGGCAGGCCGCCAGATCTAAGGTCTGGCACACAGGTTGCCAGGTGGCTCCCTCCTCTGAGGGGGCCCAGCACACGCCCCAGGGGACTTGGCGGCAGGCCCCAGGGCCCTTTCCCCCGGATCTTGTCCACTTGAAAGGGGCCTGGCCCAGGTGGCCGGTTGGGCTGGTTGGCCAGCCTCCTTTGGACAAAGCAGGCAGGCCCAGCCAGCCTTCCAGTCGCCCCCGGCGTGGCACCAGCGCCCTCAGGCCGAGGGCCTGACGCGTGCCCTCCAACGCGGATTTCTCCTCAGAGCCGTGGCCTGGGCACTAGGAAGGCCAGGCCCTCCCGACTCCAGAGATGATGCTGGGACCCGTCGCCGGAAGGGCCTGCCCGTGTGGCAGCGGCTCCCCAAGCCGGCGGCCTGCTGGGGCCTCACTCACTGCTTGGCCATAAGCCTGTCTCGGCCCTTCGGATTCCACAGAGCCTTTCCTCCACCTGGCTGGAGTCGACAAGTGCGGGCGTGGGGTGAGGCCGTGGTTTTGCCTTTCCAGGAAGAAATGAGGCCCGGGCAAAAGCAGCTGGCCGAGGCAGAGCCTTGACCTGGCACCCCAGTCGGCCTTTGGCCACCAGGTCCAGACCACCGCTTCCAAAGAAGGGAAGCGGCCGGCCAGCTGATTGCAAGTGGGGGATGGGAGGGAGACAACAGCTGAAGCCAAGTCCAGCAGGGCGTTGGCGTTCCTTCTTCAGCTGGGACTGGCCTGGCCTGGCGGGCGGGCGGGGCCTTCACTGAGGACCCCCGAGGCCCGCCCTAGGCCCCGGCGGTGGCGGGTGGCGCATGCGCCCTTGGCCTCAGGGGTTGACCCCAAGCCCACAGGGCACTCAAAGCAGCCGGAGAAAGAAGGGGCCAGGGGAGAGGAAGGCAGGTAGGCGAGGCGGGCAGGGCTCGCCCACCTCTTCTCCTCAGGTCCCCGAGAGAGAAAGAGAGAGAGAGAGAGAGAGAGAGTGAGAGACAGACAGACAGACAGGCAGGGAAAGAGTGAGAGATCCCTGACCTCTGAGTATCTGCATCCACCACTGCTGCCAACTCACAGGCCATCCCACTTCCCCCCCTCCATCCCCATCCCCAGGCGCGGCCCCCCGGGGCCAGCCACACCACGGAGAGGCCCCTTCATGGTCACCTCCGTGCTGTCCCTTCCGGGCCTGACCCCACTGCAGGGGAACCGGTTCAGACAATCCAATCGTCTACATGTCCCTCTCCATGACAATTGTCTTCTCCAGTCTCACATGCCCAAACCGCACCCCCAACATCCTCCTTTGTCTGCAGCTGGAGATAGGAGGAGAATCTCTGCCATTGTGTTGAGAGACTCAGTTTCGCGGGTTTCTCCCCTGTACACGTGTTCTGAAGCTGGGTATTATTTTCTCCAGCGAACCTGTCTTGTGAAGGATTTGGCCAGCCATAAGAAGCTTCAGGGAAGAGGCGGAGGGGCTTCTCTCTCCGCCCCCGACAGCCCTGAGCTGGGTCAGTGCCTCAGACCTGGCCAGGGGCAGCCCATCCCCCGGCGCCCTCTCCCGGGGCATCCCAGGAAAGCTTCACAGCCAGCCCCACCCCACTCGCCACTGCCAGGACCATCGGCCTCCCTCGGGAGGACGGGGCAGGACAGGGAACCGGGTGTGGGAGGCCGCCAGATCTCAGCTCTGGCACACAGGCTGCCAGGCTGCCTGGTCCTCTGAGGGGGCCCAGCACACGCCCCAGGAAACTTGGCGGCAGGCCCCGGGGCTCTCTCCTCTGGAACTCGTCCACTTGAAAGGGGCCTGGCCCAGGTGGCTGGTTCGACCGGTTGGAAAGAAATCTTTTTCTTCTCTGAGAGACTGTTGCTTGTCATCTCCTGGACATGAGATGACAGACAATTGTTCCCATTTCCCTTTCTACTTGAAACCTGATGGATACATTGCCCACTGCCTTTAGAGACTGCAGGTCTTTCTGAAACTCTTTTCAGTGCGCTGGCTCACTTCAGCATCATTTCATTGTTCCATCCGAAATTCCTTTCAGTTGGATCTATTTTCCTTTCTAATCCTTTTGTATACCTAGATATTTAAAAGCTGCTCAAATCTGTAGTGGAGAAAAGTTGGGTTACAACTCTTTCAGACAGCATGTAAACCCACATTTTAGGGTTTCTACACAAAACGTCTCTGCCATGTTTCTAGCAGCTCTCCTTCCATATATTTTCCTCCAGGACTTCCTGTGACAAAATTGCCTTTCTAAAAGCCAGTCCTCCGTTCACTCTCTTGGCCAGTCACGTTTCCATAGAAAGAAAAAGGACTGGATTTTCCAAAGATGCAACAAGAATGATCAAGTCCCGATTCACACCTAGATATCCTGCTCCTGTTCTCCATGAATTGCAAAATTGAAGTTAATTATCTCGTTCATTTTGTCTAAATCTATTGGGTCACTTTGGCACTGAGCCCCTAAGCTGGTCCACAGCCTGCTTCAGCAGACACCAAACTCTCTCTCAAGTGCCTGCATTCGTGTGCTGAGTAGGTATTGTATTTATTTAGATCGTATTCAACAAAAGATCTTCACGGATTCACTCAAGTACTTAAGCATCTACTATGTGCCCAAAGGTCTTGAAATGTTGGGGGTCTGCAAGGAAGACAGATATGCCTAAACAGATAAATTACACTACTGAAATCATTTGAATGAAAGAGATGTGAATAAACTGCCGTGGGACTCCAGGCAAAGAACCCCCATGGGTTGACCTACAACTAAGAGATACAGCTCTGTCCTGGGGCTCTGAGGAGAAAAACAGCCACCATGGGGGGTGGACAGGCTCTGTACCATCTAAGGAAAGGAAAAGGAAGGGAGAGAAGATAAAGAGAAAACAAGAGAAACGGAAAGGTTTTCTTCTTCTGAGTGTTTCTGCCACCCACTTTTGGAGCACACTGCTTGCTGATGTCCTTTCCGGCCAGTCTTATCCTTCAGCCGGCTTCAGGAGACTTCACCAATTCGATTGTAAGGAGCTGGGCTCCTCCGTGCAGGCAATGCCAACTCCGGAGGGAGCCAGGAGGGGAGCCAAAGATTCACAGGACTCTGCAGCCCTTCTGCAGCTCACTGGTGTGGAGGGGCACCGAGGCTTCACCTTGGCCTCTGTCTCCAAGTTCACATAAAGGAGGGTCGGTTCCTTCCTCGCTAGATGAGCGTGGAGAGAAACCTCCTTCACAGAAGGGATTATGGAATAATTAAAGTCAGAGCCTTGAACAAGGCAAAGGGTTAGCACCATGAATCTGAAGTGACTGGACATGTGAATTAGTAACCAGTAGGACGAGGAGCTGAAGACAAAAAAAGAAAAAAGGCAAGAAACCAGTTCTCGATTTTCTAAGATGGAAATGCAAGTCTTTCTTCTTCCAAAAGAAAAAAGTCATTGAACCCTTTCCTTGAAAATAAAACTGAAAGGGGCCACATGTTGCAAAGAAGGGTTTTAACCGTGATGTCACTACACAATCATGTGTAGCCATCAGTTGTTAAGTGCACTGCAAATAGTTCACACCTTAACAATTATGTTACCAAAGTTCGCAGTTGAGAAATATAGACACACACACATATACATATATATACATGTAAGAAAAGAGTAGAGTGTGTGCCAATTGCTCACTGTACTATTGACAATATCACTCTTACAACTGAAAGCATGACTAGGAGAGAGAAGGTGGTGTGACCCTAGATTGCTAGAGTCACAGCAAGAAAAGTTAAGAAAGTGCCATCAGGTCATTTGGACAAAAGAATGCTATATGGCTGTTGGGTTTATAAGAGATCCATTGGAGAAAAACAAGTCACTACATTAAATTATTTTCTACTTACCTGCATCACCCTCTCCAAGAACACATATTCTAAAATGAGACAAGTTATTACATTAAAAATGACCGGCTCTGGCATTTGGAAAACTACACCAAATAATGAAGTAAAAACTGGGTTACAAACATCCTGGTATCAACTCCAACTACCGTCTTTTACCAAACTAAAACTCTAATGATCACTAATTCACTTGCAATCTAGTGCTCCTCCCATATACAAAATCAACAACTTCCAATGTGTCATAACTTTTTTAAAATTTCCCTAACATTTTAGAGGATAATGTAAATATGTCTCCTGGAAAAGTTGAGAAAGATGGAGACACTAGGAAAGGAAAAGACGAAAATACTCCCCTAATCAATGATGTAAAACACAAGGCATGAACAACTGTTAAAAGAATTCTCTATGACATTGATCAAGTCTACTATCTCTACGCCTGGCTCTTTCCTATCAGTCATTTGATACATAAACAAATAGAATAGTGTATTTCATGGGATCAATTCTTTTAGTGGCGTGCTTTCCCTTTGACCACTACATATGCTTTTATGTGTTTGCTTTATTTTCAGGCGGCGTCACATCAGAACACCCTCATCTCGGCAGATCTTTGCCTTAAGGAACCCTACCTCGGCCCTTGATCAACTGTACTCTGTGTTATGGTCAACTCAGAGCCCTACATGGATCAGTGTTTCCTACCGCCTCTCTCCCGTGCGTGGCTCATGTCAGGGAGTATAGTCCACCGAGTGAACAGTAAGCAGTCTTCCCAAAGCATCAGATATGAAAAGGAGGAGACGCGGGGTTGGGTGTGGGACCCCATTCCGTGCCTCAGTGCAGACAAGCTAGAGGTCAATGCATCCCTCCAGAGACTGGGAGAAAAACAGGAGGTTATGAGCACGAGGTTCCCTCTGCAGGCCTTGAAGCAGGGACCTGGAATCAAACTGCTGACACCGTGGATCGTGGTTGGTTTGACAGGGAACTCACGAGGAAGATAAGGACGTGAAATAATGAAAATCATAAGAACAGCAGCGAACACTTCTACTGAGCCAAGGACTGCACCCTGAATGTAAACTCTGTGCTGGAACATATCTTAACTCACATGACCCTGAAAGCATCCCGACGTAGTCAATGTTGTTCTTTGCACCATTTGCTAGATGAAGAGACTGGGTACAGTGGCTAGAAAACTCAGCCAGGTTACAAAGCGGATAAATGGCCGAGCCCAAGCTCAGTGCTCCTCTGTGATGCTCTTGGACTACAACTCCAAGTGAAGTCTCTAACGACTATCTCCGCTCGCACTGCCAACACCATCGTCCTCCGTGGAGTGGATGGAGGCAGGCGTGGGCAGGGCAGGGAGCCGGGTGTGGCAGGCCGCCAGATCTAAGGTCTGGCACACAGGTTGCCAGGTGGCTCCCTCCTCTGAGGGGGCCCAGCACACGCCCCAGGGGACTTGGCGGCAGGCCCCAGGGCCCTTTCCCCCGGATCTTGTCCACTTGAAAGGGGCCTGGCCCAGGTGGCCGGTTGGGCTGGTTGGCCAGCCTCCTTTGGACAAAGCAGGCGAGCCCAGCCAGCCTTCCAGTCGCCCCCGGCGTGGCACCAGCGCCCTCAGGCCGAGGGCCTCACGCGTGCCCTCCAACGCGGATTTCTCCTCAGAGCCGTGGCCTGGGCACTAGGAAGGCCAGGCCCTCCCGACTCCAGAGATGATGCTGGGACCCGTCGCCGGAAGGGCCTGCCCGTGTGGCAGCGGCTCCCCAAGCCGGCGGCCTGCTGGGGCCTCACTCACTGCTTGGCCATAAGCCTGTCTCGGCCCTTCGGATTCCACAGAGCCTTTCCTCCACCTGGCTGGAGTCGACAAGTGCGGGCGTGGGGTGAGGCCGTGGTTTTGCCTTTCCAGGAAGAAATGAGGCCCGGGCAAAAGCAGCTGGCCGAGGCAGAGCCTTGACCTGGCACCCCAGTCGGCCTTTGGCCACCAGGTCCAGACCACCGCTTCCAAAGAAGGGAAGCGGCCGGCCAGCTGATTGCAAGTGGGGGATGGGAGGGAGACAACAGCTGAAGCCAAGTCCAGCAGGGCGTTGGCGTTCCTTCTTCAGCTGGGACTGGCCTGGCCTGGCGGGCGGGCGGGGCCTTCACTGAGGACCCCCGAGGCCCGCCCTAGGCCCCGGCGGTGGCGGGTGGCGCATGCGCCCTTGGCCTCAGGGGTTGACCCCAAGCCCACAGGGCACTCAAAGCAGCCGGAGAAAGAAGGGGCCAGGGGAGAGGAAGGCAGGTAGGCGAGGCGGGCAGGGCTCGCCCACCTCTTCTCCTCAGGTCCCCGAGAGAGAAAGAGAGAGAGAGAGAGAGAGAGAGTGAGAGACAGACAGACAGACAGGCAGGGAAAGAGTGAGAGATCCCTGACCTCTGAGTATCTGCATCCACCACTGCTGCCAACTCACAGGCCATCCCACTTCCCCCCCTCCATCCCCATCCCCAGGCGCGGCCCCCCGGGGCCAGCCACACCACGGAGAGGCCCCTTCATGGTCACCTCCGTGCTGTCCCTTCCGGGCCTGACCCCACTGCAGGGGAACCGGTTCAGACAATCCAATCGTCTACATGTCCCTCTCCATGACAATTGTCTTCTCCAGTCTCACATGCCCAAACCGCACCCCCAACATCCTCCTTTGTCTGCAGCTGGAGATAGGAGGAGAATCTCTGCCATTGTGTTGAGAGACTCAGTTTCGCGGGTTTCTCCCCTGTACACGTGTTCTGAAGCTGGGTATTATTTTCTCCAGCGAACCTGTCTTGTGAAGGATTTGGCCAGCCATAAGAAGCTTCAGGGAAGAGGCGGAGGGGCTTCTCTCTCCGCCCCCGACAGCCCTGAGCTGGGTCAGTGCCTCAGACCTGGCCAGGGGCAGCCCATCCCCCGGCGCCCTCTCCCGGGGCATCCCAGGAAAGCTTCACAGCCAGCCCCACCCCACTCGCCACTGCCAGGACCATCGGCCTCCCTCGGGAGGACGGGGCAGGACAGGGAACCGGGTGTGGGAGGCCGCCAGATCTCAGCTCTGGCACACAGGCTGCCAGGCTGCCTGGTCCTCTGAGGGGGCCCAGCACACGCCCCAGGAAACTTGGCGGCAGGCCCCGGGGCTCTCTCCTCTGGAACTCGTCCACTTGAAAGGGGCCTGGCCCAGGTGGCTGGTTCGACCGGTTGGAAAGAAATCTTTTTCTTCTCTGAGAGACTGTTGCTTGTCATCTCCTGGACATGAGATGACAGACAATTGTTCCCATTTCCCTTTCTACTTGAAACCTGATGGATACATTGCCCACTGCCTTTAGAGACTGCAGGTCTTTCTGAAACTCTTTTCAGTGCGCTGGCTCACTTCAGCATCATTTCATTGTTCCATCCGAAATTCCTTTCAGTTGGATCTATTTTCCTTTCTAATCCTTTTGTATACCTAGATATTTAAAAGCTGCTCAAATCTGTAGTGGAGAAAAGTTGGGTTACAACTCTTTCAGACAGCATGTAAACCCACATTTTAGGGTTTCTACACAAAACGTCTCTGCCATGTTTCTAGCAGCTCTCCTTCCATATATTTTCCTCCAGGACTTCCTGTGACAAAATTGCCTTTCTAAAAGCCAGTCCTCCGTTCACTCTCTTGGCCAGTCACGTTTCCATAGAAAGAAAAAGGACTGGATTTTCCAAAGATGCAACAAGAATGATCAAGTCCCGATTCACACCTAGATATCCTGCTCCTGTTCTCCATGAATTGCAAAATTGAAGTTAATTATCTCGTTCATTTTGTCTAAATCTATTGGGTCACTTTGGCACTGAGCCCCTAAGCTGGTCCACAGCCTGCTTCAGCAGACACCAAACTCTCTCTCAAGTGCCTGCATTCGTGTGCTGAGTAGGTATTGTATTTATTTAGATCGTATTCAACAAAAGATCTTCACGGATTCACTCAAGTACTTAAGCATCTACTATGTGCCCAAAGGTCTTGAAATGTTGGGGGTCTGCAAGGAAGACAGATATGCCTAAACAGATAAATTACACTACTGAAATCATTTGAATGAAAGAGATGTGAATAAACTGCCGTGGGACTCCAGGCAAAGAACCCCCATGGGTTGACCTACAACTAAGAGATACAGCTCTGTCCTGGGGCTCTGAGGAGAAAAACAGCCACCATGGGGGGTGGACAGGCTCTGTACCATCTAAGGAAAGGAAAAGGAAGGGAGAGAAGATAAAGAGAAAACAAGAGAAACGGAAAGGTTTTCTTCTTCTGAGTGTTTCTGCCACCCACTTTTGGAGCACACTGCTTGCTGATGTCCTTTCCGGCCAGTCTTATCCTTCAGCCGGCTTCAGGAGACTTCACCAATTCGATTGTAAGGAGCTGGGCTCCTCCGTGCAGGCAATGCCAACTCCGGAGGGAGCCAGGAGGGGAGCCAAAGATTCACAGGACTCTGCAGCCCTTCTGCAGCTCACTGGTGTGGAGGGGCACCGAGGCTTCACCTTGGCCTCTGTCTCCAAGTTCACATAAAGGAGGGTCGGTTCCTTCCTCGCTAGATGAGCGTGGAGAGAAACCTCCTTCACAGAAGGGATTATGGAATAATTAAAGTCAGAGCCTTGAACAAGGCAAAGGGTTAGCACCATGAATCTGAAGTGACTGGACATGTGAATTAGTAACCAGTAGGACGAGGAGCTGAAGACAAAAAAAGAAAAAAGGCAAGAAACCAGTTCTCGATTTTCTAAGATGGAAATGCAAGTCTTTCTTCTTCCAAAAGAAAAAAGTCATTGAACCCTTTCCTTGAAAATAAAACTGAAAGGGGCCACATGTTGCAAAGAAGGGTTTTAACCGTGATGTCACTACACAATCATGTGTAGCCATCAGTTGTTAAGTGCACTGCAAATAGTTCACACCTTAACAATTATGTTACCAAAGTTCGCAGTTGAGAAATATAGACACACACACATATACATATATATACATGTAAGAAAAGAGTAGAGTGTGTGCCAATTGCTCACTGTACTATTGACAATATCACTCTTACAACTGAAAGCATGACTAGGAGAGAGAAGGTGGTGTGACCCTAGATTGCTAGAGTCACAGCAAGAAAAGTTAAGAAAGTGCCATCAGGTCATTTGGACAAAAGAATGCTATATGGCTGTTGGGTTTATAAGAGATCCATTGGAGAAAAACAAGTCACTACATTAAATTATTTTCTACTTACCTGCATCACCCTCTCCAAGAACACATATTCTAAAATGAGACAAGTTATTACATTAAAAATGACCGGCTCTGGCATTTGGAAAACTACACCAAATAATGAAGTAAAAACTGGGTTACAAACATCCTGGTATCAACTCCAACTACCGTCTTTTACCAAACTAAAACTCTAATGATCACTAATTCACTTGCAATCTAGTGCTCCTCCCATATACAAAATCAACAACTTCCAATGTGTCATAACTTTTTTAAAATTTCCCTAACATTTTAGAGGATAATGTAAATATGTCTCCTGGAAAAGTTGAGAAAGATGGAGACACTAGGAAAGGAAAAGACGAAAATACTCCCCTAATCAATGATGTAAAACACAAGGCATGAACAACTGTTAAAAGAATTCTCTATGACATTGATCAAGTCTACTATCTCTACGCCTGGCTCTTTCCTATCAGTCATTTGATACATAAACAAATAGAATAGTGTATTTCATGGGATCAATTCTTTTAGTGGCGTGCTTTCCCTTTGACCACTACATATGCTTTTATGTGTTTGCTTTATTTTCAGGCGGCGTCACATCAGAACACCCTCATCTCGGCAGATCTTTGCCTTAAGGAACCCTACCTCGGCCCTTGATCAACTGTACTCTGTGTTATGGTCAACTCAGAGCCCTACATGGATCAGTGTTTCCTACCGCCTCTCTCCCGTGCGTGGCTCATGTCAGGGAGTATAGTCCACCGAGTGAACAGTAAGCAGTCTTCCCAAAGCATCAGATATGAAAAGGAGGAGACGCGGGGTTGGGTGTGGGACCCCATTCCGTGCCTCAGTGCAGACAAGCTAGAGGTCAATGCATCCCTCCAGAGACTGGGAGAAAAACAGGAGGTTATGAGCACGAGGTTCCCTCTGCAGGCCTTGAAGCAGGGACCTGGAATCAAACTGCTGACACCGTGGATCGTGGTTGGTTTGACAGGGAACTCACGAGGAAGATAAGGACGTGAAATAATGAAAATCATAAGAACAGCAGCGAACACTTCTACTGAGCCAAGGACTGCACCCTGAATGTAAACTCTGTGCTGGAACATATCTTAACTCACATGACCCTGAAAGCATCCCGACGTAGTCAATGTTGTTCTTTGCACCATTTGCTAGATGAAGAGACTGGGTACAGTGGCTAGAAAACTCAGCCAGGTTACAAAGCGGATAAATGGCCGAGCCCAAGCTCAGTGCTCCTCTGTGATGCTCTTGGACTACAACTCCAAGTGAAGTCTCTAACGACTATCTCCGCTCGCACTGCCAACACCATCGTCCTCCGTGGAGTGGATGGAGGCAGGCGTGGGCAGGGCAGGGAGCCGGGTGTGGCAGGCCGCCAGATCTAAGGTCTGGCACACAGGTTGCCAGGTGGCTCCCTCCTCTGAGGGGGCCCAGCACACGCCCCAGGGGACTTGGCGGCAGGCCCCAGGGCCCTTTCCCCCGGATCTTGTCCACTTGAAAGGGGCCTGGCCCAGGTGGCCGGTTGGGCTGGTTGGCCAGCCTCCTTTGGACAAAGCAGGCAGGCCCAGCCAGCCTTCCAGTCGCCCCCGGCGTGGCACCAGCGCCCTCAGGCCGAGGGCCTGACGCGTGCCCTCCAACGCGGATTTCTCCTCAGAGCCGTGGCCTGGGCACTAGGAAGGCCAGGCCCTCCCGACTCCAGAGATGATGCTGGGACCCGTCGCCGGAAGGGCCTGCCCGTGTGGCAGCGGCTCCCCAAGCCGGCGGCCTGCTGGGGCCTCACTCACTGCTTGGCCATAAGCCTGTCTCGGCCCTTCGGATTCCACAGAGCCTTTCCTCCACCTGGCTGGAGTCGACAAGTGCGGGCGTGGGGTGAGGCCGTGGTTTTGCCTTTCCAGGAAGAAATGAGGCCCGGGCAAAAGCAGCTGGCCGAGGCAGAGCCTTGACCTGGCACCCCAGTCGGCCTTTGGCCACCAGGTCCAGACCACCGCTTCCAAAGAAGGGAAGCGGCCGGCCAGCTGATTGCAAGTGGGGGATGGGAGGGAGACAACAGCTGAAGCCAAGTCCAGCAGGGCGTTGGCGTTCCTTCTTCAGCTGGGACTGGCCTGGCCTGGCGGGCGGGCGGGGCCTTCACTGAGGACCCCCGAGGCCCGCCCTAGGCCCCGGCGGTGGCGGGTGGCGCATGCGCCCTTGGCCTCAGGGGTTGACCCCAAGCCCACAGGGCACTCAAAGCAGCCGGAGAAAGAAGGGGCCAGGGGAGAGGAAGGCAGGTAGGCGAGGCGGGCAGGGCTCGCCCACCTCTTCTCCTCAGGTCCCCGAGAGAGAAAGAGAGAGAGAGAGAGAGAGAGAGTGAGAGACAGACAGACAGACAGGCAGGGAAAGAGTGAGAGATCCCTGACCTCTGAGTATCTGCATCCACCACTGCTGCCAACTCACAGGCCATCCCACTTCCCCCCCTCCATCCCCATCCCCAGGCGCGGCCCCCCGGGGCCAGCCACACCACGGAGAGGCCCCTTCATGGTCACCTCCGTGCTGTCCCTTCCGGGCCTGACCCCACTGCAGGGGAACCGGTTCAGACAATCCAATCGTCTACATGTCCCTCTCCATGACAATTGTCTTCTCCAGTCTCACATGCCCAAACCGCACCCCCAACATCCTCCTTTGTCTGCAGCTGGAGATAGGAGGAGAATCTCTGCCATTGTGTTGAGAGACTCAGTTTCGCGGGTTTCTCCCCTGTACACGTGTTCTGAAGCTGGGTATTATTTTCTCCAGCGAACCTGTCTTGTGAAGGATTTGGCCAGCCATAAGAAGCTTCAGGGAAGAGGCGGAGGGGCTTCTCTCTCCGCCCCCGACAGCCCTGAGCTGGGTCAGTGCCTCAGACCTGGCCAGGGGCAGCCCATCCCCCGGCGCCCTCTCCCGGGGCATCCCAGGAAAGCTTCACAGCCAGCCCCACCCCACTCGCCACTGCCAGGACCATCGGCCTCCCTCGGGAGGACGGGGCAGGACAGGGAACCGGGTGTGGGAGGCCGCCAGATCTCAGCTCTGGCACACAGGCTGCCAGGCTGCCTGGTCCTCTGAGGGGGCCCAGCACACGCCCCAGGAAACTTGGCGGCAGGCCCCGGGGCTCTCTCCTCTGGAACTCGTCCACTTGAAAGGGGCCTGGCCCAGGTGGCTGGTTCGACCGGTTGGAAAGAAATCTTTTTCTTCTCTGAGAGACTGTTGCTTGTCATCTCCTGGACATGAGATGACAGACAATTGTTCCCATTTCCCTTTCTACTTGAAACCTGATGGATACATTGCCCACTGCCTTTAGAGACTGCAGGTCTTTCTGAAACTCTTTTCAGTGCGCTGGCTCACTTCAGCATCATTTCATTGTTCCATCCGAAATTCCTTTCAGTTGGATCTATTTTCCTTTCTAATCCTTTTGTATACCTAGATATTTAAAAGCTGCTCAAATCTGTAGTGGAGAAAAGTTGGGTTACAACTCTTTCAGACAGCATGTAAACCCACATTTTAGGGTTTCTACACAAAACGTCTCTGCCATGTTTCTAGCAGCTCTCCTTCCATATATTTTCCTCCAGGACTTCCTGTGACAAAATTGCCTTTCTAAAAGCCAGTCCTCCGTTCACTCTCTTGGCCAGTCACGTTTCCATAGAAAGAAAAAGGACTGGATTTTCCAAAGATGCAACAAGAATGATCAAGTCCCGATTCACACCTAGATATCCTGCTCCTGTTCTCCATGAATTGCAAAATTGAAGTTAATTATCTCGTTCATTTTGTCTAAATCTATTGGGTCACTTTGGCACTGAGCCCCTAAGCTGGTCCACAGCCTGCTTCAGCAGACACCAAACTCTCTCTCAAGTGCCTGCATTCGTGTGCTGAGTAGGTATTGTATTTATTTAGATCGTATTCAACAAAAGATCTTCACGGATTCACTCAAGTACTTAAGCATCTACTATGTGCCCAAAGGTCTTGAAATGTTGGGGGTCTGCAAGGAAGACAGATATGCCTAAACAGATAAATTACACTACTGAAATCATTTGAATGAAAGAGATGTGAATAAACTGCCGTGGGACTCCAGGCAAAGAACCCCCATGGGTTGACCTACAACTAAGAGATACAGCTCTGTCCTGGGGCTCTGAGGAGAAAAACAGCCACCATGGGGGGTGGACAGGCTCTGTACCATCTAAGGAAAGGAAAAGGAAGGGAGAGAAGATAAAGAGAAAACAAGAGAAACGGAAAGGTTTTCTTCTTCTGAGTGTTTCTGCCACCCACTTTTGGAGCACACTGCTTGCTGATGTCCTTTCCGGCCAGTCTTATCCTTCAGCCGGCTTCAGGAGACTTCACCAATTCGATTGTAAGGAGCTGGGCTCCTCCGTGCAGGCAATGCCAACTCCGGAGGGAGCCAGGAGGGGAGCCAAAGATTCACAGGACTCTGCAGCCCTTCTGCAGCTCACTGGTGTGGAGGGGCACCGAGGCTTCACCTTGGCCTCTGTCTCCAAGTTCACATAAAGGAGGGTCGGTTCCTTCCTCGCTAGATGAGCGTGGAGAGAAACCTCCTTCACAGAAGGGATTATGGAATAATTAAAGTCAGAGCCTTGAACAAGGCAAAGGGTTAGCACCATGAATCTGAAGTGACTGGACATGTGAATTAGTAACCAGTAGGACGAGGAGCTGAAGACAAAAAAAGAAAAAAGGCAAGAAACCAGTTCTCGATTTTCTAAGATGGAAATGCAAGTCTTTCTTCTTCCAAAAGAAAAAAGTCATTGAACCCTTTCCTTGAAAATAAAACTGAAAGGGGCCACATGTTGCAAAGAAGGGTTTTAACCGTGATGTCACTACACAATCATGTGTAGCCATCAGTTGTTAAGTGCACTGCAAATAGTTCACACCTTAACAATTATGTTACCAAAGTTCGCAGTTGAGAAATATAGACACACACACATATACATATATATACATGTAAGAAAAGAGTAGAGTGTGTGCCAATTGCTCACTGTACTATTGACAATATCACTCTTACAACTGAAAGCATGACTAGGAGAGAGAAGGTGGTGTGACCCTAGATTGCTAGAGTCACAGCAAGAAAAGTTAAGAAAGTGCCATCAGGTCATTTGGACAAAAGAATGCTATATGGCTGTTGGGTTTATAAGAGATCCATTGGAGAAAAACAAGTCACTACATTAAATTATTTTCTACTTACCTGCATCACCCTCTCCAAGAACACATATTCTAAAATGAGACAAGTTATTACATTAAAAATGACCGGCTCTGGCATTTGGAAAACTACACCAAATAATGAAGTAAAAACTGGGTTACAAACATCCTGGTATCAACTCCAACTACCGTCTTTTACCAAACTAAAACTCTAATGATCACTAATTCACTTGCAATCTAGTGCTCCTCCCATATACAAAATCAACAACTTCCAATGTGTCATAACTTTTTTAAAATTTCCCTAACATTTTAGAGGATAATGTAAATATGTCTCCTGGAAAAGTTGAGAAAGATGGAGACACTAGGAAAGGAAAAGACGAAAATACTCCCCTAATCAATGATGTAAAACACAAGGCATGAACAACTGTTAAAAGAATTCTCTATGACATTGATCAAGTCTACTATCTCTACGCCTGGCTCTTTCCTATCAGTCATTTGATACATAAACAAATAGAATAGTGTATTTCATGGGATCAATTCTTTTAGTGGCGTGCTTTCCCTTTGACCACTACATATGCTTTTATGTGTTTGCTTTATTTTCAGGCGGCGTCACATCAGAACACCCTCATCTCGGCAGATCTTTGCCTTAAGGAACCCTACCTCGGCCCTTGATCAACTGTACTCTGTGTTATGGTCAACTCAGAGCCCTACATGGATCAGTGTTTCCTACCGCCTCTCTCCCGTGCGTGGCTCATGTCAGGGAGTATAGTCCACCGAGTGAACAGTAAGCAGTCTTCCCAAAGCATCAGATATGAAAAGGAGGAGACGCGGGGTTGGGTGTGGGACCCCATTCCGTGCCTCAGTGCAGACAAGCTAGAGGTCAATGCATCCCTCCAGAGACTGGGAGAAAAACAGGAGGTTATGAGCACGAGGTTCCCTCTGCAGGCCTTGAAGCAGGGACCTGGAATCAAACTGCTGACACCGTGGATCGTGGTTGGTTTGACAGGGAACTCACGAGGAAGATAAGGACGTGAAATAATGAAAATCATAAGAACAGCAGCGAACACTTCTACTGAGCCAAGGACTGCACCCTGAATGTAAACTCTGTGCTGGAACATATCTTAACTCACATGACCCTGAAAGCATCCCGACGTAGTCAATGTTGTTCTTTGCACCATTTGCTAGATGAAGAGACTGGGTACAGTGGCTAGAAAACTCAGCCAGGTTACAAAGCGGATAAATGGCCGAGCCCAAGCTCAGTGCTCCTCTGTGATGCTCTTGGACTACAACTCCAAGTGAAGTCTCTAACGACTATCTCCGCTCGCACTGCCAACACCATCGTCCTCCGTGGAGTGGATGGAGGCAGGCGTGGGCAGGGCAGGGAGCCGGGTGTGGCAGGCCGCCAGATCTAAGGTCTGGCACACAGGTTGCCAGGTGGCTCCCTCCTCTGAGGGGGCCCAGCACACGCCCCAGGGGACTTGGCGGCAGGCCCCAGGGCCCTTTCCCCCGGATCTTGTCCACTTGAAAGGGGCCTGGCCCAGGTGGCCGGTTGGGCTGGTTGGCCAGCCTCCTTTGGACAAAGCAGGCGAGCCCAGCCAGCCTTCCAGTCGCCCCCGGCGTGGCACCAGCGCCCTCAGGCCGAGGGCCTCACGCGTGCCCTCCAACGCGGATTTCTCCTCAGAGCCGTGGCCTGGGCACTAGGAAGGCCAGGCCCTCCCGACTCCAGAGATGATGCTGGGACCCGTCGCCGGAAGGGCCTGCCCGTGTGGCAGCGGCTCCCCAAGCCGGCGGCCTGCTGGGGCCTCACTCACTGCTTGGCCATAAGCCTGTCTCGGCCCTTCGGATTCCACAGAGCCTTTCCTCCACCTGGCTGGAGTCGACAAGTGCGGGCGTGGGGTGAGGCCGTGGTTTTGCCTTTCCAGGAAGAAATGAGGCCCGGGCAAAAGCAGCTGGCCGAGGCAGAGCCTTGACCTGGCACCCCAGTCGGCCTTTGGCCACCAGGTCCAGACCACCGCTTCCAAAGAAGGGAAGCGGCCGGCCAGCTGATTGCAAGTGGGGGATGGGAGGGAGACAACAGCTGAAGCCAAGTCCAGCAGGGCGTTGGCGTTCCTTCTTCAGCTGGGACTGGCCTGGCCTGGCGGGCGGGCGGGGCCTTCACTGAGGACCCCCGAGGCCCGCCCTAGGCCCCGGCGGTGGCGGGTGGCGCATGCGCCCTTGGCCTCAGGGGTTGACCCCAAGCCCACAGGGCACTCAAAGCAGCCGGAGAAAGAAGGGGCCAGGGGAGAGGAAGGCAGGTAGGCGAGGCGGGCAGGGCTCGCCCACCTCTTCTCCTCAGGTCCCCGAGAGAGAAAGAGAGAGAGAGAGAGAGAGAGAGTGAGAGACAGACAGACAGACAGGCAGGGAAAGAGTGAGAGATCCCTGACCTCTGAGTATCTGCATCCACCACTGCTGCCAACTCACAGGCCATCCCACTTCCCCCCCTCCATCCCCATCCCCAGGCGCGGCCCCCCGGGGCCAGCCACACCACGGAGAGGCCCCTTCATGGTCACCTCCGTGCTGTCCCTTCCGGGCCTGACCCCACTGCAGGGGAACCGGTTCAGACAATCCAATCGTCTACATGTCCCTCTCCATGACAATTGTCTTCTCCAGTCTCACATGCCCAAACCGCACCCCCAACATCCTCCTTTGTCTGCAGCTGGAGATAGGAGGAGAATCTCTGCCATTGTGTTGAGAGACTCAGTTTCGCGGGTTTCTCCCCTGTACACGTGTTCTGAAGCTGGGTATTATTTTCTCCAGCGAACCTGTCTTGTGAAGGATTTGGCCAGCCATAAGAAGCTTCAGGGAAGAGGCGGAGGGGCTTCTCTCTCCGCCCCCGACAGCCCTGAGCTGGGTCAGTGCCTCAGACCTGGCCAGGGGCAGCCCATCCCCCGGCGCCCTCTCCCGGGGCATCCCAGGAAAGCTTCACAGCCAGCCCCACCCCACTCGCCACTGCCAGGACCATCGGCCTCCCTCGGGAGGACGGGGCAGGACAGGGAACCGGGTGTGGGAGGCCGCCAGATCTCAGCTCTGGCACACAGGCTGCCAGGCTGCCTGGTCCTCTGAGGGGGCCCAGCACACGCCCCAGGAAACTTGGCGGCAGGCCCCGGGGCTCTCTCCTCTGGAACTCGTCCACTTGAAAGGGGCCTGGCCCAGGTGGCTGGTTCGACCGGTTGGAAAGAAATCTTTTTCTTCTCTGAGAGACTGTTGCTTGTCATCTCCTGGACATGAGATGACAGACAATTGTTCCCATTTCCCTTTCTACTTGAAACCTGATGGATACATTGCCCACTGCCTTTAGAGACTGCAGGTCTTTCTGAAACTCTTTTCAGTGCGCTGGCTCACTTCAGCATCATTTCATTGTTCCATCCGAAATTCCTTTCAGTTGGATCTATTTTCCTTTCTAATCCTTTTGTATACCTAGATATTTAAAAGCTGCTCAAATCTGTAGTGGAGAAAAGTTGGGTTACAACTCTTTCAGACAGCATGTAAACCCACATTTTAGGGTTTCTACACAAAACGTCTCTGCCATGTTTCTAGCAGCTCTCCTTCCATATATTTTCCTCCAGGACTTCCTGTGACAAAATTGCCTTTCTAAAAGCCAGTCCTCCGTTCACTCTCTTGGCCAGTCACGTTTCCATAGAAAGAAAAAGGACTGGATTTTCCAAAGATGCAACAAGAATGATCAAGTCCCGATTCACACCTAGATATCCTGCTCCTGTTCTCCATGAATTGCAAAATTGAAGTTAATTATCTCGTTCATTTTGTCTAAATCTATTGGGTCACTTTGGCACTGAGCCCCTAAGCTGGTCCACAGCCTGCTTCAGCAGACACCAAACTCTCTCTCAAGTGCCTGCATTCGTGTGCTGAGTAGGTATTGTATTTATTTAGATCGTATTCAACAAAAGATCTTCACGGATTCACTCAAGTACTTAAGCATCTACTATGTGCCCAAAGGTCTTGAAATGTTGGGGGTCTGCAAGGAAGACAGATATGCCTAAACAGATAAATTACACTACTGAAATCATTTGAATGAAAGAGATGTGAATAAACTGCCGTGGGACTCCAGGCAAAGAACCCCCATGGGTTGACCTACAACTAAGAGATACAGCTCTGTCCTGGGGCTCTGAGGAGAAAAACAGCCACCATGGGGGGTGGACAGGCTCTGTACCATCTAAGGAAAGGAAAAGGAAGGGAGAGAAGATAAAGAGAAAACAAGAGAAACGGAAAGGTTTTCTTCTTCTGAGTGTTTCTGCCACCCACTTTTGGAGCACACTGCTTGCTGATGTCCTTTCCGGCCAGTCTTATCCTTCAGCCGGCTTCAGGAGACTTCACCAATTCGATTGTAAGGAGCTGGGCTCCTCCGTGCAGGCAATGCCAACTCCGGAGGGAGCCAGGAGGGGAGCCAAAGATTCACAGGACTCTGCAGCCCTTCTGCAGCTCACTGGTGTGGAGGGGCACCGAGGCTTCACCTTGGCCTCTGTCTCCAAGTTCACATAAAGGAGGGTCGGTTCCTTCCTCGCTAGATGAGCGTGGAGAGAAACCTCCTTCACAGAAGGGATTATGGAATAATTAAAGTCAGAGCCTTGAACAAGGCAAAGGGTTAGCACCATGAATCTGAAGTGACTGGACATGTGAATTAGTAACCAGTAGGACGAGGAGCTGAAGACAAAAAAAGAAAAAAGGCAAGAAACCAGTTCTCGATTTTCTAAGATGGAAATGCAAGTCTTTCTTCTTCCAAAAGAAAAAAGTCATTGAACCCTTTCCTTGAAAATAAAACTGAAAGGGGCCACATGTTGCAAAGAAGGGTTTTAACCGTGATGTCACTACACAATCATGTGTAGCCATCAGTTGTTAAGTGCACTGCAAATAGTTCACACCTTAACAATTATGTTACCAAAGTTCGCAGTTGAGAAATATAGACACACACACATATACATATATATACATGTAAGAAAAGAGTAGAGTGTGTGCCAATTGCTCACTGTACTATTGACAATATCACTCTTACAACTGAAAGCATGACTAGGAGAGAGAAGGTGGTGTGACCCTAGATTGCTAGAGTCACAGCAAGAAAAGTTAAGAAAGTGCCATCAGGTCATTTGGACAAAAGAATGCTATATGGCTGTTGGGTTTATAAGAGATCCATTGGAGAAAAACAAGTCACTACATTAAATTATTTTCTACTTACCTGCATCACCCTCTCCAAGAACACATATTCTAAAATGAGACAAGTTATTACATTAAAAATGACCGGCTCTGGCATTTGGAAAACTACACCAAATAATGAAGTAAAAACTGGGTTACAAACATCCTGGTATCAACTCCAACTACCGTCTTTTACCAAACTAAAACTCTAATGATCACTAATTCACTTGCAATCTAGTGCTCCTCCCATATACAAAATCAACAACTTCCAATGTGTCATAACTTTTTTAAAATTTCCCTAACATTTTAGAGGATAATGTAAATATGTCTCCTGGAAAAGTTGAGAAAGATGGAGACACTAGGAAAGGAAAAGACGAAAATACTCCCCTAATCAATGATGTAAAACACAAGGCATGAACAACTGTTAAAAGAATTCTCTATGACATTGATCAAGTCTACTATCTCTACGCCTGGCTCTTTCCTATCAGTCATTTGATACATAAACAAATAGAATAGTGTATTTCATGGGATCAATTCTTTTAGTGGCGTGCTTTCCCTTTGACCACTACATATGCTTTTATGTGTTTGCTTTATTTTCAGGCGGCGTCACATCAGAACACCCTCATCTCGGCAGATCTTTGCCTTAAGGAACCCTACCTCGGCCCTTGATCAACTGTACTCTGTGTTATGGTCAACTCAGAGCCCTACATGGATCAGTGTTTCCTACCGCCTCTCTCCCGTGCGTGGCTCATGTCAGGGAGTATAGTCCACCGAGTGAACAGTAAGCAGTCTTCCCAAAGCATCAGATATGAAAAGGAGGAGACGCGGGGTTGGGTGTGGGACCCCATTCCGTGCCTCAGTGCAGACAAGCTAGAGGTCAATGCATCCCTCCAGAGACTGGGAGAAAAACAGGAGGTTATGAGCACGAGGTTCCCTCTGCAGGCCTTGAAGCAGGGACCTGGAATCAAACTGCTGACACCGTGGATCGTGGTTGGTTTGACAGGGAACTCACGAGGAAGATAAGGACGTGAAATAATGAAAATCATAAGAACAGCAGCGAACACTTCTACTGAGCCAAGGACTGCACCCTGAATGTAAACTCTGTGCTGGAACATATCTTAACTCACATGACCCTGAAAGCATCCCGACGTAGTCAATGTTGTTCTTTGCACCATTTGCTAGATGAAGAGACTGGGTACAGTGGCTAGAAAACTCAGCCAGGTTACAAAGCGGATAAATGGCCGAGCCCAAGCTCAGTGCTCCTCTGTGATGCTCTTGGACTACAACTCCAAGTGAAGTCTCTAACGACTATCTCCGCTCGCACTGCCAACACCATCGTCCTCCGTGGAGTGGATGGAGGCAGGCGTGGGCAGGGCAGGGAGCCGGGTGTGGCAGGCCGCCAGATCTAAGGTCTGGCACACAGGTTGCCAGGTGGCTCCCTCCTCTGAGGGGGCCCAGCACACGCCCCAGGGGACTTGGCGGCAGGCCCCAGGGCCCTTTCCCCCGGATCTTGTCCACTTGAAAGGGGCCTGGCCCAGGTGGCCGGTTGGGCTGGTTGGCCAGCCTCCTTTGGACAAAGCAGGCGAGCCCAGCCAGCCTTCCAGTCGCCCCCGGCGTGGCACCAGCGCCCTCAGGCCGAGGGCCTCACGCGTGCCCTCCAACGCGGATTTCTCCTCAGAGCCGTGGCCTGGGCACTAGGAAGGCCAGGCCCTCCCGACTCCAGAGATGATGCTGGGACCCGTCGCCGGAAGGGCCTGCCCGTGTGGCAGCGGCTCCCCAAGCCGGCGGCCTGCTGGGGCCTCACTCACTGCTTGGCCATAAGCCTGTCTCGGCCCTTCGGATTCCACAGAGCCTTTCCTCCACCTGGCTGGAGTCGACAAGTGCGGGCGTGGGGTGAGGCCGTGGTTTTGCCTTTCCAGGAAGAAATGAGGCCCGGGCAAAAGCAGCTGGCCGAGGCAGAGCCTTGACCTGGCACCCCAGTCGGCCTTTGGCCACCAGGTCCAGACCACCGCTTCCAAAGAAGGGAAGCGGCCGGCCAGCTGATTGCAAGTGGGGGATGGGAGGGAGACAACAGCTGAAGCCAAGTCCAGCAGGGCGTTGGCGTTCCTTCTTCAGCTGGGACTGGCCTGGCCTGGCGGGCGGGCGGGGCCTTCACTGAGGACCCCCGAGGCCCGCCCTAGGCCCCGGCGGTGGCGGGTGGCGCATGCGCCCTTGGCCTCAGGGGTTGACCCCAAGCCCACAGGGCACTCAAAGCAGCCGGAGAAAGAAGGGGCCAGGGGAGAGGAAGGCAGGTAGGCGAGGCGGGCAGGGCTCGCCCACCTCTTCTCCTCAGGTCCCCGAGAGAGAAAGAGAGAGAGAGAGAGAGAGAGAGTGAGAGACAGACAGACAGACAGGCAGGGAAAGAGTGAGAGATCCCTGACCTCTGAGTATCTGCATCCACCACTGCTGCCAACTCACAGGCCATCCCACTTCCCCCCCTCCATCCCCATCCCCAGGCGCGGCCCCCCGGGGCCAGCCACACCACGGAGAGGCCCCTTCATGGTCACCTCCGTGCTGTCCCTTCCGGGCCTGACCCCACTGCAGGGGAACCGGTTCAGACAATCCAATCGTCTACATGTCCCTCTCCATGACAATTGTCTTCTCCAGTCTCACATGCCCAAACCGCACCCCCAACATCCTCCTTTGTCTGCAGCTGGAGATAGGAGGAGAATCTCTGCCATTGTGTTGAGAGACTCAGTTTCGCGGGTTTCTCCCCTGTACACGTGTTCTGAAGCTGGGTATTATTTTCTCCAGCGAACCTGTCTTGTGAAGGATTTGGCCAGCCATAAGAAGCTTCAGGGAAGAGGCGGAGGGGCTTCTCTCTCCGCCCCCGACAGCCCTGAGCTGGGTCAGTGCCTCAGACCTGGCCAGGGGCAGCCCATCCCCCGGCGCCCTCTCCCGGGGCATCCCAGGAAAGCTTCACAGCCAGCCCCACCCCACTCGCCACTGCCAGGACCATCGGCCTCCCTCGGGAGGACGGGGCAGGACAGGGAACCGGGTGTGGGAGGCCGCCAGATCTCAGCTCTGGCACACAGGCTGCCAGGCTGCCTGGTCCTCTGAGGGGGCCCAGCACACGCCCCAGGAATCTTGGCGGCAGGCCCCGGGGCTCTCTCCTCTGGAACTCATCCACTTGAAAGGGGCCTGGCCCAGGTGGCTGGTTCGACCGGTTGGAAAGAAATCTTTTTCTTCTCTGAGAGACTGTTGCTTGTCATCTCCTGGACATGAGATGACAGACAATTGTTCCCATTTCCCTTTCTACTTGAAACCTGATGGATACATTGCCCACTGCCTTTAGAGACTGCAGGTCTTTCTGAAACTCTTTTCAGTGCGCTGGCTCACTTCAGCATCATTTCATTGTTCCATCCGAAATTCCTTTCAGTTGGATCTATTTTCCTTTCTAATCCTTTTGTATACCTAGATATTTAAAAGCTGCTCAAATCTGTAGTGGAGAAAAGTTGGGTTACAACTCTTTCAGACAGCATGTAAACCCACATTTTAGGGTTTCTACACAAAACGTCTCTGCCATGTTTCTAGCAGCTCTCCTTCCATATATTTTCCTCCAGGACTTCCTGTGACAAAATTGCCTTTCTAAAAGCCAGTCCTCCGTTCACTCTCTTGGCCAGTCACGTTTCCATAGAAAGAAAAAGGACTGGATTTTCCAAAGATGCAACAAGAATGATCAAGTCCCGATTCACACCTAGATATCCTGCTCCTGTTCTCCATGAATTGCAAAATTGAAGTTAATTATCTCGTTCATTTTGTCTAAATCTATTGGGTCACTTTGGCACTGAGCCCCTAAGCTGGTCCACAGCCTGCTTCAGCAGACACCAAACTCTCTCTCAAGTGCCTGCATTCGTGTGCTGAGTAGGTATTGTATTTATTTAGATCGTATTCAACAAAAGATCTTCACGGATTCACTCAAGTACTTAAGCATCTACTATGTGCCCAAAGGTCTTGAAATGTTGGGGGTCTGCAAGGAAGACAGATATGCCTAAACAGATAAATTACACTACTGAAATCATTTGAATGAAAGAGATGTGAATAAACTGCCGTGGGACTCCAGGCAAAGAACCCCCATGGGTTGACCTACAACTAAGAGATACAGCTCTGTCCTGGGGCTCTGAGGAGAAAAACAGCCACCATGGGGGGTGGACAGGCTCTGTACCATCTAAGGAAAGGAAAAGGAAGGGAGAGAAGATAAAGAGAAAACAAGAGAAACGGAAAGGTTTTCTTCTTCTGAGTGTTTCTGCCACCCACTTTTGGAGCACACTGCTTGCTGATGTCCTTTCCGGCCAGTCTTATCCTTCAGCCGGCTTCAGGAGACTTCACCAATTCGATTGTAAGGAGCTGGGCTCCTCCGTGCAGGCAATGCCAACTCCGGAGGGAGCCAGGAGGGGAGCCAAAGATTCACAGGACTCTGCAGCCCTTCTGCAGCTCACTGGTGTGGAGGGGCACCGAGGCTTCACCTTGGCCTCTGTCTCCAAGTTCACATAAAGGAGGGTCGGTTCCTTCCTCGCTAGATGAGCGTGGAGAGAAACCTCCTTCACAGAAGGGATTATGGAATAATTAAAGTCAGAGCCTTGAACAAGGCAAAGGGTTAGCACCATGAATCTGAAGTGACTGGACATGTGAATTAGTAACCAGTAGGACGAGGAGCTGAAGACAAAAAAAGAAAAAAGGCAAGAAACCAGTTCTCGATTTTCTAAGATGGAAATGCAAGTCTTTCTTCTTCCAAAAGAAAAAAGTCATTGAACCCTTTCCTTGAAAATAAAACTGAAAGGGGCCACATGTTGCAAAGAAGGGTTTTAACCGTGATGTCACTACACAATCATGTGTAGCCATCAGTTGTTAAGTGCACTGCAAATAGTTCACACCTTAACAATTATGTTACCAAAGTTCGCAGTTGAGAAATATAGACACACACACATATACATATATATACATGTAAGAAAAGAGTAGAGTGTGTGCCAATTGCTCACTGTACTATTGACAATATCACTCTTACAACTGAAAGCATGACTAGGAGAGAGAAGGTGGTGTGACCCTAGATTGCTAGAGTCACAGCAAGAAAAGTTAAGAAAGTGCCATCAGGTCATTTGGACAAAAGAATGCTATATGGCTGTTGGGTTTATAAGAGATCCATTGGAGAAAAACAAGTCACTACATTAAATTATTTTCTACTTACCTGCATCACCCTCTCCAAGAACACATATTCTAAAATGAGACAAGTTATTACATTAAAAATGACCGGCTCTGGCATTTGGAAAACTACACCAAATAATGAAGTAAAAACTGGGTTACAAACATCCTGGTATCAACTCCAACTACCGTCTTTTACCAAACTAAAACTCTAATGATCACTAATTCACTTGCAATCTAGTGCTCCTCCCATATACAAAATCAACAACTTCCAATGTGTCATAACTTTTTTAAAATTTCCCTAACATTTTAGAGGATAATGTAAATATGTCTCCTGGAAAAGTTGAGAAAGATGGAGACACTAGGAAAGGAAAAGACGAAAATACTCCCCTAATCAATGATGTAAAACACAAGGCATGAACAACTGTTAAAAGAATTCTCTATGACATTGATCAACTCTACTATCTCTACGCCTGGCTCTTTCCTATCAGTCATTTGATACATAAACAAATAGAATAGTGTATTTCATGGGATCAATTCTTTTAGTGGCGTGCTTTCCCTTTGACCACTACATATGCTTTTATGTGTTTGCTTTATTTTCAGGCGGCGTCACATCAGAACACCCTCATCTCGGCAGATCTTTGCCTTAAGGAACCCTACCTCGGCCCTTGATCAACTGTACTCTGTGTTATGGTCAACTCAGAGCCCTACATGGATCAGTGTTTCCTACCGCCTCTCTCCCGTGCGTGGCTCATGTCAGGGAGTATAGTCCACCGAGTGAACAGTAAGCAGTCTTCCCAAAGCATCAGATATGAAAAGGAGGAGACGCGGGGTTGGGTGTGGGACCCCATTCCGTGCCTCAGTGCAGACAAGCTAGAGGTCAATGCATCCCTCCAGAGACTGGGAGAAAAACAGGAGGTTATGAGCACGAGGTTCCCTCTGCAGGCCTTGAAGCAGGGACCTGGAATCAAACTGCTGATACCGTGGATCGTGGTTGGTTTGACAGGGAACTCACGAGGAAGATAAGGACGTGAAATAATGAAAATCATAAGAACAGCAGCGAACACTTCTACTGAGCCAAGGACTGCACCCTGAATGTAAACTCTGTGCTGGAACATATCTTAACTCACATGACCCTGAAAGCATCCCGACGTAGTCAATGTTGTTCTTTGCACCATTTGCTAGATGAAGAGACTGGGTACAGTGGCTAGAAAACTCAGCCAGGTTACAAAGCGGATAAATGGCCGAGCCCAAGCTCAGTGCTCCTCTGTGATGCTCTTGGACTACAACTCCAAGTGAAGTCTCTAACGACTATCTCCGCTCGCACTGCCAACACCATCGTCCTCCGTGGAGTGGATGGAGGCAGGCGTGGGCAGGGCAGGGAGCCGGGTGTGGCAGGCCGCCAGATCTAAGGTCTGGCACACAGGTTGCCAGGTGGCTCCCTCCTCTGAGGGGGCCCAGCACACGCCCCAGGGGACTTGGCGGCAGGCCCCAGGGCCCTTTCCCCCGGATCTTGTCCACTTGAAAGGGGCCTGGCCCAGGTGGCCGGTTGGGCTGGTTGGCCAGCCTCCTTTGGACAAAGCAGGCGAGCCCAGCCAGCCTTCCAGTCGCCCCCGGCGTGGCACCAGCGCCCTCAGGCCGAGGGCCTCACGCGTGCCCTCCAACGCGGATTTCTCCTCAGAGCCGTGGCCTGGGCACTAGGAAGGCCAGGCCCTCCCGACTCCAGAGATGATGCTGGGACCCGTCGCCGGAAGGGCCTGCCCGTGTGGCAGCGGCTCCCCAAGCCGGCGGCCTGCTGGGGCCTCACTCACTGCTTGGCCATAAGCCTGTCTCGGCCCTTCGGATTCCACAGAGCCTTTCCTCCACCTGGCTGGAGTCGACAAGTGCGGGCGTGGGGTGAGGCCGTGGTTTTGCCTTTCCAGGAAGAAATGAGGCCCGGGCAAAAGCAGCTGGCCGAGGCAGAGCCTTGACCTGGCACCCCAGTCGGCCTTTGGCCACCAGGTCCAGACCACCGCTTCCAAAGAAGGGAAGCGGCCGGCCAGCTGATTGCAAGTGGGGGATGGGAGGGAGACAACAGCTGAAGCCAAGTCCAGCAGGGCGTTGGCGTTCCTTCTTCAGCTGGGACTGGCCTGGCCTGGCGGGCGGGCGGGGCCTTCACTGAGGACCCCCGAGGCCCGCCCTAGGCCCCGGCGGTGGCGGGTGGCGCATGCGCCCTTGGCCTCAGGGGTTGACCCCAAGCCCACAGGGCACTCAAAGCAGCCGGAGAAAGAAGGGGCCAGGGGAGAGGAAGGCAGGTAGGCGAGGCGGGCAGGGCTCGCCCACCTCTTCTCCTCAGGTCCCCGAGAGAGAAAGAGAGAGAGAGAGAGAGAGAGAGTGAGAGACAGACAGACAGACAGGCAGGGAAAGAGTGAGAGATCCCTGACCTCTGAGTATCTGCATCCACCACTGCTGCCAACTCACAGGCCATCCCACTTCCCCCCCTCCATCCCCATCCCCAGGCGCGGCCCCCCGGGGCCAGCCACACCACGGAGAGGCCCCTTCATGGTCACCTCCGTGCTGTCCCTTCCGGGCCTGACCCCACTGCAGGGGAACCGGTTCAGACAATCCAATCGTCTACATGTCCCTCTCCATGACAATTGTCTTCTCCAGTCTCACATGCCCAAACCGCACCCCCAACATCCTCCTTTGTCTGCAGCTGGAGATAGGAGGAGAATCTCTGCCATTGTGTTGAGAGACTCAGTTTCGCGGGTTTCTCCCCTGTACACGTGTTCTGAAGCTGGGTATTATTTTCTCCAGCGAACCTGTCTTGTGAAGGATTTGGCCAGCCATAAGAAGCTTCAGGGAAGAGGCGGAGGGGCTTCTCTCTCCGCCCCCGACAGCCCTGAGCTGGGTCAGTGCCTCAGACCTGGCCAGGGGCAGCCCATCCCCCGGCGCCCTCTCCCGGGGCATCCCAGGAAAGCTTCACAGCCAGCCCCACCCCACTCGCCACTGCCAGGACCATCGGCCTCCCTCGGGAGGACGGGGCAGGACAGGGAACCGGGTGTGGGAGGCCGCCAGATCTCAGCTCTGGCACACAGGCTGCCAGGCTGCCTGGTCCTCTGAGGGGGCCCAGCACACGCCCCAGGAAACTTGGCGGCAGGCCCCGGGGCTCTCTCCTCTGGAACTCGTCCACTTGAAAGGGGCCTGGCCCAGGTGGCTGGTTCGACCGGTTGGAAAGAAATCTTTTTCTTCTCTGAGAGACTGTTGCTTGTCATCTCCTGGACATGAGATGACAGACAATTGTTCCCATTTCCCTTTCTACTTGAAACCTGATGGATACATTGCCCACTGCCTTTAGAGACTGCAGGTCTTTCTGAAACTCTTTTCAGTGCGCTGGCTCACTTCAGCATCATTTCATTGTTCCATCCGAAATTCCTTTCAGTTGGATCTATTTTCCTTTCTAATCCTTTTGTATACCTAGATATTTAAAAGCTGCTCAAATCTGTAGTGGAGAAAAGTTGGGTTACAACTCTTTCAGACAGCATGTAAACCCACATTTTAGGGTTTCTACACAAAACGTCTCTGCCATGTTTCTAGCAGCTCTCCTTCCATATATTTTCCTCCAGGACTTCCTGTGACAAAATTGCCTTTCTAAAAGCCAGTCCTCCGTTCACTCTCTTGGCCAGTCACGTTTCCATAGAAAGAAAAAGGACTGGATTTTCCAAAGATGCAACAAGAATGATCAAGTCCCGATTCACACCTAGATATCCTGCTCCTGTTCTCCATGAATTGCAAAATTGAAGTTAATTATCTCGTTCATTTTGTCTAAATCTATTGGGTCACTTTGGCACTGAGCCCCTAAGCTGGTCCACAGCCTGCTTCAGCAGACACCAAACTCTCTCTCAAGTGCCTGCATTCGTGTGCTGAGTAGGTATTGTATTTATTTAGATCGTATTCAACAAAAGATCTTCACGGATTCACTCAAGTACTTAAGCATCTACTATGTGCCCAAAGGTCTTGAAATGTTGGGGGTCTGCAAGGAAGACAGATATGCCTAAACAGATAAATTACACTACTGAAATCATTTGAATGAAAGAGATGTGAATAAACTGCCGTGGGACTCCAGGCAAAGAACCCCCATGGGTTGACCTACAACTAAGAGATACAGCTCTGTCCTGGGGCTCTGAGGAGAAAAACAGCCACCATGGGGGGTGGACAGGCTCTGTACCATCTAAGGAAAGGGAAAGGAAGGGAGAGAAGATAAAGAGAAAACAAGAGAAACGGAAAGGTTTTCTTCTTCTGAGTGTTTCTGCCACCCACTTTTGGAGCACACTGCTTGCTGATGTCCTTTCCGGCCAGTCTTATCCTTCAGCCGGCTTCAGGAGACTTCACCAATTCGATTGTAAGGAGCTGGGCTCCTCCGTGCAGGCAATGCCAACTCCGGAGGGAGCCAGGAGGGGAGCCAAAGATTCACAGGACTCTGCAGCCCTTCTGCAGCTCACTGGTGTGGAGGGGCACCGAGGCTTCACCTTGGCCTCTGTCTCCAAGTTCACATAAAGGAGGGTCGGTTCCTTCCTCGCTAGATGAGCGTGGAGAGAAACCTCCTTCACAGAAGGGATTATGGAATAATTAAAGTCAGAGCCTTGAACAAGGCAAAGGGTTAGCACCATGAATCTGAAGTGACTGGACATGTGAATTAGTAACCAGTAGGACGAGGAGCTGAAGACAAAAAAAGAAAAAAGGCAAGAAACCAGTTCTCGATTTTCTAAGATGGAAATGCAAGTCTTTCTTCTTCCAAAAGAAAAAAGTCATTGAACCCTTTCCTTGAAAATAAAACTGAAAGGGGCCACATGTTGCAAAGAAGGGTTTTAACCGTGATGTCACTACACAATCATGTGTAGCCATCAGTTGTTAAGTGCACTGCAAATAGTTCACACCTTAACAATTATGTTACCAAAGTTCGCAGTTGAGAAATATAGACACACACACATATACATATATATACATGTAAGAAAAGAGTAGAGTGTGTGCCAATTGCTCACTGTACTATTGACAATATCACTCTTACAACTGAAAGCATGACTAGGAGAGAGAAGGTGGTGTGACCCTAGATTGCTAGAGTCACAGCAAGAAAAGTTAAGAAAGTGCCATCAGGTCATTTGGACAAAAGAATGCTATATGGCTGTTGGGTTTATAAGAGATCCATTGGAGAAAAACAAGTCACTACATTAAATTATTTTCTACTTACCTGCATCACCCTCTCCAAGAACACATATTCTAAAATGAGACAAGTTATTACATTAAAAATGACCGGCTCTGGCATTTGGAAAACTACACCAAATAATGAAGTAAAAACTGGGTTACAAACATCCTGGTATCAACTCCAACTACCGTCTTTTACCAAACTAAAACTCTAATGATCACTAATTCACTTGCAATCTAGTGCTCCTCCCATATACAAAATCAACAACTTCCAATGTGTCATAACTTTTTTAAAATTTCCCTAACATTTTAGAGGATAATGTAAATATGTCTCCTGGAAAAGTTGAGAAAGATGGAGACACTAGGAAAGGAAAAGACGAAAATACTCCCCTAATCAATGATGTAAAACACAAGGCATGAACAACTGTTAAAAGAATTCTCTATGACATTGATCAACTCTACTATCTCTACGCCTGGCTCTTTCCTATCAGTCATTTGATACATAAACAAATAGAATAGTGTATTTCATGGGATCAATTCTTTTAGTGGCGTGCTTTCCCTTTGACCACTACATATGCTTTTATGTGTTTGCTTTATTTTCAGGCGGCGTCACATCAGAACACCCTCATCTCGGCAGATCTTTGCCTTAAGGAACCCTACCTCGGCCCTTGATCAACTGTACTCTGTGTTATGGTCAACTCAGAGCCCTACATGGATCAGTGTTTCCTACCGCCTCTCTCCCGTGCGTGGCTCATGTCAGGGAGTATAGTCCACCGAGTGAACAGTAAGCAGTCTTCCCAAAGCATCAGATATGAAAAGGAGGAGACGCGGGGTTGGGTGTGGGACCCCATTCCGTGCCTCAGTGCAGACAAGCTAGAGGTCAATGCATCCCTCCAGAGACTGGGAGAAAAACAGGAGGTTATGAGCACGAGGTTCCCTCTGCAGGCCTTGAAGCAGGGACCTGGAATCAAACTGCTGACACCGTGGATCGTGGTTGGTTTGACAGGTGTCGGGGGAAGAGGGAGAATCTCCCTCTGCCCTTTCCCTTAAGGTTCTTCTGGCTGGCCAAATAATCAACAAGACAGGTTAGCAGGAGAAAATAATACCAAGTTTAATAACATGTATACATGGGAGAAAGCAGGGACACTGCGTTTCTCAACACAATAGCAGAAATTCTCGTCTTAAATATCATTTTCAGCCAATGACAAAGGAGGATTTTGGGGGTGGGGGAGTCAATTACAGGAGATTACCATTAAAGCACAGTAAACAAGAGTAAGGTTTATTATACAGATTTAAGTCATCACCTTCCACATTGATAAGTCACTAGAAATGAGCTCATCCCCCTCTCTTCTCCAAACAGAGAGGGAGATACCTTTACAAATGGAGATTTCCCTTATAAATGTAAATGTCTGTCTGGCAACTCCTTGCAGGGCCATCCAAAGAATGTGGCCAGAGACAGGACTCCCGATAAGATGGGCTTGTTGGTGCCTTTTCTATTGTAACCTCTATCCTAAATTATCTTTTATAGCAGTCATGATAATAACCCCTTCCTAAAACAGATTTTTTTTGGTTTTAAATTCTTTAGGCAGTTTGGGAGGGGAAACTCAAATATTTTTCCTGAGCTCTCTGAGTCCTTATTGTCTTCAGCTCGAAATAATCCGCATACCAGAGTGGTGCTTCCTGGGGCAGCTTGCCCTGAGCACCATCAGTTCCCTCCTCTGAAACTTCCCTAGAAGTTTCACATATTAAAAGCTGAGCTGGTGACTGTGGAGAGAGAAATCGTGTTAGTACCCGGGTGATAAGAAGTCTGCAAAGAGAGAAAAGAACATAGATTAGAATGAGGATGAACAAGCAAAAAAGAACAAATCGGAGCACATTTCCCCACACTCCATTAAACCAGTCCCCCAATCCTGGAAATAAGTCAGTCCAATAAAATGTGTGAGCTTCGTTTATCTGATGAAAAATGTCAATCTTCTCTTTTAATAGATTTAAGTTAGATATTACTTGACCTGTTTGATTCACATAAAAACAACATTTTTCTCCAATGACTGCGCATGCTCCTCCTTGCTGGGCAGTGAGTACGTCCAGAGCGCGCCGATTTTGGAGCACCACAGATGCTAGGCTGTTAATCTCTGACTGGAGTATGTTTAAGGTTTGCATGGTGGTGTTGAACTCTTGTTCCATTACCATAGAGAGATTTAATATTGCTTTCTCCAACTCATAATCTCCAAAGCCGGGGAATAGGACTCTCAAGGCTGAAAAGAACTTGGAGTTGTGATACACAAGTGGATTTTCCACGATTTCTCGACTGGCACGTTTATGTGGCACAATCTTATGAACAAACGAACCCAAGTTTGTAATTTGGCTAGCATTTAAGGTGGAGTGTTTGGTGACAGAAGGAGCCAGGTATCCAAGTCCGCATCGTCCTGACCAATTAGGTGGGAATCCTTTATACACTTTGTTGCCGCATAAAATGAAAAGACCAGTGTAGTTTAAAGACAAGGTTAGAATTGAGTCTGTAGTTCCCAGGATCTGGACTATTTCATGATCTGTGCCACTTGCACTGCTACTACCTAAACATCTCCATTTCCCATGAACTCCAGTCAGTCTGCGAGAACAGAACAGGTTGCGGAATAGCTGGTACAGGAGGCCTGCAGTCTGATTCTGACAGCTATAAAGCCTGGTCTTGTCACCTGACCAGGTGAGTCCAGATTTTTGATCCACCCATATATAGTCTGTGGCATTGGGCAGCTTAACCATGCGGATAGCTGCTATACCCCAAGTTGCACACGGGTGGCTCGTAAGCCATCCAGAGCACTTGGTGATTTGGCAAATGTTTGTGCCAGAGGGAGTAGTGATAGAGTCACTTACAATTCCCTTGAGAGTTCTGAAGATGCCACCTGCGGAATCAAACCACAGAGTTTGACGGCAATATTGTCTCGGTATATCACCCAGGAAAGGTCCAGTGCCATGTTTACTTTCAATGCAGAGGGAAAAACTTTCACTTATTGTTTGTGCTTGGGCAAGGGACAGTCCTTGACCTTCTAAGTAATCTTTCTGGGGCCCAAGTGACTCACCAGGAGAAGAAGCAGAGTGAAGTTTCCCTTCTTGCGGATACCATACTCTGTTACTCGTCCATTTTCCGTACTTAGTCCACCAGGTGTTCATATCAGCAGGAACAAAGACTAGTTCGGGTTCTTTTGCACTATCTAGCTGTTGACATAACCAACAGTCAGATTGATTAGTTAGCGTGGCTAGGGCTTGGTAAACTGGCATAAGGGGGTGTTTGGTCTGTGCCCGACCTGTTGAAAAGGAGAGGGTTAGTAAAAGCAAGACACAGATCGGAAAAGAGCCCATAGCGGAGACTTAGAGAGGGGAAGAGGGACAGACAGAGACCAGCACTCTCCAGTCAGCTTTCTAATAAATGAAAAAAAAAAAAAAAAATATATATATATATCCACTAATAGTTTGTGTGTGTGAGTGTGTATATATATAGGGAGTTTTGAAGCAAGGGGGAGGAAATGGGTCAAAGTAGGTTTTCTTGATCCGTGATCTTGGGAAAAGCTGTCTACTTCGTGATGTCGGCTGCTTCTGGGGCCTGGGTTTTGGCCCTCGAAATCCTTAGTTTAAGGTCTCCTGTGGGGATTATCTCCCAGTTGTCCTGAGAGCGATGTTCTGGGTCTATTTTGGCGTGGCTCGCATGGATCCAGGAAGATTTTTCCTTTATTTTGATGGCAGTGCAGGTCGTCAGTAAGACTTCATAAGGTCCTTCCCAGCGAGGTGACAGTGCGTGTTTTCTTCTAAAGACCTTGATGTACACCCGGTCTCCTGGTCGAAAGGGATGGCAAGGCTTGTCAGAAGGTGGTGGCCATGCCTCTTTTACCTGTTGACGATATGCTTCAAGTATACTAGTTAATTTTTGTATATAACAAGTCATAGCATCAAATTGTTCACTTAAGTTCCCATAATATTCATTTAATCCAGGAATTGAAGGTTTAGAGACACCAGTAGGCATTGGACGTCCAAAAACTATTTCAAAAGGAGTCAGTCCATGCCTTCTATTTGGAGTATTTTGAATCTTCATAAGGGCCAAGGGCAGAGCTTCTGGCCATTTAAGTCCAGTTTCTTGACAGATTTTTCCTAGAGTTCTTTTTATATCTAGATTTTTACGTTCTACTTGCCCTGATGACTGAGGGTGATATGGGGTATGAAATTTTAATGAATACCCCAGAGTTTTTGCAAGCAAGTGGTTTATCTCTGCTGTAAAATGAGTTCCTTGGTCTGATTCAATCCATAAAGGAATGCCAAAACGAGGAATAACTTCAGTTATTAATTTTTTTACCACTGTTGTGGCATCTGCATGTCTGGTCGGATAGCATTCAGTCCATCCACTAAACATGCAGACAATAACCAAACAGTGAGAGTAACCTAAAGCTGAAGGCAAGTCTATAAAATCCATTTGGAGTGCCGCAAAAGGCAACGTGGGCCTGGGAGGACTTCCTGGATCACACTGATTTCTCCCAGAGACTTGGTAAGATTTGCAAGTTGTGCACTGGGAGGTGATTTGGTCAGAAATTTTATGGATGCCAGGGCAAAACCAATTGTCTTTCAGTTCCTTAACTATCCCCCGTTTGCACATATGTCCCATTTGGTGGGAGATAAGTGCAAGCCAAAAAGTCAAAAGAAAAGGAGCTACTGGAAGTCCATTTGGTCCAATGTATAATCCATCTGATAATTGTTTGGCACCCTTTTGTATCCAATTGTCTTTTTCAGATTGTGGGGCATTTGCCTGATAGTTAATAACATCAGTCAGGGATAAAGGCAGGTTTAAAAGTTGGGTGGAAAACGGATAAGGGGGTCCATAGTGAGCTGCATGTTTAGCAGCTCTGTCAGCCCTGTCATTCCCTAAAGATATGACATCAGTCTCCTTAGTATGGGCTGAACAATGAACAATGGCAATTTTTGAAGGAAGGTGAATAGCTTGTAATAAGGCTGCAATTAAGTGTCCATTAGCAATAGGAGTTCCTGCAGAAGTTAAGAAACCACGGGATTTCCAGATTGTGCCAACAGCATGGCAGACTCCAAAAGCATATTTGGAGTCTGTGTAAATAGTGGCAGTTTTTCCTTTTGTTAATGTGCAGGCCCTAGTAAGAGCTATGAGTTCAGCAGCTTGGGCTGATTTTATGGTGGGCAAAGAATAAGCTTCAAGAGTTTCATGTGGGGAAACTATGGCATAACCAGTTATTATGCTTCCCCGGGAATTTCGTTTACAGGAGCCGTCACAAAACAGAAGTAAGTCTGGATTGTCTAAAGGGATATCTGAAAGATCCTCTCGTGGCTTTGATACCATTTCTATAGTTGCAAGGCAATCATGTGGAATGGAGTGGGGCTCTCCATCATCAGGAAGGGGCAGTAAAGTAGCTGGATTTAAAGTGTTGCAACGATGTAAGATGATGGAAGGGTTAGTTAAAAGAGCCTGTTCATAGGTGGTCTGTCGCCGTGTAGAGAGATGTTGCGTCCTATGAACTTGCAAAATAGCTGATACCGAATGTGGGACATAGAGGTGAATGGGAGAGCCTAATGTAAGAGTACTGGCCTTATCAATCAGAGTGGCAGCTGCAGCCACCGCACGTAAGCATGGGGGCATGCCTGATGCCACAGGGTCCAGTTGGCATGAGAAATATGCTATAGGACGTATTTGAGAGGCAAAAGGTTGCCCTAGAATGCCTGCAGCAATTCCATTATTTTCATGACAGTATAGATGAAAAGGCTTGTCAAAATTAGGTAAGCCAAGAGCCGGAGGCATGGACAAAGCTATTTTTAAGGCCTCAAAGGAGTTTAATGACTCTGAGGGCCAGGAAATAGGCTCTGGGACAATATCTGGGAGAAGAGAATACAGAGGTTTAGCAAGGGCTGCAAAATTAGGAATCCATTGGCGGCAGTAACCAGCAGCTCCTAGAAATTTACGTAGCTGTTTCTTTGTTTTGGGGAGAGGGATGGATAGAATTGACTCAAGGCGTTTGGGGGTTAGCTTTTGAATGCCTTGAGATATCTCATGTCCTAAGTAGGTAACAGTCATTTGAACCCACTGAAGTTTAGACCTGGAGGCTTTATGGCCTCGTTCAGCTAGGGCTTTCAAGAGAATGAGAGAATCTGTAAGAGCCCCCTGCTTAGTTGGATTACAGAGTAAAAGGTCATCAACATATTGAACAAGAGTGGAGCCTTGAGTAAAGACTACAGAATCCAAGTCAGCTTTAAGGACCTGGGAAAATATTGAGGGGGACTCACAATATCCCTGAGGTATTCGAGTCCATGTTAATTGTCTCCCTTTAAATGTAAATGCGAAAAGAAATTGTGAGTCAGGGTGTAATGGGATTGAAAAGAAAGCTGAGCAGAGGTCAACTACTGTAAACCAGGCTGCATCAGCAGGTATTGAGGTCAGGATGACAGCTGGATTAGGGACCACAGGATGCCGAGGAATTACAAAAGAGTTTATGGCTCTGAGGTCTTGTACAAATCTATAGATTTGGTTTCCGTCTGAGTCAAATTTGCCTTCTTTTTTTACTGGCAAGATTGGCGTGTTACAGGGGGAGGAAGTAAAAACTAGTACACCCTGTTGCAAAAGGGAATCTATTATGGGTTCAATTCCTTGCTCGGCATCTCTGGAGAGCGGGTATTGGGCTACTGATGGAAACGGTTTATTTTTTTTCCAAGTAACGTGCACGGGCTCAGCACTAAGCAACAATCCTACCTCATTTGCATGTGTAGCCCAAAGACTGGTTGGGACATTCTTTAAAGACTCATCTTCCTCAGAAGGATTTAAATCAGGACAAGTTTCCATCATGGAAAGTAGGAGACTTGGGGCTTGGTCAGAAGGTAAGGAGATAAAAACTCCTCTTTTATTACAATTTATAGTGGCATTAAATTTACATAGCAAATCTCGGCCAAAGAGGTTTGCTGGTGAACAATCAGAAACTAAAAAGGCATGATGAGTGTTAAGGGGGCCTAAAGATATTGGAATGGGCCTAGATATGGGCAGTGAAATAGGCTGTCCAGAGACTCCAACAGCTTGAATAGAATCAGAGGTAACAGGTAGAGATATATCCTTTGAACGGATAGTAGAGAATGTCGCACCAGTGTCAATTAAGAAATCCAGTTCCCGATCCTCTATTTTAAGCTTAACTGTAGGCTCAGGGGTGCGACTGAGGATCGGCTGACCCCATCATTTGAGGGAGAAATGCCCCTCAGGTGGAGAAAAATGAGCCTTTTGGGGGTGCTGGGGCCAAGCGGGAACATTTTTTAAACTTTCCCTTCTCTTAAGAGCGGGACATGCCCTTTTCCAATGCCCTGGTTTCTTGCAATACCTACAATTGTCGTCCGAAGGCAAATAGGGAGACCTCTGAGTGGGCTTTAGTTTACTTTCAGGGTTGAATCTTTGCTTTTCAAAAGATTCAATTTGCAAAGCAAGAAGAGTTGTCTTTAACTCTTTTTTTTTCTTGCTTTCTTGCTGACAATTTTCAAAGAATTGTGTAGCAGCCTCCATTATTACACTTAATGGTTGCCCTGACCAACCAACCACACTGTTTTGAATTTGTTTTTTTATATCAGGAAGAAAATTCCCAACTAAAGCGGAAATTAAGAGATTCCTATGTTCTGGGGCTTCCGGATTCAATGCAGTGTGTCTTTGGAAAGTCTGAATAAACCGTTCAACAAAAGCTTTAGGATGTTCTCCCTCGTTCTGAGTGCATAATTCAATTTTTGACCAATTTACTTTAGGAGGAAACGCCTCTAGAATCGCTCCTATTAAACCTTGAATATCAGCCTCTAGCTGTGCCACTTCCTGGTCATCTGCAGGAGGGCCTGGGAGAGGGTCTGGCCATCTATTTCCTCTATGAGGGGGGTTCTCTCCAGGGGGCCGTCTGGCCTGTCTGATAACTACAGTGTAGTCATGGGATGGAAGAACGCCCCTTAGCAGCCAGTCAAGGTCTCGGTGGGTGGGGTTATGAATAGCCACTAATCTTTCTAATTCTTCTCTAAATTTAGTAGGGTCTTCTGACAATGGAGGCAGGAGAGTTTTATAATTTAATAGATCAGCTGCTGTCCAGGGGACATGAATTCTCTGCAGCGGAGGTCCAGGATACATCCGCAATGGACACTGCATAGGAATGTCTGAAGCTGGCAGAGCCTGATTACAGAGCCCTGGAAAGTAGGAGGAGTTGTAAGACACAGCAAAACGAACCTTCCTGCCTTTCCTGGGTGTTTCTACTAAATTTACTTCTTGGTTTTCAGCATTTACACAAATAACCTGTATGCCCCTTGCTTGGAGGTCAGGCCTAAGCGCCCCCTGTAAGTCTTCAACAGTGAGAGAAGTTAAAACAGGCAGCGGAATGCCCTTCGGAGATGTTGGAGTCCTGGGGCTTAAGGGAACTGGCTGAGGAGGTGGCTGAGGAGCTAAGTCTTGAGGGGGAGGATTTGGGCCAGGGGCCCAGAGATCCAAAAGATCTTCTGGGGAGTCAGGGACAGGGAGTTGGGGATATAAGGGAGCGTAGGAGGGAGGAGGAAGGGAATTTTCAGTAACTTTGACTTTCAATCTTTGTTCTAACTCTGACTTTTGTTTTTTTACTTTATTAAGAGATTCCCTAAGGCTAGCCGTTATACTTTTCTGGGTTTTCTTTTCAATTTGATCTTCCCATAAATACCAATAGGGCAGCTGCTTGGGATGAGAGCTCTCTAAAATATTTTTCAAATATAGAAGTTTTTCCAATTCAAAGGATCCATCGTCTGGCCATTGACGAGTAGGATCTTCATTTGTATATTTATTCCAATAGTGACTCAATCCAATAAGCCTTTTTAAGGAAAGACCCGGAGGTAACTTTCCACGCTTAGAATAAATCTTTACCATGGACGCAAGAGGCGTCCCTGGTGAGGGCGCAGATGATGTAGCCCCCATGATCCACAAAATTCACTCCAAAAGATATTCAGAGACAGTAAAGACCTTCGTTGCACAGACGGTAAGGATAAAAGGGTGTCTCCGGTCTCCCACAATAGTGTGGGACGCCTCCGTCACAGACCCGCTAATCTGTGACACCGGGCGGGCGATACTGGAATGGGATTTTTCCAGCACTAACAAGCAACGAAGGTTAAGACGACAAAAGCCCTTATGGACTGGGCCCTTTTATGACAAACTCCCCTGAGAACTTGGCACAGCCGGACAAAGAGACAGTTCGGAACCCCAGTCTACTCGACTGGCCACCAAGGTGCACCCCGGTAAATGCACCTTCCGTATGGTGGAGACCAAGGAGAATATTCTCACTGGTCACAAAGCCAAGTTTTCTCAGGACACAGAACAAGACAGAAGGAAAAACCTCATCCGGTTTTTTTTTTTTCTGTGCACAATGACAGCTTTAGTCACGCCTTAGGTCTCTTGGAGCCAGAATAATACCTGGGGGGGAGGTGCCGCGGGGTTGGGGACTGTGTGCTTTTACAGAGTACCTCGTCGTTGCACGGACATTTTCTTGCAGTTGGCGGGGGACCTGTGTCATCTACCCCGTTCCGTGACCCAACTTATCCTGACGCGGGAGTCTTCTGAAAGTGGCGAGCGCCCTAATGGCTCTTAACTGCTCGACCCGCGCCCACTTAAATTTGCGGCCTTTTTGGCTTCCAAGATGCCCTCGGCAATGGCCTTCACTTCATGTGCATAATAACCCACAGCAAAGTTTGGAGACCCTGGTCTGGTGAGACCCGCAAACTCACCAGTCTGTGGGGCCAGCCCGGACAGCAGGCTTATAGGGCCTATGCCTGCGTCCTACCTTATGGTATTTCCTTCTTATGACAAAAGACACAGACAAAAGAGAAAAACAGAGACTACCTCTGGGAGGAAAAGGGATCAAGATCATAACCAAGAGTACTCTACCAAATTTAAACCGAGTCACTAAAAGCCCAAGAAACTAGTTTCCCAAATATTTTCTCCTGCCAATCTAAATTTAGAAAGAGAAAAAATTCTCACCACTTCCTTCCGCCGGACTCCGCAGATAGAGATTCCGGGAGGCTGACGTGGTAAGAAGTCTTACCTTTTGCCGGCTTTCGTCAGGCGTTCCCGTATCTCATCATCTGCAGTAGTCCAGGGAGAAGGCAGGTCTTCCAGCCAGAGAAGGCAACTTACCAACCGGTGCTTCTCCTGGCTGGCTCGCCAAAACTGTCGGGGGAAGAGGGATAATCTCCCTCTGCCCTTTCCCTTAAGGTTCTTCTGGCTGGCCAAATAATCAACAAGACAGGTTAGCAGGAGAAAATAATACCAAGTTTAGTAACATGTATACATGGGAGAAAGCAGGGACACTGCGTTTCTCCACACAATAGCAGAAATTCTCGTCTTAAATATCATTTTCAGCCAATGACAAAGGAGGATTTTGGGGGTGGGGGAGTCAATTACAGGAGATTACCATTAAAGCACAGTAAACAAGAGTAAGGTTTATTATACAGATTTAAGTCATCACCTTCCACATTGATAAGTCACTAGAAATGAGCTCATCCCCCTCTCTTCTCCAAACAGAGAGGGAGATACCTTTACAAATGGAGATTTCCCTTATAAATGTAAATGTCTGTCTGGCAACTCCTTGCAGGGCCATCCAAAGAATGTGGCCAGAGACAGGACTCCCGATAAGATGGGCTTGTTGGTGCCTTTTCTATTGTAACCTCTATCCTAAATTATCTTTTATAGCAGTCATGATAATAACCCCTTCCTAAAACAGATTTTTTTTGGTTTTAAATTCTTTAGGCAGTTTGGGAGGGGAAACTCAAATATTTTTCCTGAGCTCTCTGAGTCCTTATTGTCTTCAGCTCGAAATAATCCGCATACCAGAGTGGTGCTTCCTGGGGCAGCTTGCCCTGAGCACCATCACAGGGAACTCACGAGGAAGATAAGGACGTGAAATAATGAAAATCATAAGAACAGCAGCGAACACTTCTACTGAGCCAAGGACTGCACCCTGAATGTAAACTCTGTGCTGGAACATATCTTAACTCACATGACCCTGAAAGCATCCCGACGTAGTCAATGTTGTTCTTTGCACCATTTGCTAGATGAAGAGACTGGGTACAGTGGCTAGAAAACTCAGCCAGGTTACAAAGCGGATAAATGGCCGAGCCCAAGCTCAGTGCTCCTCTGTGATGCTCTTGGACTACAACTCCAAGTGAAGTCTCTAACGACTATCTCCGCTCGCACTGCCAACACCATCGTCCTCCGTGGAGTGGATGGAGGCAGGCGTGGGCAGGGCAGGGAGCCGGGTGTGGCAGGCCGCCAGATCTAAGGTCTGGCACACAGGTTGCCAGGTGGCTCCCTCCTCTGAGGGGGCCCAGCACACGCCCCAGGGGACTTGGCGGCAGGCCCCAGGGCCCTTTCCCCCGGATCTTGTCCACTTGAAAGGGGCCTGGCCCAGGTGGCCGGTTGGGCTGGTTGGCCAGCCTCCTTTGGACAAAGCAGGCGAGCCCAGCCAGCCTTCCAGTCGCCCCCGGCGTGGCACCAGCGCCCTCAGGCCGAGGGCCTCACGCGTGCCCTCCAACGCGGATTTCTCCTCAGAGCCGTGGCCTGGGCACTAGGAAGGCCAGGCCCTCCCGACTCCAGAGATGATGCTGGGACCCGTCGCCGGAAGGGCCTGCCCGTGTGGCAGCGGCTCCCCAAGCCGGCGGCCTGCTGGGGCCTCACTCACTGCTTGGCCATAAGCCTGTCTCGGCCCTTCGGATTCCACAGAGCCTTTCCTCCACCTGGCTGGAGTCGACAAGTGCGGGCGTGGGGTGAGGCCGTGGTTTTGCCTTTCCAGGAAGAAATGAGGCCCGGGCAAAAGCAGCTGGCCGAGGCAGAGCCTTGACCTGGCACCCCAGTCGGCCTTTGGCCACCAGGTCCAGACCACCGCTTCCAAAGAAGGGAAGCGGCCGGCCAGCTGATTGCAAGTGGGGGATGGGAGGGAGACAACAGCTGAAGCCAAGTCCAGCAGGGCGTTGGCGTTCCTTCTTCAGCTGGGACTGGCCTGGCCTGGCGGGCGGGCGGGGCCTTCACTGAGGACCCCCGAGGCCCGCCCTAGGCCCCGGCGGTGGCGGGTGGCGCATGCGCCCTTGGCCTCAGGGGTTGAACCCAAGCCCACAGGGCACTCAAAGCAGCCGGAGAAAGAAGGGGCCAGGGGAGAGGAAGGCAGGTAGGCGAGGCGGGCAGGGCTCGCCCACCTCTTCTCCTCAGGTCCCCGAGAGAGAAAGAGAGAGAGAGAGAGAGAGAGAGTGAGAGACAGACAGACAGACAGGCAGGGAAAGAGTGAGAGATCCCTGACCTCTGAGTATCTGCATCCACCACTGCTGCCAACTCACAGGCCATCCCACTTCCCCCCCTCCATCCCCATCCCCAGGCGCGGCCCCCCGGGGCCAGCCACACCACGGAGAGGCCCCTTCATGGTCACCTCCGTGCTGTCCCTTCCGGGCCTGACCCCACTGCAGGGGAACCGGTTCAGACAATCCAATCGTCTACATGTCCCTCTCCATGACAATTGTCTTCTCCAGTCTCACATGCCCAAACCGCACCCCCAACATCCTCCTTTGTCTGCAGCTGGAGATAGGAGGAGAATCTCTGCCATTGTGTTGAGAGACTCAGTTTCGCGGGTTTCTCCCCTGTACACGTGTTCTGAAGCTGGGTATTATTTTCTCCAGCGAACCTGTCTTGTGAAGGATTTGGCCAGCCATAAGAAGCTTCAGGGAAGAGGCGGAGGGGCTTCTCTCTCCGCCCCCGACAGCCCTGAGCTGGGTCAGTGCCTCAGACCTGGCCAGGGGCAGCCCATCCCCCGGCGCCCTCTCCCGGGGCATCCCAGGAAAGCTTCACAGCCAGCCCCACCCCACTCGCCACTGCCAGGACCATCGGCCTCCCTCGGGAGGACGGGGCAGGACAGGGAACCGGGTGTGGGAGGCCGCCAGATCTCAGCTCTGGCACACAGGCTGCCAGGCTGCCTGGTCCTCTGAGGGGGCCCAGCACACGCCCCAGGAAACTTGGCGGCAGGCCCCGGGGCTCTCTCCTCTGGAACTCGTCCACTTGAAAGGGGCCTGGCCCAGGTGGCTGGTTCGACCGGTTGGAAAGAAATCTTTTTCTTCTCTGAGAGACTGTTGCTTGTCATCTCCTGGACATGAGATGACAGACAATTGTTCCCATTTCCCTTTCTACTTGAAACCTGATGGATACATTGCCCACTGCCTTTAGAGACTGCAGGTCTTTCTGAAACTCTTTTCAGTGCGCTGGCTCACTTCAGCATCATTTCATTGTTCCATCCGAAATTCCTTTCAGTTGGATCTATTTTCCTTTCTAATCCTTTTGTATACCTAGATATTTAAAAGCTGCTCAAATCTGTAGTGGAGAAAAGTTGGGTTACAACTCTTTCAGACAGCATGTAAACCCACATTTTAGGGTTTCTACACAAAACGTCTCTGCCATGTTTCTAGCAGCTCTCCTTCCATATATTTTCCTCCAGGACTTCCTGTGACAAAATTGCCTTTCTAAAAGCCAGTCCTCCGTTCACTCTCTTGGCCAGTCACGTTTCCATAGAAAGAAAAAGGACTGGATTTTCCAAAGATGCAACAAGAATGATCAAGTCCCGATTCACACCTAGATATCCTGCTCCTGTTCTCCATGAATTGCAAAATTGAAGTTAATTATCTCGTTCATTTTGTCTAAATCTATTGGGTCACTTTGGCACTGAGCCCCTAAGCTGGTCCACAGCCTGCTTCAGCAGACACCAAACTCTCTCTCAAGTGCCTGCATTCGTGTGCTGAGTAGGTATTGTATTTATTTAGATCGTATTCAACAAAAGATCTTCACGGATTCACTCAAGTACTTAAGCATCTACTATGTGCCCAAAGGTCTTGAAATGTTGGGGGTCTGCAAGGAAGACAGATATGCCTAAACAGATAAATTACACTACTGAAATCATTTGAATGAAAGAGATGTGAATAAACTGCCGTGGGACTCCAGGCAAAGAACCCCCATGGGTTGACCTACAACTAAGAGATACAGCTCTGTCCTGGGGCTCTGAGGAGAAAAACAGCCACCATGGGGGGTGGACAGGCTCTGTACCATCTAAGGAAAGGGAAAGGAAGGGAGAGAAGATAAAGAGAAAACAAGAGAAACGGAAAGGTTTTCTTCTTCTGAGTGTTTCTGCCACCCACTTTTGGAGCACACTGCTTGCTGATGTCCTTTCCGGCCAGTCTTATCCTTCAGCCGGCTTCAGGAGACTTCACCAATTCGATTGTAAGGAGCTGGGCTCCTCCGTGCAGGCAATGCCAACTCCGGAGGGAGCCAGGAGGGGAGCCAAAGATTCACAGGACTCTGCAGCCCTTCTGCAGCTCACTGGTGTGGAGGGGCACCGAGGCTTCACCTTGGCCTCTGTCTCCAAGTTCACATAAAGGAGGGTCGGTTCCTTCCTCGCTAGATGAGCGTGGAGAGAAACCTCCTTCACAGAAGGGATTATGGAATAATTAAAGTCAGAGCCTTGAACAAGGCAAAGGGTTAGCACCATGAATCTGAAGTGACTGGACATGTGAATTAGTAACCAGTAGGACGAGGAGCTGAAGACAAAAAAAGAAAAAAGGCAAGAAACCAGTTCTCGATTTTCTAAGATGGAAATGCAAGTCTTTCTTCTTCCAAAAGAAAAAAGTCATTGAACCCTTTCCTTGAAAATAAAACTGAAAGGGGCCACATGTTGCAAAGAAGGGTTTTAACCGTGATGTCACTACACAATCATGTGTAGCCATCAGTTGTTAAGTGCACTGCAAATAGTTCACACCTTAACAATTATGTTACCAAAGTTCGCAGTTGAGAAATATAGACACACACACATATACATATATATACATGTAAGAAAAGAGTAGAGTGTGTGCCAATTGCTCACTGTACTATTGACAATATCACTCTTACAACTGAAAGCATGACTAGGAGAGAGAAGGTGGTGTGACCCTAGATTGCTAGAGTCACAGCAAGAAAAGTTAAGAAAGTGCCATCAGGTCATTTGGACAAAAGAATGCTATATGGCTGTTGGGTTTATAAGAGATCCATTGGAGAAAAACAAGTCACTACATTAAATTATTTTCTACTTACCTGCATCACCCTCTCCAAGAACACATATTCTAAAATGAGACAAGTTATTACATTAAAAATGACCGGCTCTGGCATTTGGAAAACTACACCAAATAATGAAGTAAAAACTGGGTTACAAACATCCTGGTATCAACTCCAACTACCGTCTTTTACCAAACTAAAACTCTAATGATCACTAATTCACTTGCAATCTAGTGCTCCTCCCATATACAAAATCAACAACTTCCAATGTGTCATAACTTTTTTAAAATTTCCCTAACATTTTAGAGGATAATGTAAATATGTCTCCTGGAAAAGTTGAGAAAGATGGAGACACTAGGAAAGGAAAAGACGAAAATACTCCCCTAATCAATGATGTAAAACACAAGGCATGAACAACTGTTAAAAGAATTCTCTATGACATTGATCAAGTCTACTATCTCTACGCCTGGCTCTTTCCTATCAGTCATTTGATACATAAACAAATAGAATAGTGTATTTCATGGGATCAATTCTTTTAGTGGCGTGCTTTCCCTTTGACCACTACATATGCTTTTATGTGTTTGCTTTATTTTCAGGCGGCGTCACATCAGAACACCCTCATCTCGGCAGATCTTTGCCTTAAGGAACCCTACCTCGGCCCTTGATCAACTGTACTCTGTGTTATGGTCAACTCAGAGCCCTACATGGATCAGTGTTTCCTACCGCCTCTCTCCCGTGCGTGGCTCATGTCAGGGAGTATAGTCCACCGAGTGAACAGTAAGCAGTCTTCCCAAAGCATCAGATATGAAAAGGAGGAGACGCGGGGTTGGGTGTGGGACCCCATTCCGTGCCTCAGTGCAGACAAGCTAGAGGTCAATGCATCCCTCCAGAGACTGGGAGAAAAACAGGAGGTTATGAGCACGAGGTTCCCTCTGCAGGCCTTGAAGCAGGGACCTGGAATCAAACTGCTGACACCGTGGATCGTGGTTGGTTTGACAGGGAACTCACGAGGAAGATAAGGACGTGAAATAATGAAAATCATAAGAACAGCAGCGAACACTTCTACTGAGCCAAGGACTGCACCCTGAATGTAAACTCTGTGCTGGAACATATCTTAACTCACATGACCCTGAAAGCATCCCGACGTAGTCAATGTTGTTCTTTGCACCATTTGCTAGATGAAGAGACTGGGTACAGTGGCTAGAAAACTCAGCCAGGTTACAAAGCGGATAAATGGCCGAGCCCAAGCTCAGTGCTCCTCTGTGATGCTCTTGGACTACAACTCCAAGTGAAGTCTCTAACGACTATCTCCGCTCGCACTGCCAACACCATCGTCCTCCGTGGAGTGGATGGAGGCAGGCGTGGGCAGGGCAGGGAGCCGGGTGTGGCAGGCCGCCAGATCTAAGGTCTGGCACACAGGTTGCCAGGTGGCTCCCTCCTCTGAGGGGGCCCAGCACACGCCCCAGGGGACTTGGCGGCAGGCCCCAGGGCCCTTTCCCCCGGATCTTGTCCACTTGAAAGGGGCCTGGCCCAGGTGGCCGGTTGGGCTGGTTGGCCAGCCTCCTTTGGACAAAGCAGGCGAGCCCAGCCAGCCTTCCAGTCGCCCCCGGCGTGGCACCAGCGCCCTCAGGCCGAGGGCCTGACGCGTGCCCTCCAACGCGGATTTCTCCTCAGAGCCGTGGCCTGGGCACTAGGAAGGCCAGGCCCTCCCGACTCCAGAGATGATGCTGGGACCCGTCGCCGGAAGGGCCTGCCCGTGTGGCAGCGGCTCCCCAAGCCGGCGGCCTGCTGGGGCCTCACTCACTGCTTGGCCATAAGCCTGTCTCGGCCCTTCGGATTCCACAGAGCCTTTCCTCCACCTGGCTGGAGTCGACAAGTGCGGGCGTGGGGTGAGGCCGTGGTTTTGCCTTTCCAGGAAGAAATGAGGCCCGGGCAAAAGCAGCTGGCCGAGGCAGAGCCTTGACCTGGCACCCCAGTCGGCCTTTGGCCACCAGGTCCAGACCACCGCTTCCAAAGAAGGGAAGCGGCCGGCCAGCTGATTGCAAGTGGGGGATGGGAGGGAGACAACAGCTGAAGCCAAGTCCAGCAGGGCGTTGGCGTTCCTTCTTCAGCTGGGACTGGCCTGGCCTGGCGGGCGGGCGGGGCCTTCACTGAGGACCCCCGAGGCCCGCCCTAGGCCCCGGCGGTGGCGGGTGGCGCATGCGCCCTTGGCCTCAGGGGTTGAACCCAAGCCCACAGGGCACTCAAAGCAGCCGGAGAAAGAAGGGGCCAGGGGAGAGGAAGGCAGGTAGGCGAGGCGGGCAGGGCTCGCCCACCTCTTCTCCTCAGGTCCCCGAGAGAGAAAGAGAGAGAGAGAGAGAGAGAGAGTGAGAGACAGACAGACAGACAGGCAGGGAAAGAGTGAGAGATCCCTGACCTCTGAGTATCTGCATCCACCACTGCTGCCAACTCACAGGCCATCCCACTTCCCCCCCTCCATCCCCATCCCCAGGCGCGGCCCCCCGGGGCCAGCCACACCACGGAGAGGCCCCTTCAAGGTCACCTCCGTGCTGTCCCTTCCGGGCCTGACCCCACTGCAGGGGAACCGGTTCAGACAATCCAATCGTCTACATGTCCCTCTCCATGACAATTGTCTTCTCCAGTCTCACATGCCCAAACCGCACCCCCAACATCCTCCTTTGTCTGCAGCTGGAGATAGGAGGAGAATCTCTGCCATTGTGTTGAGAGACTCAGTTTCGCGGGTTTCTCCCCTGTACACGTGTTCTGAAGCTGGGTATTATTTTCTCCAGCGAACCTGTCTTGTGAAGGATTTGGCCAGCCATAAGAAGCTTCAGGGAAGAGGCGGAGGGGCTTCTCTCTCCGCCCCCGACAGCCCTGAGCTGGGTCAGTGCCTCAGACCTGGCCAGGGGCAGCCCATCCCCCGGCGCCCTCTCCCGGGGCATCCCAGGAAAGCTTCACAGCCAGCCCCACCCCACTCGCCACTGCCAGGACCATCGGCCTCCCTCGGGAGGACGGGGCAGGACAGGGAACCGGGTGTGGGAGGCCGCCAGATCTCAGCTCTGGCACACAGGCTGCCAGGCTGCCTGGTCCTCTGAGGGGGCCCAGCACACGCCCCAGGAAACTTGGCGGCAGGCCCCGGGGCTCTCTCCTCTGGAACTCGTCCACTTGAAAGGGGCCTGGCCCAGGTGGCTGGTTCGACCGGTTGGAAAGAAATCTTTTTCTTCTCTGAGAGACTGTTGCTTGTCATCTCCTGGACATGAGATGACAGACAATTGTTCCCATTTCCCTTTCTACTTGAAACCTGATGGATACATTGCCCACTGCCTTTAGAGACTGCAGGTCTTTCTGAAACTCTTTTCAGTGCGCTGGCTCACTTCAGCATCATTTCATTGTTCCATCCGAAATTCCTTTCAGTTGGATCTATTTTCCTTTCTAATCCTTTTGTATACCTAGATATTTAAAAGCTGCTCAAATCTGTAGTGGAGAAAAGTTGGGTTACAACTCTTTCAGACAGCATGTAAACCCACATTTTAGGGTTTCTACACAAAACGTCTCTGCCATGTTTCTAGCAGCTCTCCTTCCATATATTTTCCTCCAGGACTTCCTGTGACAAAATTGCCTTTCTAAAAGCCAGTCCTCCGTTCACTCTCTTGGCCAGTCACGTTTCCATAGAAAGAAAAAGGACTGGATTTTCCAAAGATGCAACAAGAATGATCAAGTCCCGATTCACACCTAGATATCCTGCTCCTGTTCTCCATGAATTGCAAAATTGAAGTTAATTATCTCGTTCATTTTGTCTAAATCTATTGGGTCACTTTGGCACTGAGCCCCTAAGCTGGTCCACAGCCTGCTTCAGCAGACACCAAACTCTCTCTCAAGTGCCTGCATTCGTGTGCTGAGTAGGTATTGTATTTATTTAGATCGTATTCAACAAAAGATCTTCACGGATTCACTCAAGTACTTAAGCATCTACTATGTGCCCAAAGGTCTTGAAATGTTGGGGGTCTGCAAGGAAGACAGATATGCCTAAACAGATAAATTACACTACTGAAATCATTTGAATGAAAGAGATGTGAATAAACTGCCGTGGGACTCCAGGCAAAGAACCCCCATGGGTTGACCTACAACTAAGAGATACAGCTCTGTCCTGGGGCTCTGAGGAGAAAAACAACCACCATGGGGGGTGGACAGGCTCTGTACCATCTAAGGAAAGGAAAAGGAAGGGAGAGAAGATAAAGAGAAAACAAGAGAAACGGAAAGGTTTTCTTCTTCTGAGTGTTTCTGCCACCCACTTTTGGAGCACACTGCTTGCTGATGTCCTTTCCGGCCAGTCTTATCCTTCAGCCGGCTTCAGGAGACTTCACCAATTCGATTGTAAGGAGCTGGGCTCCTCCGTGCAGGCAATGCCAACTCCGGAGGGAGCCAGGAGGGGAGCCAAAGATTCACAGGACTCTGCAGCCCTTCTGCAGCTCACTGGTGTGGAGGGGCACCGAGGCTTCACCTTGGCCTCTGTCTCCAAGTTCACATAAAGGAGGGTCGGTTCCTTCCTCGCTAGATGAGCGTGGAGAGAAACCTCCTTCACAGAAGGGATTATGGAATAATTAAAGTCAGAGCCTTGAACAAGGCAAAGGGTTAGCACCATGAATCTGAAGTGACTGGACATGTGAATTAGTAACCAGTAGGACGAGGAGCTGAAGACAAAAAAAGAAAAAAGGCAAGAAACCAGTTCTCGATTTTCTAAGATGGAAATGCAAGTCTTTCTTCTTCCAAAAGAAAAAAGTCATTGAACCCTTTCCTTGAAAATAAAACTGAAAGGGGCCACATGTTGCAAAGAAGGGTTTTAACCGTGATGTCACTACACAATCATGTGTAGCCATCAGTTGTTAAGTGCACTGCAAATAGTTCACACCTTAACAATTATGTTACCAAAGTTCGCAGTTGAGAAATATAGACACACACACATATACATATATATACATGTAAGAAAAGAGTAGAGTGTGTGCCAATTGCTCACTGTACTATTGACAATATCACTCTTACAACTGAAAGCATGACTAGGAGAGAGAAGGTGGTGTGACCCTAGATTGCTAGAGTCACAGCAAGAAAAGTTAAGAAAGTGCCATCAGGTCATTTGGACAAAAGAATGCTATATGGCTGTTGGGTTTATAAGAGATCCATTGGAGAAAAACAAGTCACTACATTAAATTATTTTCTACTTACCTGCATCACCCTCTCCAAGAACACATATTCTAAAATGAGACAAGTTATTACATTAAAAATGACCGGCTCTGGCATTTGGAAAACTACACCAAATAATGAAGTAAAAACTGGGTTACAAACATCCTGGTATCAACTCCAACTACCGTCTTTTACCAAACTAAAACTCTAATGATCACTAATTCACTTGCAATCTAGTGCTCCTCCCATATACAAAATCAACAACTTCCAATGTGTCATAACTTTTTTAAAATTTCCCTAACATTTTAGAGGATAATGTAAATATGTCTCCTGGAAAAGTTGAGAAAGATGGAGACACTAGGAAAGGAAAAGACGAAAATACTCCCCTAATCAATGATGTAAAACACAAGGCATGAACAACTGTTAAAAGAATTCTCTATGACATTGATCAAGTCTACTATCTCTACGCCTGGCTCTTTCCTATCAGTCATTTGATACATAAACAAATAGAATAGTGTATTTCATGGGATCAATTCTTTTAGTGGCGTGCTTTCCCTTTGACCACTACATATGCTTTTATGTGTTTGCTTTATTTTCAGGCGGCGTCACATCAGAACACCCTCATCTCGGCAGATCTTTGCCTTAAGGAACCCTACCTCGGCCCTTGATCAACTGTACTCTGTGTTATGGTCAACTCAGAGCCCTACATGGATCAGTGTTTCCTACCGCCTCTCTCCCGTGCGTGGCTCATGTCAGGGAGTATAGTCCACCGAGTGAACAGTAAGCAGTCTTCCCAAAGCATCAGATATGAAAAGGAGGAGACGCGGGGTTGGGTGTGGGACCCCATTCCGTGCCTCAGTGCAGACAAGCTAGAGGTCAATGCATCCCTCCAGAGACTGGGAGAAAAACAGGAGGTTATGAGCACGAGGTTCCCTCTGCAGGCCTTGAAGCAGGGACCTGGAATCAAACTGCTGACACCGTGGATCGTGGTTGGTTTGACAGGGAACTCACGAGGAAGATAAGGACGTGAAATAATGAAAATCATAAGAACAGCAGCGAACACTTCTACTGAGCCAAGGACTGCACCCTGAATGTAAACTCTGTGCTGGAACATATCTTAACTCACATGACCCTGAAAGCATCCCGACGTAGTCAATGTTGTTCTTTGCACCATTTGCTAGATGAAGAGACTGGGTACAGTGGCTAGAAAACTCAGCCAGGTTACAAAGCGGATAAATGGCCGAGCCCAAGCTCAGTGCTCCTCTGTGATGCCCTTGGACTACAACTCCAAGTGAAGTCTCTAACGACTATCTCCGCTCGCACTGCCAACACCATCGTCCTCCGTGGAGTGGATGGAGGCAGGCGTGGGCAGGGCAGGGAGCCGGGTGTGGCAGGCCGCCAGATCTAAGGTCTGGCACACAGGTTGCCAGGTGGCTCCCTCCTCTGAGGGGGCCCAGCACACGCCCCAGGGGACTTGGCGGCAGGCCCCAGGGCCCTTTCCCCCGGATCTTGTCCACTTGAAAGGGGCCTGGCCCAGGTGGCCGGTTGGGCTGGTTGGCCAGCCTCCTTTGGACAAAGCAGGCGAGCCCAGCCAGCCTTCCAGTCGCCCCCGGCGTGGCACCAGCGCCCTCAGGCCGAGGGCCTCACGCGTGCCCTCCAACGCGGATTTCTCCTCAGAGCCGTGGCCTGGGCACTAGGAAGGCCAGGCCCTCCCGACTCCAGAGATGATGCTGGGACCCGTCGCCGGAAGGGCCTGCCCGTGTGGCAGCGGCTCCCCAAGCCGGCGGCCTGCTGGGGCCTCACTCACTGCTTGGCCATAAGCCTGTCTCGGCCCTTCGGATTCCACAGAGCCTTTCCTCCACCTGGCTGGAGTCGACAAGTGCGGGCGTGGGGTGAGGCCGTGGTTTTGCCTTTCCAGGAAGAAATGAGGCCCGGGCAAAAGCAGCTGGCCGAGGCAGAGCCTTGACCTGGCACCCCAGTCGGCCTTTGGCCACCAGGTCCAGACCACCGCTTCCAAAGAAGGGAAGCGGCCGGCCAGCTGATTGCAAGTGGGGGATGGGAGGGAGACAACAGCTGAAGCCAAGTCCAGCAGGGCGTTGGCGTTCCTTCTTCAGCTGGGACTGGCCTGGCCTGGCGGGCGGGCGGGGCCTTCACTGAGGACCCCCGAGGCCCGCCCTAGGCCCCGGCGGTGGCGGGTGGCGCATGCGCCCTTGGCCTCAGGGGTTGAACCCAAGCCCACAGGGCACTCAAAGCAGCCGGAGAAAGAAGGGGCCAGGGGAGAGGAAGGCAGGTAGGCGAGGCGGGCAGGGCTCGCCCACCTCTTCTCCTCAGGTCCCCGAGAGAGAAAGAGAGAGAGAGAGAGAGAGAGAGTGAGAGACAGACAGACAGACAGGCAGGGAAAGAGTGAGAGATCCCTGACCTCTGAGTATCTGCATCCACCACTGCTGCCAACTCACAGGCCATCCCACTTCCCCCCCTCCATCCCCATCCCCAGGCGCGGCCCCCCGGGGCCAGCCACACCACGGAGAGGCCCCTTCAAGGTCACCTCCGTGCTGTCCCTTCCGGGCCTGACCCCACTGCAGGGGAACCGGTTCAGACAATCCAATCGTCTACATGTCCCTCTCCATGACAATTGTCTTCTCCAGTCTCACATGCCCAAACCGCACCCCCAACATCCTCCTTTGTCTGCAGCTGGAGATAGGAGGAGAATCTCTGCCATTGTGTTGAGAGACTCAGTTTCGCGGGTTTCTCCCCTGTACACGTGTTCTGAAGCTGGGTATTATTTTCTCCAGCGAACCTGTCTTGTGAAGGATTTGGCCAGCCATAAGAAGCTTCAGGGAAGAGGCGGAGGGGCTTCTCTCTCCGCCCCCGACAGCCCTGAGCTGGGTCAGTGCCTCAGACCTGGCCAGGGGCAGCCCATCCCCCGGCGCCCTCTCCCGGGGCATCCCAGGAAAGCTTCACAGCCAGCCCCACCCCACTCGCCACTGCCAGGACCATCGGCCTCCCTCGGGAGGACGGGGCAGGACAGGGAACCGGGTGTGGGAGGCCGCCAGATCTCAGCTCTGGCACACAGGCTGCCAGGCTGCCTGGTCCTCTGAGGGGGCCCAGCACACGCCCCAGGAAACTTGGCGGCAGGCCCCGGGGCTCTCTCCTCTGGAACTCGTCCACTTGAAAGGGGCCTGGCCCAGGTGGCTGGTTCGACCGGTTGGAAAGAAATCTTTTTCTTCTCTGAGAGACTGTTGCTTGTCATCTCCTGGACATGAGATGACAGACAATTGTTCCCATTTCCCTTTCTACTTGAAACCTGATGGATACATTGCCCACTGCCTTTAGAGACTGCAGGTCTTTCTGAAACTCTTTTCAGTGCGCTGGCTCACTTCAGCATCATTTCATTGTTCCATCCGAAATTCCTTTCAGTTGGATCTATTTTCCTTTCTAATCCTTTTGTATACTTAGATATTTAAAAGCTGCTCAAATCTGTAGTGGAGAAAAGTTGGGTTACACTCTTTCAGACAGCACGTAAACCCAAATTTTAGGTTTTTGTGGGAGCCCAAGATTTGGCCACCCTGAAATCTCTTTCTTTACCTTGGTTGTTTTATCTAGGGACATTTGACCTCCCCCACTAACTGCCTAACGTATTTGACATGGTGGTTCCTTTCTGGAACAGATCTATCATGATGTATGTAAAGATAACCTAGGGTAAATATTGCAATAGGAAAGGCACCAACAAGCCCATCTTATCAGACGTTCTGTCTCTCTGGCCACATTCTCTGTATGACCCTTCCAGGAGTTGCCAGACAATCATTTACATTTATAAGGGAAATCCCCTTTGTAAAGGTATATCCGTCTCTGTTTTGAGAAGAGAGCAGGATGGCCTCATTTCTAAAGGCTTATCAATGTGGAAGTTGAGGCCTTAAAGCTGCATAATAACCGTACTCTGGTTTACTGTGCTTTAGTGGTAATCTCCTTTAACTGACTCCCTCCACCCCCAAAGTCCTCCTTTGTCATTGGCTGAACATGGTATTTAAGACGAGAATTTCTGCTATTGTGTTGAGAAACGCAGTGTCCCTGCTTTCTCCCATGTATACATGTTATTAAACATGATAATATTTTTTCCTACTAACCTGTCTTGGTAATTATTTGGCTAGCCATAAGAACCTAAAGGAAAAGCACAGAGGGAGATTCTCCCTCTTCTCCCGTCAGTTTTGGCGCAGTCGCCAGGATCCACACTGTCTGGTAATTTGCCTTCTCTGGCTAAAAGATCTGCCTTTTTGGCAGGTCTAAACACATACTGATTCAAAGTTGCAAGTTGCCTTCTAGCAATAAGTTTGTATAAGACTTCCAAGATGCCCACAGCTGAGAAAAACGGGGTATGATTCCAACTCCTGGAAATAACAACATGCCCCATCTCTCTTACTTCCAGCTAGTAAGGATAACAAATCCTAAAGAAATTTTAGAACAGATTCATATTTGGTGCACTGAAGAGAAATAGCACGTTCTTTGGAGAAGCACGTTCTGAGTCCAAGTTGCAAGTTGCTGTCTAGCAACAAGTTTGTATAGGACTTGCAAAGATTCCCAGAACTGAGCTAGCGTGGGAATGTCGCCAACTCCTAGAAATAACTTCATGCCTAATCTCCCTTACTTCCATCTAGTAAGGATCACATAATTCCTAAAAAATTGTGACAGAGATTCCCAATTAGGGCATTGGGAATGAGTAGCACGTTGCTTTGAGCAAGCACAGTCTCATTGCAGCTGGCAAGCTGCTGTGTAGAAACAAGTTTGTATAGGCCTTGCAAAGATTGCTAGAACTGAGCTAAAGCGGGTATGTCTCTATCTCCTAGAAATAACTTCAAGTCCCATCTCACTTACTTCCATCTAGTAAGGATCACATAAATCTTAAACAAGTTTTGTAACAGATTTCTAATTGGGGCATTGAAAAGAAAGAGCCCGTTCCTTTGAAGAAACACATTCTGATTCCAAGATGCAAGTTGCCTTCTAGCAATAAGTTTGTATAGGACTTCCAAGATGCCCACAGTTGAGAAAAACTGGGTCTGACTCCAAATCCTGGAAATAACATCATGCCCCTTCTCCCTTACTTCATCTAGTAAGGATCACATACATCCAAAAGAAGTTTTGGAACAGATTCATGTTTGGTGCAATGAAGATAAATAGCAATTTCCTTTGAAGAAGCACGTTCTGAGTCCAAGTTACAAGTTGCTGTCTAGCAACAAGTTTGTATAGGACTTGCAAATCTTCCCAGAACGGAACTAGAGTGAGAATGTCTCCAACTCCTAGAAATAACTTCATGCCCGATCTCCCTTACTTCCTTTTATAGTCATATGTGATCTTTATTAGGTGGAAGTAAGGGAGATGGGGCATGAATTTTTTTGTAGGAGTGGAGACATACCCATTGTAGCTCAGTTCTGGGAATCTTTGGAAGTCCTATACAACCTTGTTGCCAGATAGCATTTTGCAACTTGGAATCAGAAAGTGCTTCTTCAAAGGAACGTGCTATTTCCTCTCAATGTCGCAGACTTGAATCTGTTCCAAATATTCTTTCGGATTTATGAGATCCTTACTAGCTGGAAGTAAGGGAGATGGGGCATGAAGTGATTTCCTGAAGTTGGAGTCATACCCTGATTTTCTCAGATGTGGGCGTCTTTGCAAGTCCCATACAAACTGATTGCTAAACAGCAACTTGCAATTTGGAATCAGAATGTGTTTGTTCAAAGGAACGGGCTATTTCTTCTCAATGTGCAAAAAGGGAATATGTGCCAAATCTTGTATAGGAAATATGTGATCCTTGCTAGATGGAAGTAAGTGAGATGGGGCATGAAGTTATTCTTAGGAAATAGAGAAATACGCACATTAGCTCAGTTCTGGCCATCGTTCTAAGTCCTATACAAACTTGTGTCTACACAGCAGCTGGCACTTTAAATGAGAACGTGCTTGCTGAAAGTAACGTGCTATATGTTCTGAATGTCCGAATTGGGAATCTGGGTCCAAACATTTTTACGAATTATGTGATCCTGACAAGATGGAAGCAAGAGAGATGGGGCATGAAGTTATCTCCAGGAGTTGGAGTCATACCCAGTTTTTCCCAGCTGTGGGCATCTTTGAAAGGGCTATACAAACTTATTGCTAGACAGCAACTTGCAATTTGTAATCAGAATGTGTTTCTTCAAAGGAACGGGCTATTTCTTCTCAATGCCCAAAAAGGGAATCTGTACCAAATCTTGTTTAGGAAATATGTGATCCTTACTAGATGGAAGTAAGGCAGATGGGGCATGAAGTTATTTGTAGGATATAGAGACTTACCCACTTTAGCTCAGTTCTGGCAATCATTGAAAGTCCTATACAAACTTGTTTCTACATAGCAGCTTGAACTTGGAATGAGAAAGTGCTTGCTTACAGCAACGTGCTATATGTTCTGAATGCCCGAATTGGGAATCTGTGTCAAAACTTTGTTAGGAATTATGTGATCCTTACTAGCTGGAAGTAAGGGAGTTGGGGCATGAAGTTATTTCTAGGAGTTGGAGACATACCCACTTTAGCTCAGTTCTGGGCATCTTTGAAATACCTATATAAACTTGTTGCTAGAGAGCAACTTGCAACTGGAATCAGAAAGTGCTTCTTCAAAACAACATGCTATTTGTCTCAATGCACCAAACATGAATCTGTTCCAAATCTTCTTTAGGATTTATGTGATCCTTACTAGCTGGAAGTAAGGGAGAAGGGGCATGAAGTTATTTCCAGAAGTTGGAGTCATACCCAGTTTTTCCCAGATGTGGGCATCATTGCAAGGCCTATACAACCTTACTGCTAGACAGCAACTTGCAATTTGGAATCAGAATGTGTTTCTTCAAAGGAACGGGTTATTTCCTCTCAATGCCCAAAAAGGGAATCTGTGCCAAATCTTGTTTAGGAAATATATGATCCTTACTAGGTGGAAGTTAGGGAGATGGGGCATGAAGTTTTTTCTAGGAGATAGAGATATAGCCACATTAGCTCAGTTCTGGAAATCATTGCAAGTCCTATACAAATTGTTTCTACCCAGCAGCTTGCAACTTGGAATGAGAAAGTGCTTGCTTAAAGCAACATCCAATATGTTCTGAATGCCCGAATTGGGAATCTGTGTCAAAACATTGTTAGGAATTAAGTGATCCTTACTAGATGGAAGTAAGGGAGATGGGGCATGAAGTTATTTCTAGGAGTTGGAGACATACCCCCTTAGCTCAGTTCTGGGAATATTTGCAAGTCCTATACAAACTTGTTGCTAGATAGCAAATTGGAACTGGAATCAGAAAGTGCTTCTTCAAAAGAACAAGCTATGTCTTCTCAATGCACCAAACATGAATCTGTTCCAAATCTTCTTTAGGATTTATGTGATCCTTACTAGCTGGAAGTAAGGGAGATGGGGCATGAAGTTATTTCCAGGAGTTGGAGTCATACCCGGTTTTTCCCAGCTGTGGGCATCATTGCAAGGCCTATAAAAACTTATTGCTAGACAGCAACTTGCAATTTGGAATCAGAATGTGTTTCTTCAAAGGAACGGGTTATTTCTTCTCAATGCCCAAAAAGGGAATCTGTGTCAAATCTTGTTGAGGAAATATGTGATCCTTACTAGCTGGAAGTAAGGGAGATGGGGCATGAAGTTATTTCTAGGAGTTGGAGAAATACCCCCTTTAGCTCACTTCTGGGAATCTTTGCAAGTCCTATACAAACTTGTTGCCAGATAGCAACTTGCAACTGGAATCAGAAAGTGCTTCTTCAAAAGAACATGCTATTTCTTCTCAATGCACCAAACATGAATCTGTTCCAAATCTTCTTTAGAATTTCTGTGATTCTTACTAGCTGGAAGTAAGGGAGAGGCGGCATGAAGTTATTTCCTGGAGTTGGAGTCATATCCCGATTTTCACAGCTGTGGCCATCTTTGCAAGTCATATACAAACTTATTGCTGTACAGCAACATGCAACATGGAATCAGAATGTGTTTCTTAAAAGGAACAGGCTATCTCTTCTCTATGCTCAAAAAGGGAATCTGTGCCAAATCTTGTTTAGGAAATATCAGCTCCTTACTAGATGGAAGTTAGGGAGAAGTGGCATGAAGTTTTTTCAAGGAGATAGAGATATACCAACTTTAGCTCAGTTCTGGAAATCATTGCAATTCCTATACAAACTTGTTTCTACACAGCAGCTTGCAACTTGGAATGAGAAAGTGCTTGCTTAAAGCAACGTGCTATATGTTCTCAATGCCCAAATTGGGAATCTGTGTCAAAACTTTGTTAGGAAATATGTGATCCTTACTAGATGGAAGTAAGAGACATTGGGCATGAAGTTATTTCTAGGAGTTGGAGACATACCCACTTGAGCTCAGTTCTGGGAATCTTTGAAAGTCCTATACAAACTTGTTCCTACATAGTAACTTGCAACTTGGAATGAGAAAGTGCTTGCTTAAAGCAACGTGCTATATATTCTGAATGTCCGAATTGGAAATCTGTGTCAAAACTTTGTTAGGAATTATGTGATCCTTACTAGATGGAGGTAAGGGAGATGGGGCATGAAGTTATTTCTAGGAGATGGAGACATACCCACTTTAGCTCAGTTCTGGGAATCTTTGAAAGTCCTATACAAACTTGTTCCTACATAGTAATTTGCAACTGGGAATGAGAAAGATCTTGCTTAAACCAAAGTGCTATATGTTCTGAATGCCCGAATTGGAAATCTGTGTCAAAACTTTGTTAGGAATTATGAGATCCTTACTAGATGGAGGTAAGGGAGATGGGGCATGAAGTTATTTCTAGGAGTTGGAGACATAACCACTTTAGCTCAGTTCTGGGAATCTTTGAAAGTCCTATACAAACTTGTTCCTACATTGTAACTTGCAACTTGGAATGAGCATGTGCTTGCTTAAACCAACGTTCTATATGTTCTGAATGTCCGAATTGGGAATCTGTAGCAAAACTTTGTTAGGAATTATGTGATGCTTAGTATATGGAAGTAAGGGAGATGGGGCATGAAGTTATTTCTAGGAGTTGGAGACATACCAAGTTTACTTCAGTTCTGGGCATCTTTAAAATAGCTATACAAACTTGTTCCTACATAGTAACTTGCTCCTTGGAATGAGAAAATGTTTGCTTAAAGCAACGTACTATATGTTCTGAATGCCTGAATTCGGAATCTGTGTCAAAACTTTGTTAGGAATTATGTGATCCTTACTAGCTGGAAGTGAGGGAGATGGGGCCTGAAGTTATTTCTAGGAGTTGGAGACATACCCATTTTAGCTCAGTTCTGGGCATCTTTGAAAGTCCTATACAAACTTGTTCCTAGATAGTAACTTGCAACTTGGAATGAGAAACTGGTTGCTTAAAGCAACGTGCTACACGTTCTGAATGCCCGAATTGGCAATCTGTGTCAAAATTTTTTTAGGAATCATGTGATGCTTACTAGATAGAAGTAAGGGAGATGGGTCAGGAAGTTATTTCTGGGAGCTGGAGAAATACCCACTTTAGCTCAGTTCTGGGAATCTTTGAAAGTCCTATACAAACTTGTTCCTAGATAGTAATTTGCAACTTGGAATGAGCATGTGCTTGCTTAAAGCAACGTGCTATATGTTCTGAATGGCCGAATTGGGAATCTGTGTCAAATCTTTGTCAGTAATTATGCGATCCTTACTAGATGGAAGTAAGGGAGATGGGGCATAAAGATATTTCTAGGAGTTGGAGACATACCCAGTTTAACTCAGTTCTGGGAATCTTTGAAACTCCTATACAAACTTGTTCCTCGATAGTAACTTGCGACTTGGAATGAGAAAGTGCTTGCTTAAAGCAACGTGCTATATGTTCTGAATGGCCGAATTAGGAATCTATGTCAGAACTTTGTTAGGAATTATGTGATCCTTATGAGATGGAACTAAGGGAGATGGGGCATGAAGTTATTTCTAGGAGATGGAGACATACCCACATGAGCTCAGTTCTGGGAATCTTTGAAAGTCCTATACAAACTTATTCCTAGAGAGTAACTTGCAACTTCGAATGAGACATTACTTGCTTAAAGCAACGTGCTATATGTTCTGAATGCCCGAATTGGGAATCTGTGTCAAAACTTTGTTAGGAATTATGTGATCCTTACTAGCTGGAAGTAAGGGAGATGGGGCATGAAGTTATTTCTAGGAGTTGGAGACATACCACTTTAGCTCAGTTCTGGGAATCTTTGAAAGTCCTATACAAACTTATTTCTACATAGTAACTTCAACTTGGAATGAGCATGTGTTTGCTTAAAGCAACGTGCTATATGTTCTGAATGCCCGAATTGGGAATCTGTGTCAAAACTTTGTTAGAAATTATGTGATCCTTACTAGCTGGAAGCAATGGAGATGGGGCATGAAGTTATTTCTAGGAGTTGGAGAAATGACCACTTTAGCTCAGTTCTGGGAATCTTTGAAAGTCCTATACAAACTTGTTCCTAGATAGTAACTTGCAACTTGGAATGAGAAAGTGCTTGCTTAAAGCAACGTGCTATATGTTCTGAATGCCCGAATTTGGAATCTCTGTCACAATTTTGTTAGGAATTATGTGATCCTTACTAGCTGGAAGTAAGGGAGCTGGCGCATTAAGATATTTCTAGGAGTTGAAGACATGCACACTTTAGCTCAGTTCAGGGAATCTTTGAAAGTCCTATACAAACTTGTTCCTACGTAGTAACTTGCTACTTGGAATGAGAAAGTGCTTGCTTAAAGCAACGTGCTATATGTTCTGAACGCCCGAATTGGGAATCTGTGTCAATAGTTTGTTAGGAATTATGTGATCCCTACTAGCTGGAAGTAAGGGAGATGGGGCATGAAATTATTTCTAGGAGTTGGAGACATACCCACTTTTTCTCAGTTCTGGGATCTTGGAAAGTCCAATACAAACTTGTTCCTAGATAGTAACTTGCTACTTTGAATGAGAAATTGCTTGCTTAAAGCAACGTGGTATATGTTCTGAATGCCAGAATTGGGAATCTGTTTCAAAATTTTGTTAGGAATTGTGTGATCCTTACTAGCTGATGTAAGGGAGATGGGACATGGAGTTATTTCTAGTAGTTGGAGACATACCCACTTTAGCTCAGTTAGGGGATCTTTGAAAGTCCTATAAAAACTTGTACCTACATAGTAACTTGCCACTTGGAATGAGAAAGTGTTTGCTTAAAGCAACGTGCTATATGTTGCGAATGCCCGAATTGGGAATCTGTGTCAAAACTTTGTTAGGAATTATGTGATCCCTACTGACTGCAAGTAAGGGAGATGGGGCATGAAGTTATTTCTAGGAGTTGGAGACATCCCCACTTTAGCTCAGTTCTGGGGATCTTTGAAAGTCCTATACAAACTTGTTCCTATGTAGTAACTTGCTACTTGGAATGAGAAAGGGTTTGCTTAAAGCAACGTGCCATATGTTCTGAATGCCCGAATTGGGAATCTGTGTCAAAACTTTGTTAGGAATTATGTGATCCTGACTAGCTGGAAGTAAGGGAGATGGGGCATCAAGTTATTTCTAGGAGTTGGAGACATACCCACTTTAGCTCTGTTCTGAGGATCTTTGAAAGTCCTATAAAAACTTGTTCATGCATGATAACTTGCTACTTGGAATGAGAAAGTGCTTGCTTAAAGCAACGTGCTATATGTTCTGAACGCCCGAATTGGGAATCTGTGTCAATAGTTTGTTAGGAATTATGTGATCCCTACTAGCTGGAAGTAAGGGAGATGGGGCATGAAATTATTTCTAGGAGTTGGAGACATACCCACTTTTTCTCAGTTCTGGGATCTTGGAAAGTCCGATACAAACTTGTTCCTACATAGTAACTTGCTACTTTGAATGAGAAATTGCTTGCTTAAAGCAACGTGGTATATGTTCTGAATGCCAGAATTGGGAATCTGTTTCAAAATTTTGTTAGGAATTGTGTGATCCTTACTAGCTGATGTAAGGGAGATGGGACATGGAGTTATTTCTAGTAGTTGGAGACATACCCACTTTAGCTCAGTTAGGGGATCTTTGAAAGTCCTATAAAAACTTGTACCTACATAGTAACTTGCCACTTGGAATGAGAAAGTGTTTGCTTAAAGCAACGTGCTATATGTTGCGAATGCCCGAATTGGGAATCTGTGTCAAAACTTTGTTAGGAATTATGTGATCCCTACTGACTGCAAGTAAGGGAGATGGGGCATGAAGTTATTTCTAGGAGTTGGAGACATCCCCACTTTAGCTCAGTTCTGGGGATCTTTGAAAGTCCTATACAAACTTGTTCCTATGTAGTAACTTGCTACTTGGAATGAGAAAGGGTTTGCTTAAAGCAACGTGCCATATGTTCTGAATGCCCGAATTGGGAATCTGTGTCAAAACTTTGTTAGGAATTATGTGATCCTGACTAGCTGGAAGTAAGGGAGATGGGGCATCAAGTTATTTCTAGGAGTTGGAGACATACCCACTTTAGCTCTGTTCTGAGGATCTTTGAAAGTCCTATAAAAACTTGTTCATGCATGATAACTTGCTACTTGGAATGAGAAAGTGCTTGCTTAAAGCAACGTGCTATATGTTCTGAATGCCCAAATTGGGAATCTGTGTCAAAACTTTGTTAGGAATTATGTGATCCTTACCAGGTGGAAGTAAGGGAGATGGGGCATGAAGTGATTTCTTGGAGTTGGAGACATACCCACTTAAGCTCAGTAATGGGATCTTTGAATGTCCTATACAAACTTGTTCCTACATGGTAACTTGCTGCTTGGAATGAGAAAGTGCTTGCTGAAAGCAACGTGCTAAATGTTCTGAATGCCCGAATTGGGAATCTGTGTCAAAACTTTGTTAGGAACTATGTGATCCCTACTAGCTGGAAGTAAGGGAGATGGGGCATGAAGTTATTTCTAGGAGTTGGAGACATACCCACATTTGCTCACTTCTGGGGATCTTTGAAAGTCCTATACAAACTTGTTCCTACATAGTAACTTGCAACTTTGAATGAGAAAGTGTTTGATTACAGCATCGTGCTATAAGTTCTGAATGCCCGAAATGGGAATCTGTGTCAAAACTTTATTAGGAATTTTGTGATCCTTACTAGCTGGAAGTAAGGGAGATGGGGCATGAAGTTATTTCTAGGAGTTGGAGACATACACACTTTAGCTCAGTTCTGGGGATCTTTGAAAGTCCTATACTAACTTGTTCCTACATAGTAACTTGCTACTTGGAATGAGAAAGTGCTTGCTTAAAGCAACGTGCCATATGTTCTGAATGCCCGAATTGGGAATCTGTGTCAAATCTTTGTTAGGAATTATGTGATCCTGACTAGCTGGAAGTAAGTGAGATGGGGCATGAAGTTATTTCTAGGAGTTGGAGACATACACAATTTAGCTCTGTTCTGGCGATCTTTGAAAGCCCTATACAAACTTGTTCCTAGATAGTAACTTGCTACTTGGAATGAGAAAGACCTTGCTTAAAGAAAGGTGCTATATGTTCTGAATGCCCGAATTGGGAATCTGTGTCAAAACTTTGTTAGGAATTATGTGATCCTGACTAGCTGGAAGTAAGGGAGATGGGGCATGAAGTTATTTCTAGGAGTTGGAGACATACCCACTTTAGCTCAGTTCTGAGGATCTTTGAAAGTCCTATACAAACTTGTTCCTAGATAGTAACTTGCTAGTTAGAATGAGAAAGTGCTTGCTTACAGCAACATGCTATATGATCTTAATGCCCGAATTGGGAATCTGTGTCAAATCTTTGTTAGGAATTATGTGATCCTTACTAGCTGGAAGTAAGGGAGATGGGGCATAAAGTTATTTCTAGGAGTTTGAGACATACCCACTTTAGCTCTGTTCTGGCGATCTTTGAAAGTCCTATACAAACTTGTTCCTAGATAGTAACTTGCAACTTTGAATGAGAAAGTGCTTGCTTACAGCAACGTGCTATATGTTCTGAATGCCCGAAATGGGAATCTGTGTCAAAACTTTGTGAGGAATTATGTGATCCTTACTAGCTGGAAGCAAGGGAGATGGGGCATGAAGTTATTTCTAGGAGTTGGAGACGTACCCACTTTAGCTTTGTTCTGGGGATCTTTGAAAGTCCTGCACAAACTTGTTCCTAGATATTAACTTGCATCTTTGAATGAGAAAGTGTTTGCTTACAGAAACGTGCTATGTGTTCTGAATGCCCGAATTGGGAATCTGTGTCAAAATTTTGTTAGGAATTATGTGATCCTTACTAGCTGGAAGCAAGGGAGATGGGGCATGAAGTTATTTCTAGGAGTTGGAGACATACCCACTTTAGCTCACTTCTGGGGATCTTTGAAAGTCCCATACAAAATTGTTCCTACATAGTAACTTGCAACTTTTAATGAGAAAGTGCTTGCTTAAAGCAACGTGCTATATGTTCTGAATGCCCGATTTGGGAATCTGTGTCAAAACTTTGTTAGAAATTATGTGATCCTTACCAGGTGGAAGAAAGGGAGATGTGGCATGAAGTTATTTCTAGGAGTTGGAGACATACCCACTTTAGCATAGGTCTGGGAATCTTTGAAATTCCTATACAAACTTGTTCCTACGTAGTAACTTGCTACTTGGAATGAGAAAGTGCTTGCTTAAAGCAACGTGCTATATGTTCTGAACGCCCGAATTGGGAATCTGTGTCAATAGTTTGTTAGGAATTATGTGATCCCTACTAGCTGGAAGTAAGGGAGATGGGGCATGAAATTATTTCTAGGAGTTGGAGACATACCCACTTTTTCTCAGTTCTGGGATCTTGGAAAGTCCAATACAAACTTGTTCCTACATAGTAACTTGCTACTTTGAATGAGAAATTGCTTGCTTAAAGCAACGTGGTATATGTTCTGAATGCCAGAATTGGGAATCTGTTTCAAAATTTTGTTAGGAATTGTGTGATCCTTACTAGCTGATGTAAGGGAGATGGGACATGGAGTTATTTCTAGTAGTTGGAGACATACCCACTTTAGCTCAGTTAGGGGATCTTTGAAAGTCCTATAAAAACTTGTACCTACATAGTAACTTGCCACTTGGAATGAGAAAGTGTTTGCTTAAAGCAACGTGCTATATGTTGCGAATGCCCGAATTGGGAATCTGTGTCAAAACTTTGTTAGGAATTATGTGATCCCTACTGACTGCAAGTAAGGGAGATGGGGCATGAAGTTATTTCTAGGAGTTGGAGACATCCCCACTTTAGCTCAGTTCTGGGGATCTTTGAAAGTGCTATACAAACTTGTTCCTATGTAGTAACTTGCTACTTGGAATGAGAAAGGGTTTGCTTAAAGCAACGTGCCATATGTTCTGAATGCCCGAATTGGGAATCTGTGTCAAAACTTTGTTAGGAATTATGTGATCCTGACTAGCTGGAAGTAAGGGAGATGGGGCATCAAGTTATTTCTAGGAGTTGGAGACATACCCACTTTAGCTCTGTTCTGAGGATCTTTGAAAGTCCTATAAAAACTTGTTCATGCATGATAACTTGCTACTTGGAATGAGAAAGTGCTTGCTTAAAGCAACGTGCTATATGTTCTGAATGCCCAAATTGGGAATCTGTGTCAAAACTTTGTTAGGAATTATGTGATCCTTACCAGGTGGAAGTAAGGGAGATGGGGCATGAAGTGATTTCTTGGAGTTGGAGACATACCCACTTAAGCTCAGTAATGGGATCTTTGAAAGTCCTATACAAACTTGTTCCTACATGGTAACTTGCTGCTTGGAATGAGAAAGTGCTTGCTGAAAGCAACGTGCTAAATGTTCTGAATGCCCGAATTGGGAATCTGTGTCAAAACTTTGTTAGGAACTATGTGATCCCTACTAGCTGGAAGTCAGGGAGATGGGGCATGAAGTTATTTCTAGGAGTTGGAGACATACCCACATTTGCTCACTTCTGGGGATCTTTGAAAGTCCTATACAAACTTGTTCCTACATAGTAACTTGCAACTTTGAATGAGAAAGTGTTTGATTACAGCATCGTGCTATAAGTTCTGAATGCCCGAAATGGGAATCTGTGTCAAAACTTTATTAGGAATTTTGTGATCCTTACTAGCTGGAAGTAAGGGAGATGGGGCATGAAGTTATTTCTAGGAGTTGGAGACATACACACTTTAGCTCAGTTCTGGGGATCTTTGAAAGTCCTATACTAACTTGTTCCTACATAGTAACTTGCTACTTGGAATGAGAAAGGGCTTGCTTAAAGCAACGTGCCATATGTTCTGAATGCCCGAATTGGGAATCTGTGTCAAATCTTTGTTAGGAATTATGTGATCCTGACTAGCTGGAAGTAAGTGAGATGGGGCATGAAGTTATTTCTAGGAGTTGGAGACATACACAATTTAGCTCTGTTCTGGCGATCTTTGAAAGCCCTATACAAACTTGTTCCTAGATAGTAACTTGCTACTTGGAATGAGAAAGACCTTGCTTAAAGAAAGGTGCTATATGTTCTGAATGCCCGAATTGGGAATCTGTGTCAAAACTTTGTTAGGAATTATGTGATCCTGACTAGCTGGAAGTAAGGGAGATGGGGCATGAAGTTATTTCTAGGAGTTGGAGACATACCCACTTTAGCTCAGTTCTGAGGATCTTTGAAAGTCCTATACAAACTTGTTCCTAGATAGTAACTTGCTAGTTAGAATGAGAAAGTGCTTGCTTACAGCAACGTGCTATATGATCTTAATGCCCGAATTGGGAATCTGTGTCAAATCTTTGTTAGGAAATATGTGATCCTTACTAGCTGGAAGTAAGGGAGATGGGGCATAAAGTTATTTCTAGGAGTTTGAGACATACCCACTTTAGCTCTGTTCTGGCGATCTTTGAAAGTCCTATACAAACTTGTTCCTAGATAGTAACTTGCAACTTTGAATGAGAAAGTGCTTGCTTACAGCAACGTGCTATATGTTCTGAATGCCCGAAATGGGAATCGGTGTCAAAACTTTGTGAGGAATTATGTGATCCTTACTAGCTGGAAGCAAGGGAGATGGGGCATGAAGTTATTTCTAGGAGTTGGAGACGTACCCACTTTAGCTTTGTTCTGGGGATCTTTGAAAGTCCTGCACAAACTTGTTCCTAGATATTAACTTGCATCTTTGAATGAGAAAGTGTTTGCTTACAGAAACGTGCTATGTGTTCTGAATGCCCGAATTGGGAATCTGTGTCAAAATTTTGTTAGGAATTATGTGATCCTTACTAGCTGGAAGCAAGGGAGATGGGGCATGAAGTTATTTCTAGGAGTTGGAGACATACCCACTTTAGCTCACTTCTGGGGATATTTGAAAGTCCCATACAAAATTGTTCCTACATAGTAACTTGCAACTTGGAATGAGAAAGTGCTTGCTTAAAGCAACGTGCTATATGTTCTGAATGCCCGATTTGGGAATCTGTGTCAAAACTTTGTTAGAAATTATGTGATCCTTACCAGGTGGAAGAAAGGGAGATGTGGCATGAAGTTATTTCTAGGAGTTGGAGACATACCCACTTTAGCATAGGTCTGGGAATCTTTGAAATTCCTATACAAACTTGTTCCTACGTCGTAACTTGCTACTTGGAATGAGAAAGTGCTTGCTTAAAGCAACGTGCTATATGTTCTGAACGCCCGAATTGGGAATCTGTGTCAATAGTTTGTTAGGAATTATGTGATCCCTACTAGCTGGAAGTAAGGGAGATGGGGCATGAAATTATTTCTAGGAGTTGGAGACATACCCACTTTTTCTCAGTTCTGGGATCTTGGAAAGTCCGATACAAACTTGTTCCTACATAGTAACTTGCTACTTTGAATGAGAAATTGCTTGCTTAAAGCAACGTGGTATATGTTCTGAATGCCAGAATTGGGAATCTGTTTCAAAATTTTGTTAGGAATTGTGTGATCCTTACTAGCTGATGTAAGGGAGATGGGACATGGAGTTATTTCTAGTAGTTGGAGACATACCCACTTTAGCTCAGTTAGGGGATCTTTGAAAGTCCTATAAAAACTTGTACCTACATAGTAACTTGCCACTTGGAATGAGAAAGTGTTTGCTTAAAGCAACGTGCTATATGTTGCGAATGCCCGAATTGGGAATCTGTGTCAAAACTTTGTTAGGAATTATGTGATCCCTACTGACTGCAAGTAAGGGAGATGGGGCATGAAGTTATTTCTAGGAGTTGGAGACATCCCCACTTTAGCTCAGTTCTGGGGATCTTTGAAAGTGCTATACAAACTTGTTCCTATGTAGTAACTTGCTACTTGGAATGAGAAAGGGTTTGCTTAAAGCAACGTGCCATATGTTCTGAATGCCCGAATTGGGAATCTGTGTCAAAATTTTGTTAGGAATTATGTGATCCTGACTAGCTGGATAAGGGAGATGGGGCATCAAGTTATTTCTAGGAGTTGGAGACATACCCACTTTAGCTCTGTTCTGAGGATCTTTGAAAGTCCTATAAAAACTTGTTCATGCATGATAACTTGCTACTTGGAATGAGAAAGTGCTTGCTTAAAGCAACGTGCTATATGTTCTGAATGCCCAAATTGGGAATCTGTGTCAAAACTTTGTTAGGAATTATGTGATCCTTACCAGGTGGAAGTAAGGGAGATGGGGCATGAAGTGATTTCTTGGAGTTGGAGACATACCCACTTAAGCTCAGTAATGGGATCTTTGAAAGTCCTATACAAACTTGTTCCTACATGGTAACTTGCTGCTTGGAATGAGAAAGTGCTTGCTGAAAGCAACGTGCTAAATGTTCTGAATGCCCGAATTGGGAATCTGTGTCAAAACTTTGTTAGGAACTATGTGATCCCTACTAGCTGGAAGTAAGGGAGATGGGGCATGAAGTTATTTCTAGGAGTTGGAGACATACCCACATTTGCTCACTTCTGGGGATCTTTGAAAGTCCTATACAAACTTGTTCCTACATAGTAACTTGCAACTTTGAATGAGAAAGTGTTTGATTACAGCATCGTGCTATAAGTTCTGAATGCCCGAAATGGGAATCTGTGTCAAAACTTTATTAGGAATTTTGTGATCCTTACTAGCTGGAAGTAAGGGAGATGGGGCATGAAGTTATTTCTAGGAGTTGGAGACATACACACTTTAGCTCAGTTCTGGGGATCTTTGAAAGTCCTATACTAACTTGTTCCTACATAGTAACTTGCTACTTGGAATGAGAAAGTGCTTGCTTAAAGCAACGTGCCATATGTTCTGAATGCCCGAATTGGGAATCTGTGTCAAATCTTTGTTAGGAATTATGTGATCCTGACTAGCTGGAAGTAAGTGAGATGGGGCATGAAGTTATTTCTAGGAGTTGGAGACATACACAATTTAGCTCTGTTCTGGCGATCTTTGAAAGCCCTATACAAACTTGTTCCTAGATAGTAACTTGCTACTTGGAATGAGAAAGACCTTGCTTAAAGAAAGGTGCTATATGTTCTGAATGCCCGAATTGGGAATCTGTGTCAAAACTTTGTTAGGCATTATGTGATCCTGACTAGCTGGAAGTAAGGGAGATGGGGCATGAAGTTATTTCTAGGAGTTGGAGACATACCCACTTTAGCTCAGTTCTGAGGATCTTTGAAAGTCCTATACAAACTTGTTCCTAGATAGTAACTTGCTAGTTAGAATGAGAAAGTGCTTGCTTACAGCAACGTGCTATATGATCTTAATGCCCGAATTAGGAATCTGTGTCAAATCTTTGTTAGGAATTATGTGATCCTTACTAGCTGGAAGTAAGGGAGATGGGGCATGAAGTTAATTCCAGGAGTTCGAGACATACCCACTTTAGCTCAGTTCTGGGGATCTTTGGGAGTCCCATACAAACTTGTTCCTACATAGTAACTTGCAACTTTGAATGAGAAAGTGCTTGCTTAAAGCAACGTGCTATATGTTCTGAATGCCCGAATTGGGAATCTGTGTCAAAACTTTGTTAGGAATTATGTGATCCTTACTAGCTGGAAGTAAGGGAGATGGGGCATAAAGTTATTTCTAGGAGTTTGAGACATACCCACTTTAGCTCTGTTCTGGCGATCTTTGAAAGTCCTATACAAACTTGTTCCTAGATAGTAACTTGCAACTTTGAATGAAAAAGTGCTTGCTTACAGCAACGTGCTATATGTTCTGAATGCCCGAAATGGGAATCTGTGTCAAAACTTTGTGAGGAATTATGAGATCCTTACTAGCTGGAAGCAAGGGAGATGGGGCATGAAGTTATTTCTAGGAGTTGGAGACCTACCCACTTTAGCTTTGTTCTGGGGATCTTTGAAAGTCCTGCACAAACTTGTTCCTAGATATTAACTTGCATCTTTGAATGAGAAAGTGTTTGCTTACAGAAACGTGCTATGTGTTCTGAATGCCCGAATTGGGAATCTGTGTCAAAATTTTGTTAGGAATTATGTGATCCTTACTAGCTGGAAGCAAGGGAGATGGGGCATGAAGTTATTTCTAGGAGTTGGAGACATACCCACTTTAGCTCACTTCTGGGGATCTTTGAAAGTCCCATACAAAATTGTTCCTACATAGTAACTTGCAACTTGGAATGAGAAAGTGCTTGCTTAAAGCAACGTGCTATAAGTTCTGAATGCCCGATTTGGGAATCTGTGTCAAAACTTTGTTAGAAATTATGTGATCCTTACCAGGTGGAAGAAAGGGAGATGTGGCATGAAGTTATTTCTAGGAGTTGGGGACATACCCACTTTAGCATAGGTCTGGGAATCTTTGAAATTCCTATACAAACTTGTTCCTACGTAGTAACTTGCTACTTGGAATGAGAAAGTGCTTGCTTAAAGCAACGTGCTATATGTTCTGAACGCCCGAATTGGGAATCTGTGTCAAAAGTTTGTTAGGAATTATGTGATCCCTACTAGCTGGAAGTAAGGGAGATGGGGCATGAAATTATTTCTAGGAGTTGGAGACATAGCCACTTTTTCTCAGTTCTGGGATCTTGGAAAGTCCGATACAAACTTGTTCCTACATAGTAACTTGCTACTTTGAATGAGAAATTGCTTGCTTAAAGTAACGTGGTATATGTTCTGAATGCCAGAATTGGGAATCTGTTTCAAAATTTTGTTAGGAATTGTGTGATCCTTACTAGCTGATGTAAGGGAGATGGGACATGGAGTTATTTCTAGTAGTTGGAGACATACCCACTTTAGCTCAGTTAGGGGATCTTTGAAAGTCCTATAAAAACTTGTACCTACATAGTAACTTGCCACTTGGAATGAGAAAGTGTTTGCTTAAAGCAACGTGCTATATGTTGCGAATGCCCGAATTGGGAATCTGTGTCAAAACTTTGTTAGGAATTATGTGATCCCTACTGACTGCAAGTAAGGGAGATGGGGCATGAAGTTATTTCTAGGAGTTGGAGACATCCCCACTTTAGCTCAGTTCTGGGGATCTTTGAAAGTGCTATACAAACTTGTTCCTATGTAGTAACTTGCTACTTGGAATGAGAAAGGGTTTGCTTAAAGCAACGTGCCATATGTTCTGAATGCCCGAATTGGGAATCTGTGTCAAAACTTTGTTAGGATTTATGTGATCCTGACTACCTGGAAGTAAGGGAGATGGGGCATCAAGTTATTTCTAGGAGTTGGAGACATACCCACTTTAGCTCTGTTCTGAGGATCTTTGAAAGTCCTATAAAAACTTGTTCATGCATGATAACTTGCTACTTGGAATGAGAAAGTGCTTGCTTAAAGCAACGTGCTATATGTTCTGAATGCCCAAATTGGGAATCTGTGTCAAAACTTTGTTAGGAATTATGTGATCCTTACCAGGTGGAAGTAAGGGAGATGGGGCATGAAGTGATTTCTTGGAGTTGGAGACATACCCACTTAAGCTCAGTAATGGGATCTTTGAAAGTCCTATACAAACTTGTTCCTACATGGTAACTTGCTGCTTGGAATGAGAAAGTGCTTGCTGAAAGCAACGTGCTAAATGTTCTGAATGCCCGAATTGGGAATCTGTGTCAAAACTTTGTTAGGAACTATGTGATCCCTACTAGCTGGAAGTAAGGGAGATGGGGCATGAAGTTATTTCTAGGAGTTGGAGACATAACCACTTTAGCTCAGTTCTGGGGATCTTTGAAAGTCCTATACAAACTTGTTCCTATGTAGTAACTTGCTACTTGGAATGAGAAAGGGCTTGCTTAAAGCAACGTGCCATATGTTCTGAATGCCCCAATTTGGAATCTGTGTCAAAACATTGTTAGGAATTATGTGATCCTGACTAGCTGGAAGTAAGGGAGATGGGGCATCAAGTTATTTCTATGAGTTGGAGACATACCCACTTTAGCTCTGTTCTGGCGATCTTTGAAAGTCCTATACAAACTTGTTCCTAGATAGCAACTTGCAACTTTGAATGAGAAAGTGCTTGATTACAGCAACGTGCTATATGTTCTGAATGCCCGAAATGGGAATCTGTGTCAAAACTTTGTTAGGAATAATGTGATCCTGACTAGCTGCAAGTAATGTAGATGGGTCATGAATTTATTTATAGGAGTTGGAGACATACACACTTTAGCTCAGTTCTGGGGATCTTTGAAAGTCCTATACTAACTTGTTCCTAGATAGTAACTTGCTACTTGGAATGAGAAAGACCTTGCTTAAAGAAACGTGCTACATGTTCTGAATGCCCGAATTGGGAATCGGTGTCAAAACTTTGTTAGGAATTTGTGATCCTGACTAGCTGGAAGTAAGGGAGATGGGTCATGAAGTTATTTCTAGGAGTTGGAGACATACCCACTTTAGCTCAGTTCTGAGGATCTTTGAAAGTCCTATACAAACTTGTTCCTAGATAGTAACTTGCTAGTTAGAATGAGAAAGTGCTTGCTTACAGAAACGTGCTATATGATCTTAATGCCCTAATTGGGAATCTGTGTCAAAACATTATTAGGAATTATGAGATCCTTACTAGCTGGAAGTAAGGGAGATGTGGCAGGAAGTTATTTCCAGGAGTTGGAGACATACCCACTTTAGCTCAGTTCTGGGGATCTTTGAAAGCCCCATACAAACTTGTTCCTACATAGTAACTTGCAACTTTGAATGAGAAAGTGCTTGCTTAAAGCAACGTGCTATATGTTCTGAATGCCCGAATTGGGAATCTGTGTCAAAACTTTGTTAGGAATTATGTGATCCCTACTAGCTGGAAGAAAGGGAGATGGGGCATGAATTTATTTCTAGGAGTTGGAGACATACCCACTTTAGCTCATTTCTAGGGATCTTTGAAAGTCCGATACAAACTTGTTCCTAGATAGAAACTTGCAACTTTGATTCAGAAAGTGCTTGCTTACAGCAACGTGCTATAAGTTCTGAATGCTCGAATTGGGAATCTGTGTCAAAACTTTGTTAGGAATTATGTGATCCTTACTAGCTGGAAGTAAGGGAGATGGGGCATGAAGTTATTTCTAGGAGTTTGAGACATATCCACTTTAGCTCTGTTCTGGCGATCTTTGAAAGTCCTATACAAACTTGATCCTAGATAGTAACTTGCAACTTTGAATGAGAAAGTGCTTGCTTACAGCAACGTGCTATATGTTCTGAATGCCAGAAACGGGAATCTGTGTCAAAACTTTCTTAGGAATTATGTGATCCTTACTAGCTGGAAGTAAGGGAGATGGGGCATGAAGTTATTTCTAGAAGTTGGAGACATACACACTTTAGCTCAGTTCTGGGGATCTTTGAAAGTCCTGTACTAACTTGTTCCTACATAGTAACATGCTACTTGGAATGAGAAAGTGCTTGCTTAAAGCAACGTGCTATATGTTCTGAATGCCCAAAATGGGAATCTGTGTCAAAACTTTGTTAGGAATTATGTGATTCTTACTAGCTGGATGTAAGGGAGATGGTGCATGGAATTATTTCTAGGACTTGGAGACATACCCACTTTAGCTCAGTTCTGGGGATCTTTGAAAGTCCTATACAAACTGTTCCTACATAGTAACCTGCTACTTGGAATGACAAAGTGCTTGCATAAAGCAACGAGGTATATATTCTGAACACCCGAATTGGGAATCTGTGTCCAACCTTTGTTAGGAATTATGTGATCCTTACTAGCTGGAAGTAAGGGAGATGGGGCATGAAATTATTTCTAGGAGTTGGAGACTTACCCACTTTAGCTCAGGTCAGGGGATTTTTGAAAGTCCTATACAAACTTGTTCCTACATAGTAACTTGCAACTTGTAATGAGAAAGTGCTTGATTACAGCAACGTGGTATATGTTCTGAATGCCCGAATTGGGAATCTGTGTCAAAATTTTGTTAGGAATTGTGTGATCCTTCCTAGCTGAAGTAAGGGAGATGGGACATGGAGTTATTTCTAGGAGTTGGAGACATACCCACTTTAGCTCAGTTCTGGGGATCTTTCAAAGTCCTATACAAACTTGTTCCTACATAGTAACTTGCAACTTGGAATGAGAAAGTGTTTGCTTAAAGCAACGTGCTATATGTTCCGAATGCCCGAATTGGGATTCTGTGTCAAAACATTGTTAGGAATTATGTGATCCCAACTGAGTGCAAGTAAGGGAGATGGGGCATGAAGTTATTTCTAGGAGTTGGAGACATACCCACTTTAGCTAGGTTCTCGGGATATTTGAAAATCCTATACTAATTTGTTCCTACATAGCAACTTTCAACTTGGAATGAGAAATTGCTTGCTTAAAGCAACGTGTTATATGTTCTGAATGCCCGAAATGGGAATCTGTGTCAAAACTTTGTTAGGAATTATGTGATCCTTACTAGCTGGAAGTAAGGGAGAGAGGGCATGGTGTTATTTCTAGGAGTTGGAGACATACCCACTTTAGCTCTGTTCTGGTGATCTTTGAAGGTTCTATTCAAACTTGTTCCTAGATCGCAACTTGCAACTTTGAATGAGAACGTGCTTGATTACAGCAACGTGCTATATGTTCTGAATGCACGAAATGGGAATCTGTGTCAAAACTTTGTTAGGAATTATGTGATCCTTACTAGCTGGAAGTAAGAGAGATGGGGCATGAAGTTATTTCTAAGAGTTGGAGACATACCAAGTTTAGCTCAATTCTGGGCATCTTTGAAATACCTATACAAACTTGTTCCTACATAGTAACTTGCAACTTTGAATGAGAATGTGCTTGCTTACAGCAATGTGCTATATGTTCTGAATGCCCGAATTGGGAATCTGTGTCAAAACTTTGTTAGGAATTATGTGATCCTTACTAGCTGGAAGAAAGGGAGATGGGGCATGAAGTTATTTCTAGGAGTTGGAGACATACCAAGTATAACTCAGTTCTGGGCATCTTTGAAATACCTATACAAACTGGTTCCTACATAGAAACTTGCTACTTGGAATGAGAAAGAGCTTGCTTAAAGCAACGTACTATATGATCTTAATGCCCGAATTGGGAATCTGTGTCAAATCATTGTTAGGAATTATGTGATCCTTACTAGCTGGAAGTAAGGGAGATGGGGCATGAAGTTATTTCCAGGAGTTGGAGACATACCCACATTAGCTCACTTCTGGGGATCTTTGAAAGTCCCATACAATCTTGTTCCTACATAGTAACTTGCAACTTTGAATGAGAAAGAGCTTGCTTAAAAGAACATACTATATGTTCTGAATGCCCGAATTAGGAATCTGAGTCAAAACTTTGTTAGGAATTATGTGATCCTTACTAGCTGGAAGTAAGTGAGATGGGGCATGAAGGTATTTCTAGGAGTTGGAAACATACCCACTTTAGCTAAGTTCTGGGGATCTTTGAAAGTCCTATACAAACTTGTTCCTAGATAGTAACTTGATAGTTAGAATGAGAAAGTGCTTGCTTAATGCAACGTGCTATATGTTCTGAATGCCCGAATTGGGAATCTGTGTCTAAACTTTGTTAGGAATTATGTGATCCTTACTAGCTGGAAGTAAGGGAGATGGGGTATGAAGTTATTTCTAGGAGTTGGAGACATACCAAGTTAAGTTCAGTTCTGGGGATCCTTGAAAGTCCTATACAAACTTGTTCCTACATAGTAACTTGCTACTTGGAATGAGAAAGTGCTTGCTTAAAGCAACGTGCTATATGTTCTGAATGCCCGAATTGGGAATCTGTGTCAAATCTTTGTTAGGAATTATGTGATCCTTACTAGCTGGAAGCAAGGGAGATGGGGCATGAAGTTATTTCTGGGAGTTTGAGACATATCCACTTTAGCTCTGTTCTGGCGATCTTTGAAAGTCCTATACAAACTTGATCCTAGATAGTAACTTGCAACTTTGAATGAGAATGTGCTTGCTTGCAGCAACGTGCTATATTTTCTGAATGCCCGAATTGGGAATCTGTGTCAAATCGTTGTTAGGAATTATGTGATCCTGACTAGCTGCTAGTAAGGTAGATAGGGCATGAAGTTATTTCTAGGAGTTGGAGACATACCCACTTTAGCTCTGTTCTGACGATCTTTGAAAGTCCTATACAAACTTGTTCCTAGATAGTAACTTGCAACTTTTAATGAGAAAGTGCTTGCTTAAAGCAACGTGTTATATGTTCTTAATGCCCGAAATTGGAATCTGTGTCAAAACTTTGTTAGGAATTATGTGATCCTTACTAGCTGGAAGTAGGGGAGATGGGGCATGAAGTTATTTCTAGGAGTTGGAGACATACCCATTTTAGCTCAGTTCTGGGCATCTTTGAAATACCTATACAAACATGTTCCCGCATAGTAACTTGCTACTTGGAATGAGAAAGAGCTTGCTTAAAAGAACATACTATATGTTCTGAATGCCCGAATTAGGAATCTGAGTCAAAACTTTGTTAGGAATTATGTGATCCTTACTAGCTGGAAGTAAGTGAGATGGGGCATGAAGGTATTTCTAGGAGTTGGAAACATACCCACTTTAGCTAAGTTCTGGGGATCTTTGAAAGTCCTATACAAACTTGTTCCTAGATAGTAACTTGATAGTTAGAATGAGAAAGTGCTTGCTTAATGCAACGTGCTATATGTTCTGAATGCCCGAATTGGGAATCTGTGTCAAAACTTTGTTAGGAGTTATGTGATCCTTACTAGCTGGAAGTAAGTGTGATGGGGAATGAAGTTATTTCTAGGAGTTGGAGACATACCAAGTTTAGCTCAGTTCTGGAAAACTTTGAAATAACTATACAAACTTTTTCCTACATAGTAACTTGCTACTTGGAATGAGAAACTGCTTGCTTAAAACAACGTGCTATATGTTCTGAATGCCCTAATTGGGAATCTGACTCAAAACTTTGTTAGGTATTATGTGATCCTTACTAGATGGAAGTAAGGGAGATGGGGCATGAAGTTTTTTCTAGGAGTTGGAGACATACCAAGTTTAGCTCAGTTCTGGGCATCTTTGAAATACCTATACAAACTTGTTCCTACATAGTAACTTGCTGCTTGGAATGAGAAAGTGCTTGCTTAAAGCAACGTGCTATATGATCTGAATGCCCGAATTGGGAATCTGTGTCAAAACTTTGTTAGGAATTATGTGATCCTTACTAGCTGGAAGTGATGGAGATGGGGCATGAAGTTATTTCTAGGAGTTGGAGACATACCAAGATTAGCTCAGTTCTGGGCATCTTTGAAATACCTATACAAACTTGTTCCTACATAGTAATTTGCTACTTGGAGTGAGAAAGTGCTTGCTTAAAGCAATATCCTATATGTTCTGAATGCCCGAATTGGAAATCTGTGTCAAATCTTTGTTAGGAATTATGTGATCCTTACTAGCTGGAAGTGAGGGAGATGAGGCATGAAGTTATTTCTAGGAGTTGGAGACATACCAAGTTTAGCTCAGTTCTAGGCATCTTTGAAATAGCTATACAAACTTGTTCCTACATTGTAACTTGCTACTTGGAATGAGAAAGTGTTTGCTTAAAGCAACGTGCCATATGTTCTGAATGCCCATATTGGGAATCTGTGTCAAAACATTGTTAGGAATTATGTGATCCTTACTAGCTGGAAGTAAGGGAAAGGGGACATGAAGTTACTTCTAGGAGTTGGAGACATACCAAGTTTAGCTCAGTTCTGGGCATCTTTGAAATAGCTATACAAACTTGTTCCTACATAGTAACTTGCTACTTGGAATGAGAAAGTGCTTGCTTAAAGCAACGTGCTACATGTTCGGAATGCCCGAATTGGAAATCTGTGTCAAATCTTTGTTAGGAATTATGTGATCCTTACTAGATGGAAGTAAGTGAGATAGGGCATGAAGTTATTTCTAGGAGTTGGAGACATACTAAGTTTAGCTCAGTTCTGGGCATCTTTGAAATACCTATACAAACTTGTTCCTACATAATAACTTGCTAGTTGGAATGAGAAATTGCTTGCTTAATGCAACGTGCTATATGTTCTGTTTTCCCGAATTGGGAATCTGTGTCAAAACTTTGTTAGGACTTATGTGATCCCTACTAGCTGGAAGTAAGGGAGATGGTGCATGAAGTTATTTCTAGGAGTTGGAGACATACACACTTTAGCTCACTTCTGGGGATCTTTGAAAGTCCTATACAAACTTGTTCCTTGATAGTAACTTGCTACGTGGAATGAGAAAGTGCTTGCTTAAAGCAACGTGCTATATGTTCTGAAAGCCCGAATTGGGAATCTGTGTAAAATCGTTGTTAGGAATTATGTGATCCTGACTAGCTGGTAGTAAGGGAGATGGGGCATGAAGTTATTTCTAGGAGTTGGAGACATACCGACTTTAGCTCTGTTCTGACGATCTTTGAAAGTCCTATACAAACTTGTTCCTAGATAGTAACTTGCAACTTTTAATGAGAAAGTGCTTGCTTACAGCACTGTGCTATATGTTCTGAATGCACGAAATGGGAATCTGTGTCAAAACTTTGCTAGGAATTATGTGATCCTGACTAGCTGGATGTAAGGAAGATGGGGCATGAAGTTATTTCTAGGAGTTGGAGACATACCCACTTTAGCTTACTTCTGGGGATCTTTGAAAGTCCTATAGAAACTTGTTCCTAAATAGTAACTTGCTAGTTAGAATAAGAAAGTGCTTGCTTAAAGTAACGTGCTATATGTTCTGAATGCCGGAATTGGGAATCTGTGTCAAAACTTTGTTAGGAATTATGTGATCCCTACTAGCTAGAAGTAAGGGATTTGTGGCATGAAGTTATTTCTAGGAGTTCGAGACATACCAAGTTAAGTTCAGTTCTGGGGATCCTTGAAAGTCCTATACAAACTTGTTCCTAGATAGTAACTTGCTAGTTGGGATGAGAAAGTGCTTGCTTAAAGCAACGTGTTATATGTTCTGAATGCCCGAAATTGGAATCTGTGTCAAAACATTGTTAGGAATTATGTGATCCTTACTAGCTGGAAGTAAGGGAGATGGGGCATGAAGTTATTTCTAGGAGTTGGAAACATACCCACTTTAGCTCTGTTCTGGGCATCTTTGAAATACCTATACAAACATGTTCCCACATAGTAACTTGCTACTTGGAATGAGAAAGAGCTTGCTTAAAAGAACATACTATATGTTCTGAATGCCCGAATTAGGAATCTGAGTCAAAACTTTGTTAGGAATTATGTGATCCTTACTGGCTGGAAGTTAGGGAGATGGGGCATGAAGTTATTTCTAGGAGTTGGAGACATACCAAGTTTAGCTCAGTTCTGGGCTTCTTTGAAATACCTATACAAACTTGTTCCTTCATAGTAACTTGCTCCTTGGAATGAGAAAGTGCTTGCTTAAAGCAACGTGCTTTATGTTCTGAATGCCCGAATTGGGAATCTGTGTCAAACCTTTGTTAGGAATTATGTGATCCTTACTAGCTGGAAGTAAGGGTGATGGGGCATGAAGTTACTTCTAGGAGTTGGAGACATACCAAGTTTAGCTCAGTTCTGGGCTTCTTTGAAATACCTATACAAACTTGTTATTACATAGTGACTTGCTCCTTGGAATGAGAAAGTGCTTGCTTAAAGCAACGTGCTATACGTTCTGAATGCCCGAATTGGGAATCAGTGTCAACACTTTGTTAGGAATTATGTGATCCTTACTAGCTGGAAGTAAGGGAGATGGGGCATGAAGTTATTTCTAGGAGTTGGAGACATACCAAGTTTAGCTCAGTTCTGGGCATCTTTGAAATAGCTATACAAACTTGTTCCTTCATAGTAACTTGCTACTTGGAATGAGAAAGTGCTTGCTTAAAGCAACGTGCTATATGTTCTGAATGCCCGAATTGGGAAACTGTGTCAAAATTTGTTAGGAATTATGTGATCCTTACTAGCTGGAAGTAAGGGAGAGGGGGCATGGAGTGATTTCTAGGAGTTGGAGCCATACCAAGATTAGCTCAATTATGGGCATCTTTGAAATAGCTATACAAACTTGTTCCTACATATGAACTTGGACTTTGAAGGAGAAAGTGCTTGCTTACAGCAACGTACTATACGTTCTGAATGCCCGAAATGGGAATCTGTGTCTAAACTTTGTTAGGAATTATGTGATCCTTACTAGCTGGAAGTAAGGGAGATGGGGTATGAAGTTATTTCTAGGAGTTGGAGACATACCAAGTTAAGTTCAGTTCTGGGGATCCTTGAAAGTCCTATACAAACTTGTTCCTACATAGTAACTTGCTACTTGGAATGAGAAAGTGCTTGCTTAAAGCAACGTGCTATATGTTCTGAATGCCCGAATTGGGAATCTGTGTCAAATCTTTGTTAGGAATTATGTGATCCTTACTAGCTGGGAGTAAGGGAGATGGGGCATGAAGTTACTTCTAGGAGTTGGAGACATACCAAGTTTAGCTCAGTTCTGGGCATCTTTGAAATTGCTATACAAACTTGTTTCTACATAGTAACTTGCTACTTGGAATGAGAAAGTGCTTGCTTAAAGCAACGTGCTACATGTGCGGAATGCCCGAATTGGAAATCTGTGTCAAATCTTTGTTAGGAATTATGTGATCCTTACTAGATGGAAGTAAGTGAGATGGGGCATGAAGTTATTTCTAGGAGTTGGAGACATACTAAGTTTAGCTCAGTTCTGGGCATCTTTGAAATACATATACAAACTTGTTCCTACATAATAACTTGCTAGTTGGAATGAGAAATTGCTTGCTTAATGCAACGTGCTATATGATCTGAATGCCCGAATTGGGAATCTGTGTCAAAACTTTGTTAGGAATTATGTGATCCTTACTAGCTGGAAGTAAGGGAGATGGGGCATGAAATTACTTCTAGGAGTTGGAGACATACCAAGTTTAGCTCAGTTCTGGGCATCTTTGAAAAAGCTATACAAACTTGTTCCTACTTAACAACTTGCTACTTGGAATGAGAAAATGTTTGCTTAAAGCAACGTGCTATATGTTCTGAATGCCCGAATTGGGAATCTTTGTCAAAATTTTGTTAGGAATTATGTGATCCTTACTAGCTGGATGTGAGGGAGATGGGGCCTGATGTTATTTCTAGGAGTTGGAGACATACCAAGATTAGCTCAGTTCTGGGGATCTTTGAAATTCCTATGCAAACTTGTTCCTATATAGTATCTTGCAACTTTGAATGAGAATGAGCTTGCTTACAGCAACGTGCTATATGTTCTGAATGCCCTAATTTGCAATCTGTGTCAAATATTTGTTAGGAATTATGTGATCCTTACTAGCTGGAATAAGGGAGATGGGGCATGAAGTGATTTCTAGGAGTTGGAGACATACCAATATTAGCTCAGTTCTGGGCATCTTTGAAATACGTATACAAACTTGTTTCTACATATGAACTTGCAACTTTGAATGAGAAAGTGCTTGCTTACAGCAACGTACTATATGTTCTGAATGCCCGAAATGGGAATTTGTGTCTAAACATTGTTAGGAATTATGTGATCCTTACTAGCTGGAAGTAAGGGAGTTGGGGCATGAAGTTATTTCTAGGAGTTGGAGACATCCAAGTTTAGCTCAGTTTTGGGCATCTTTGAAATACCTATACAAACTTGTTCCTACATAGTAACTTGCTACTTGGAATGAGACATTGCTTGCTTAAAGCAACGTGCTATATGTTCTGAATGCCCGAATTGGGAATCTGTGTCAAATCTTTGTTAGGAATTATGTGATCCTTACTAGATGGAAGTAAGTGAGATGGGGCATGAAGTTTTTTCTAAGAGTTTTAGACATACCCACTTTTTCTCAGTTTCGGCATCTTTGAAATACCTATACAAATTTGTTCCTACATTGTTACTTGTTACATGGAATGAGAAAGTGCTTGCTTAAAACAACGTGCTAAATGTTCTGAGTGTCCGAATTCGGAATCTCTGTCAAAACTTTGTTAGGAATTATGTGATCCTTATTAGGTGGAAGTAAGGGAGATGAGGCATGAAGTTATTTCTAGGAGTTGGAGACATACCCACTTTAGCTCAGTTCTGGGGATCTTTGAAAGTCCTATACAAAGTTGTTCCTAGATTGTAACTTGCTACTTGGAATGAGAAAGTGCTTGCTTAAAGCAACGTGCTATATGTTCTGAATGCCCGAATTGGGAATCTGTGTCAAACTTTGTTAGGAATAATTTGATCCTTACTAGCTGGAAGTAAGGGAGATGGGGCATGAAGTTATTTCTAGGAGTTGGAGACATACCAAGTTTAGCTCAGCTCCAGGCATCTTTGAAATACCTATACAAACTTGTTCCTACATAGTAACTTGATAGTTTGAATGAGAAAGTGCTTGCTTAAAGCAACGTGTTATATGTTCTGAATGCCCGAATTGGGAATCTGTGTCAAAACTTTGTTAGTAATTATGTGATCCTTACAAGCTGGAAGCATGGGAGATGTGGCATGAAGTTATTTCTAGGAGTTGGAGACATACCAAGATTTGCTCAGTTCTGGGCATCTTTGAAAAACCTATACAAACTTGTTCCTACATATGAACTAGCAACTTTGAAAGAGAAAGTGCTTGCTTACAGCAACGTACTATATGTTCTGAATGCCCGAAATGGGAATCTGTGTCAAAACTTTGTTAGGAATTATGTGATCCTTACTAGCTGGAAGTAAGGGAGATGGGGTATGTCGTTATTTCTAGGAGTTGGAGACATACCAAGTTTAGCTCAGTTCTGGGCATCTTTGAAAGACCTATACAAACTTGTTATTACATAGTAACTTGCTACTTGGAATGAGAAGGTGCCTGCTTAAAGCAACGTGCTATATGTTCTCAATGCCCGAATTGGGAATCTGTGTCAAAACTTTGTTAGGAATTACGTGATCCTTACTAGCTGGAAGTAAGGGAGATGTGGCATGAAGTTATTTCTAGGAGTTGGAGACATACCAAGTTTAGTTCAGTTCTGGGCTTTTTTGAAATACCAATAAAAACTTGTTCCTACATAGTAACTTGCTACTTGGAATGAGAAAGTGCTTGCTTAAAGCAACGTGCTATATGTTCTGAATGCCCGAATTGGGAATCTGTGTCAAAACTTTGTTAGGAATTATGTGATCCTTACTAGCTGGAAGTAAGGGAGATGGGGCATGAAGTTACTTCTAGGAGTTGGAGACATACCAAGTTTAGCTCAGTCCTTGGTATCTTTGAAAAAGCTATACAAACTTGTTCCTACATAGTAACTTGCTACTTGGAATGAGAAAGTGCTTGCTTAAAGCAACGTGGTATATGTTCTGAATGCCCAATTGGGAATCTGTGTCAAAAGTTTGTTAGGAATTATGTGATCCTTACTAGCTGGAAGTAAGGGAGATGGGGCATGAAGTTATTTCTAGGAGTTGGAGACATACCAAGATTAGCTCAGTTCTGGGGATCTTTGAAATTCCTATGCAAACTTGTTCCTATATAGTATCTTGCAACTTTGAATGAGAATGAGCTTGCTTACAGCAACGTGCTATATGTTCTGAATGCCCTAATTTGCAATCTGTGTCAAATATTTGTTAGGAATTATGTGATCCTTACTAGCTGGAAGTAAGGGAGATGGGGCATGAAGTGATTTCTAGGAGTTGGAGACATACCAATATTAGCTCAGTTCTGGGCATCTTTGAAATACGTATACAAACTTGTTTCTACATATGAACTTGCAACTTTGAATGAGAAAGTGCTTGCTTACAGCAACGTACTATATGTTCTGAATGCCCGAAATGGGAATTTGTGTCTAAACATTGTTAGGAATTATGTGATCCTTACTAGCTGGAAGTAAGGGAGTTGGGGCATGAAGTTATTTCTAGGAGTTGGAGACATCCAAGTTTAGCTCAGTTTTGGGCATCTTTGAAATACCTATACAAACTTGTTCCTACATAGTAACTTGCTACTTGGAATGAGACATTGCTTGCTTAAAGCAACGTGCTATATGTTCTGAATGCCCGAATTGGGAATCTGTGTCAAATCTTTGTTAGGAATTATGTGATCCTTACTAGATGGAAGTAAGTGAGATGGGGCATGAAGTTTTTTCTAAGAGTTTTAGACATACCCACTTTTTCTCAGTTTCGGCATCTTTGAAATACCTATACAAATTTGTTCCTACATTGTTACTTGTTACATGGAATGAGAAAGTGCTTGCTTAAAACAACGTGCTAAATGTTCTGAGTGTCCGAATTCGGAATCTCTGTCAAAACTTTGTTAGGAATTATGTGATCCTTATTAGGTGGAAGTAAGGGAGATGAGGCATGAAGTTATTTCTAGGAGTTGGAGACATACCCACTTTAGCTCAGTTCTGGGGATCTTTGAAAGTCCTATACAAAGTTGTTCCTAGATTGTAACTTGCTACTTGGAATGAGAAAGTGCTTGCTTAAAGCAACGTGCTATATGTTCTGAATGCCCGAATTGGGAATCTGTGTCAAACTTTGTTAGGAATTATTTGATCCTTACTAGCTGGAAGTAAGGGAGATGGGGCATGAAGTTATTTCTAGGAGTTGGAGACATACCAAGTTTAGCTCAGCTCCAGGCATCTTTGAAATACCTATACAAACTTGTTCCTACATAGTAACTTGATAGTTTGAATGAGAAAGTGCTTGCTTAAAGCAACGTGTTATATGTTCTGAATGCCCGAATTGGGAATCTGTGTCAAAACTTTGTTAGTAATTATGTGATCCTTACAAGCTGGAAGCATGGGAGATGTGGCATGAAGTTATTTCTAGGAGTTGGAGACATACCAAGATTTGCTCAGTTCTGGGCATCTTTGAAAAACCTATACAAACTTGTTCCTACATATGAACTAGCAACTTTGAAAGAGAAAGTGCTTGCTTACAGCAACGTACTATATGTTCTGAATGCCCGAAATGGGAATCTGTGTCAAAACTTTGTTAGGAATTATGTGATCCTTACTAGCTGGAAGTAAGGGAGATGGGGTATGTCGTTATTTCTAGGAGTTGGAGACATACCAAGTTTAGCTCAGTTCTGGGCATCTTTGAAAGACCTATACAAACTTGTTATTACATAGTAACTTGCTACTTGGAATGAGAAGGTGCCTGCTTAAAGCAACGTGCTATATGTTCTCAATGCCCGAATTGGGAATCTGTGTCAAAACTTTGTTAGGAATTACGTGATCCTTACTAGCTGGAAGTAAGGGAGATGGGGCATGAAGTTACTTCTAGGAGTTGGAGACATACCAAGTTTAGCTCAGTCCTTGGTATCTTTGAAAAAGCTATACAAACTTGTTCCTACAAAGTAACTTGCTACTTGGAATGAGAAAGTGCTTGCTTAAAGCAACGTGGTATATGTTCTGAATGCCCAATTGGGAATCTGTGTCAAAAGTTTGTTAGGAATTATGTGATCCTTACTAGCTGGAAGTAAGGGAGATGGGGCATGAAGTTATTTCTAGGAGTTGGAGACATACCAAGATTAGCTCAGTTCTGGGGATCTTTGAAATTCCTATGCAAACTTGTTCCTATATAGTATCTTGCAACTTTGAATGAGAATGAGCTTGCTTACAGCAACGTGCTATATGTTCTGAATGCCCTAATTTGCAATCTGTGTCAAATATTTGTTAGGAATTATGTGATCCTTACTAGCTGGAAGTAAGGGAGATGGGGCATGAAGTGATTTCTAGGAGTTGGAGACATACCAAGATTAGCTCAGTTCTGGGCATCTTTGAAATACCTATACAAACTTGTTTCTACATATGAAATTGCAATTTTGAATGAGAAAGTGCTTGCTTACAGCAACGTACTATATGTTCTGAATGCCCGAAATGGGAATTTGTGTCAAAACATTGTTAGGAATTATGTGATCCTTACTAGCTGGAAGTAAGGGAGTTGGGGCATGAAGTTATTTCTAGGAGATGGAGACATCCAAGTTTAGCTCAGTTTTGGGCATCTTTGAAATACCTATACAAACTTGTTCCTACATAGTAACTTGCTACTTGGAATGAGAAAGTGCTTGCTTAAGCAATGTGCTATATGTTCTGAATGCCCGAATTGGGAATCTGTGTCAAAACTTTGTTAGGAATCATGCGATCCTTACTAGCTGGAAGTAAGGAAGATGGGGCATGAAGTTATTTCTAGGAGTTGGAGACATACCAACTTTAGCTCAGTTATGGGCATCTTTGAAATACCTATACAAACTGGTTCCTACATAGTAACTTGCTACTTGGAATGAGAAAGAGCTTGCTTAAAGCAACGTGCTATATGTTCTGAATGCCCGAATTGGGAATCTGTGTCAAAACTTTGTTAGGAATTATGTGATCCTTACTAGCTGGAAGTAAGTGAGATGGGGCATGAAGTTATTTCTAGGAGTTGGAGACATACCAAGTTTAGCTCAGTTCTGGGCATCTTTGAAATACCTATACAAACTGGTTCCTACATAGTAACTTGCTACTTGGAATGAGATAGTGATTGCTTAAAGCATCGTGCTATATGTTCTGAATGCCCGAATTGGGATTCTGTGTCAAAGCTTTGTTAGGAAATATGTGATCCTTACTAGCTGGAAGTAAGGGATATGGGGCATGAAGTTACTTCATGGAGTTGGAGACATACCAAGATTAGCTCAGTTCTGGGCATCTTTGAAACAGCTATACAAACTTGTTCCTACATAGTAACTTGGTACTTGGAATGAGAAAGTGATTGCTTAAAGCAAAGTGCTATATGTTCTGAATGCCCTAATTGGGAATCTTTGTCAAATCTTTGTTAGGAATTATGTGATCCTTACTAGCTTGAAGTGAGGGAGATGGGGCCTGAAGTTATTTCTAGGAGTTGGAGACATACTAAGTTTAGCTCAGTTCTGGGCATCTTTGAAATACGTATACAAACATGTTCCTACATAGTAACTTGCTAGTTGGAATGAGAAAATGCTTGCTTAAAGCAACGTGCTATATGTTCTGAATGCCCGAATTGGGAATCTGTGTCAAAACTTTGTTAGGAATTATGTGATCCTTATAGCTGGAAGTAAGGGAGATGAGGCATGAAGTTATTTCTAGGAGTTGGAGACATACCAATTTAGCTCAGTTCTGGGGATCTCTGAAAGTCCTATACAAACTTGTTCCTACATAGTATCTTGCAACTTTGAAAGAGAATGTGCTTGCTTACAGCAACGTGCTATATGTTCTGAATGCCCGAATTGGGAATCTGTGTCAAAACTTTGTTAGTAATTATGTGATCCTTACTAGCTGGAAGTAAGGGAGATGTGGCATGAAGTTATTTCTAGGAGTTGGAGACATACCAAGATTAGCTAGTTCTGGGGATCTTTGAAATACCTATACAAACTTGTTCCTACATATGAACTAGCAACTTTGAATGAGAAAGTGCTTGCTTACAGCAACGTACTATATGTTCTGAATGCCCGAAATGGGAATCTGTGTCAAAACTTTGTTAGGAATTATGTGATCCTTACTAGCTGGATGTGAGGGAGATGGGGCATTTAGTTATTTCTAGGAGTTGGAGACAAAGCAAGTTTAGTTCAGTTCTGGGCATCTTTGAAATACCTATACAAACTTGTTTCTACATATGAACTTGCAACTTTGAATGAGAAAGTGCTTGCTTACAGCAACGTACTATATGTTCTGAATGCCCGAAATGGGAAATTGTGTCAAAACATTGTTAGGAATTATGTGATCCTTACTAGCTGGAAGTAAGGGAGTTGGGGCATGAAGTTATTTCTAGGAGTTGGAGACATCCAAATTTAGCTCAGTTTTGGGCATCTTTGAAATACCTATGCAAACTTGTTCCTACATAGTAACTTGCTACTTGGAATGAGACATTGCTTGCTTAAAGCAACGTGCTATATGTTCTGAATGCCCGAATTGGGAATCTGTGTCAAAACTTTGTTAGGAATTATGTGATCCTTACTAGATGGAAGTAAGGGAGATGGGGCATGAAGTTATTTCTAAGAGTTTTAGACATACCCACTTTTGCTCAGTTTGGGCATCTTTGAAATACCTATACAAATTTGTTCCTACATTGTTACTTGTTACTTGGAATGAGAAAGTGCTTGCTTAAAACAACGTGCTAAATGTTCTGAATGTCCGAATTCGGAATCTCTGTCAAAACTTTGTTAGGAATTATGTGATCCTTATTAGGTGGAAGTAAGGGAGATGAGGCATGAAGTTATTTCTAGGAGTTGGAGACATACCCACTTTAGCTCAGTTCTGGGGATCTTTGAAAGTCCTATACAAAGTTGTTCCTAGATTGTAACTTGCTAGTTGGAATGAGAAAGTGCTTGCTTAAAGCAACGTGCTAGATGTTCTGAATGCCCGAATTGGGAATCTGTGTCAAACTTTGTTAGGAATTTTTTGATCCTTACTAGCTGGAAGTAAGGGAGATGGGGCATGAAGTTAATGCTAGGAGTTGGAGACATACCAAGTTTAGCTCAGCTCCAGGCATCTTTGAAAAACCTATACAAACTTGTTCCTACATAGTAACTTGATAGTTTGAATGAGAAAGTGCTTGCTTAAAGCAACGTGCGATATGTTCTGAATGCTCGAATTGGGAATCTGTGTCAAAACTTTGTTAGTAATTATGTGATCCTTACTAGCTGGAAGTAAGGGAGATGTGGCATGAAGTTGTTTCTAGGAGTTGGAGACATACCAAGATTTGCTCAGTTCTGAGCATCTTTGAAATACCTATACAAACTTGTTCCTACATATGAACTAGCAACTTTGAATGAGAAAGTGCTTGCTTACAGCAACGTACTATATGTTCTGAATGCCCGAAATGGGAATCTGTGTCAAAACTTTGTTAGGAATTATGTGATCCTTACTAGCTGGAAGTAAGGGAGATGGGGTATGTCGTTATATCTAGGAGTTGGAGACATACCAAGTTTACCTCAGTTCTGGGCATCTTTGAAAGACCTATACAAACTTGTTATTACATAGTAACTTGCTACTTGGAATGAGAAGGTGCCTGCTTAAAGCAACGTGCTATATGTTCTCAATGCCCGAATTGGGAATCTGTGTCAAAACTTTGTTAGGAATTACGTGATCCTTACTAGCTGGAAGTAAGGGAGATGTGCCATGAAGTTATTTCTAGGAGTTGGAGACATACCAAGTTTAGTTCAGTTCTGGGCTTTTTTGAAATACCAATAAAAACTTGTTCCTACATAGTAACTTGCTACATGGAATGAGAAAGTGCTTGCTTAAAGCAACGTGCTATATGTTCTGAATGCCCGAATTGGGAATCTGTGTCAAAACTTTGTTAGGAATTATGTGATCCTTACTAGCTGGAAGTAAGTGAGATGGGGCATGAAGTTATTTCTAGGAGTTGGAGACATACCAAGTTTAGCTCAGTTCTGGGCATCTTTGAAATACCTATACAAACTTGTTCCTACATAGTAACTTGCTACTTGGAATGAGATAGTGATTGCTTAAAGCAACGTGCTATATGTTCTGAATGCCCGAATTGGGATTCTGTGTCAAAGCTTTGTTAGGAAATATGTGATCCTTACTAGCTGGAAGTAAGGGATATGGGGCATGAAGTTACTTCATGGAGTTGGAGACATACCAATATTAGCTCAGTTCTGGGCATCTTTGAAACAGCTATACAAACTTGTTCCTACATTGTAACTTGGTACTTGGAATGAGAAAGTGATTGCTTAAAGCAAAGTGCTATATGTTCTGAATGCCCGAATTGGGAATCTTTGTCAAATCTTTGTTAGGAATTATGTGATCCTTACTAGCTTGAAGTGAGGGAGATGGGGCCTGAAGTTATTTCTAGGAGTTGGAGACATACTAAGTTTAGCTCAGTTCTGGGCATCTTTGAAATACGTATACAAACATGTTCCTACATAGTAACTTGCTAGTTGGAATGAGAAAATGCTTGCTTAAAGCAACGTGCTATATGTTCTGAATGCCCGAATTGGGAATCTGTGTCAAAACTTTGTTAGGAATTATGTGATCCTTATAGCTGGAAGTAAGGGAGATGAGGCATGAAGTTATTTCTAGGAGTTGGAGACATACCAATTTAGCTCAGTTCTGGGGATCTCTGAAAGTCCTATAAAAACTTGTTCCTACATAGTATCTTGCAACTTTGAAAGAGAATGTGCTTGCTTACAGCAACGTGCTATATGTTCTGAATGCCCGAATTGGGAATCTGTGTCAAAACTTTGTTAGTAATTATGTGATCCTTCTAGCTGGAAGTAAGGGAGATGTGGCATGAAGTTATTTCTAGGAGTTGGAGACATACCAAGATTAGCTAGTTCTGGGGATCTTTGAAATACCTATACAAACTTGTTCCTACATATGAACTAGCAACTTTGAATGAGAAAGTGCTTGCTTACAGCAACGTACTATATGTTCTGAATGCCCGAAATGGGAATCTGTGTCAAAACTTTGTTAGGAATTATGTGATCCTTACTAGCTGGATGTGAGGGAGATGGGGCATTTAGTTATTTCTAGGAGTTGGAGACATAGCAAGTTTAGTTCAGTTCTGGGCATCTTTGAAATACCTATACAAACTTGTTTCTACATATGAACTTGCAACTTTGAATGAGAAAGTGCTTGCTTACAGCAACGTACTATATGTTCTGAATGCCCGAAATGGGAAATTGTGTCAAAACATTGTTAGGAATTATGTGATCCTTACTAGCTGGAAGTAAGGGAGTTGGGGCATGAAGTTATTTCTAGGAGTTGGAGACATCCAAGTTTAGCTCAGTTTTGGGCATCTTTGAAATACCTATACAAACTTGTTCCTACATAGTAACTTGCTACTTGGAATGAGACATTGCTTGCTTAAAGCAACGTGCTATATGTTCTGAATGCCCGAATTGGGAATCTGTGTCAAAACTTTGTTAGGAATTATGTGATCCTTACTAGATGGAAGTAAGGGAGATGGGGCATGAAGTTATTTCTAAGAGTTTTAGACATACCCACTTTTGCTCAGTTTGGGCATCTTTGAAATACCTATACAAATTTGTTCCTACATTGTTACTTGTTACTTGGAATGAGAAAGTGCTTGCTTAAAACAACGTGCTAAATGTTCTGAATGTCCGAATTCGGAATCTCTGTCAAAACTTTGTTAGGAATTATGTGATCCTTATTAGGTGGAAGTAAGGGAGATGAGGCATGAAGTTATTTCTAGGAGTTGGAGACATACCCACTTTAGCTCAGTTCTGGGGATCTTTGAAAGTCCTATACAAAGTTGTTCCTAGATTGTAACTTGCTAGTTGGAATGAGAAAGTGCTTGCTTAAAGCAACGTGCTAGATGTTCTGAATGCCCGAATTGGGAATCTGTGTCAAACTTTGTTAGGAATTTTTTGATCCTTACTAGCTGGAAGTAAGGGAGATGGGGCATGAAGTTAATTCTAGGAGTTGGAGACATACCAAGTTTAGCTCAGCTCCAGGCATCTTTGAAAAACCTATACAAACTTGTTCCTACATAGTAACTTGATAGTTTGAATGAGAAAGTGCTTGCTTAAAGCAACGTGCGATATGTTCTGAATGATCGAATTGGGAATCTGTGTCAAAACTTTGTTAGTAATTATGTGATCCTTACTAGCTGGAAGTAAGGGAGATGTGGCATGAAGTTATTTCTAGGAGTTGGAGACATACCAAGATTTGCTCAGTTCTGAGCATCTTTGAAATACCTATACAAACTTGTTCCTACATATGAACTAGCAACTTTGAATGAGAAAGTGCTTGCTTACAGCAACGTACTATATGTTCTGAATGCCCGAAATGGGAATCTGTGTCAAAACTTTGTTAGGAATTATGTGATCCTTACTAGCTGGAAGTAAGGGAGATGGGGTATGTCGTTATATCTAGGAGTTGGAGACATACCAAGTTTAGCTCAGTTCTGGGCATCTTTGAAAGACCTATACAAACTTGTTATTACATAGTAACTTGCTACTTGGAATGAGAAGGTGCCTGCTTAAAGCAACGTGCTATATGTTCTCAATGCCCGAATTGGGAATCTGTGTCAAAACTTTGTTAGGAATTACGTGATCCTTACTAGCTGGAAGTAAGGGAGATGTGCCATGAAGTTATTTCTAGGAGTTGGAGACATACCAAGTTTAGTTCAGTTCTGGGCTTTTTTGAAATACCAATAAAAACTTGTTCCTACATAGTAACTTGCTACATGGAATGAGAAAGTGCTTGCTTAAAGCAACGTGCTATATGTTCTGAATGCCCGAATTGGGAATCTGTGTCAAAACTTTGTTAGGAATTATGTGATCCTTACTAGCTGGAAGTAAGTGAGATGGGGCATGAAGTTATTTCTAGGAGTTGGAGACATACCAAGTTTAGCTCAGTTCTGGGCATCTTTGAAATACCTATACAAACTTGTTCCTACATAGTAACTTGCTACTTGGAATGAGATAGTGATTGCTTAAAGCAACGTGCTATATGTTCTGAATGCCCGAATTGGGATTCTGTGTCAAAGCTTTGTTAGGAAATATGTGATCCTTACTAGCTGGAAGTAAGGGATATGGGGCATGAAGTTACTTCATGGAGTTGGAGACATACCAAGATTAGCTCAGTTCTGGGCATCTTTGAAACAGCTATACAAACTTGTTCCTACATAGTAACTTGGTACTTGGAATGAGAAAGTGATTGCTTAAAGCAAAGTGCTATATGTTTTGAATGCCCGAATTGGGAATCTTTGTCAAATCTTTGTTAGGAATTATGTGATCCTTACTAGCTTGAAGTGAGGGAGATGGGGCCTGAAGTTATTTCTAGGAGTTGGAGACATACTAAGTTTAGCTCAGTTCTGGGCATCTTTGAAATACGTATACAAACATGTTCCTACATAGTAACTTGCTAGTTGGAATGAGAAAATGCTTGCTTAAAGCAACGTGCTATATGTTCTGAATGCCCGAATTGGGAATCTGTGTCAAAACTTTGTTAGGAATTATGTGATCCTTATAGCTGGAAGTAAGGGAGATGAGGCATGAAGTTATTTCTAGGAGTTGGAGACATACCAATTTAGCTCAGTTCTGGGGATCTCTGAAAGTCCTATACAAACTTGTTCCTACATAGTATCTTGCAACTTTGAAAGAGAATGTGCTTGCTTACAGCAACGTGCTATATGTTCTGAATGCCCGAATTGGGAATCTGTGTCAAAACTTTGTTAGTAATTATGTGATCCTTACTAGCTGGAAGTAAGGGAGATGTGGCATGAAGTTATTTCTAGGAGTTGGAGACATACCAAGATTAGCTAGTTCTGGGGATCTTTGAAATACCTATACAAACTTGTTCCTACATATGAACTAGCAACTTTGAATGAGAAAGTGCTTGCTTACAGCAACGTACTATATGTTCTGAATGCCCGAAATGGGAATCTGTGTCAAAACTTTGTTAGGAATTATGTGATCCTTACTAGCTGGATGTGAGGGAGATGGGGCATTTAGTTATTTCTAGGAGTTGGAGACATAGCAAGTTTAGTTCAGTTCTGGGCATCTTTGAAATACCTATACAAACTTGTTTCTACATATGAACTTGCAACTTTGAATGAGAAAGTGCTTGCTTACAGCAACGTACTATATGTTCTGAATGCCCGAAATGGGAAATTGTGTCAAAACATTGTTAGGAATTATGTGATCCTTACTAGCTGGAAGTAAGGGAGTTGGGGCATGAAGTTATTTCTAGGAGTTGGAGACATCCAAGTTTAGCTCAGTTTTGGGCATCTTTGAAATACCTATACAAACTTGTTCCTACATAGTAACTTGCTACTTGGAATGAGACATTGCTTGCTTAAAGCAACGTGCTATATGTTCTGAATGCCCGAATTGGGAATCTGTGTCAAAACTTTGTTAGGAATTATGTGATCCTTACTAGATGGAAGTAAGGGAGATGGGGCATGAAGTTATTTCTAAGAGTTTTAGACATACCCACTTTTGCTCAGTTTGGGCATCTTTGAAATACCTATACAAATTTGTTCCTACATTGTTACTTGTTACTTGGAATGAGAAAGTGCTTGCTTAAAACAACGTGCTAAATGTTCTGAATGTCCGAATTCGGAATCTCTGTCAAAACTTTGTTAGGAATTATGTGATCCTTATTAGGTGGAAGTAAGGGAGATGAGGCATGAAGTTATTTCTAGGAGTTGGAGACATACCCACTTTAGCTCAGTTCTGGGGATCTTTGAAAGTCCTATACAAAGTTGTTCTTAGATTGTAACTTGCTAGTTGGAATGAGAAAGTGCTTGCTTAAAGCAACGTGCTAGATGTTCTGAATGCCCGAATTGGGAATCTGTGTCAAACTTTGTTAGGAATTTTTTGATCCTTACTAGCTGGAAGTAAGAGAGATGGGGCATGAAGTTAATTCTAGTAGTTGGAGACATACCAAGTTTAGCTCAGCTCCAGGCATCTTTGAAAAACCTATACAAACTTGTTCCTACATAGTAACTTGATAGTTTGAATGAGAAAGTGCTTGCTTAAAGCAACGTGCGATATGTTCTGAATGCTCGAATTGGGAATCTGTGTCAAAACTTTGTTAGTAATTATGTGATCCTTACTAGCTGGAAGTAAGGGAGATGTGGCATGAAGTTATTTCTAGGAGTTGGAGACATACCAAGATTTGCTCAGTTCTGAGCATCTTTGAAATACCTATACAAACTTGTTCCTACATATGAACTAGCAACTTTGAATGAGAAAGTGCTTGCTTACAGCAACGTACTATATGTTCTGAATGCCCGAAATGGGAATCTGTGTCAAAACTTTGTTAGGAATTATGTGATCCTAACTAGCTGGAAGTAAGGGAGATGGGGTATGTCGTTATATCTAGGAGTTGGAGACATACCAAGTTTAGCTCAGTTCTGGGCATCTTTGAAAGACCTATACAAACTTGTTATTACATAGTAACTTGCTACTTGGAATGAGAAGGTGCCTGCTTAAAGCAACGTGCTATATGTTCTCAATGCCCGAATTGGGAATCTGTGTCAAAACTTTGTTAGGAATTACGTGATCCTTACTAGCTGGAAGTAAGGGAGATGTGCCATGAAGTTATTTCTAGGAGTTGGAGACATACCAAGTTTAGTTCAGTTCTGGGCTTTTTTGAAATACCAATAAAAACTTGTTCCTACATAGTAACTTGCTACATGGAATGAGAAAGTGCTTGCTTAAAGCAACGTGCTATATGTTCTGAATGCCCGAATTGGGAATCTGTGTCAAAACTTTGTTAGGATTTATGTGATCCTTACTAGCTGGAAGTAAGGGAGATGGGGCATGAAGTTACTTCTAGGAGTTGGAGACATACCAAGTTTAGCTCAGTCCTTGGTATCTTTGAAAAAGCTATACAAACTTGTTCCTACATAGTAACTTGCTACTTGGAATGAGAAAGTGCTTGCTTAAAGCAACGTGGTATATGTTCTGAATGCCAAATTGGGAATCTGTGTCAAAACTTTGTTAGGAATTATGTGATCCTTACTAGCTGGAAGTAAGGGAGATGGGGCATGAAGTTATTTCTAGGAGTTGGAGACATACCAAGTTTAGCTCAGTTCTGGGCATCTTTGAAATACCTATACAAACTTGTTCCTACATAGTAACTTGCTACTTGGAATGAGAAAGTGATTGCTTAAAGCAACGTGCTATATGTTCTGAATGCCCGAATTGGGAATCTGTGTCAAACTTTGTTAGGAATTATGTGATCCTTACTAGCTGGAAGTAAGGGAGATGGGGCATGAAATTACTTCTAGGAGATGGAGACATACCAAGTTTAGCTCAGTTTTGGGCATCTTTGAAAAATCTATACAAACTTGTTCCTACATAGCAACTTCCTACTTGGAATGAGAAAATGTTTGCTTTAAGCAACGTGCTATATGTTCTGAATGCCCGAATTGGGAATCTGTGTCAAAACTTTGTTAGGAAATATGTGATCCTTACTAGCTGGAAGTGAGGGAGATGGGGCCTGATGTTATTTCTAGGAGTTGGAGACATACCAAGATTAGCTCAGTTCTGGGGATCTTTGAGATTCCTATGCAAACTTGTTCCTATATAGTATCTTGCAACTTTGAATGAAAATGAGCTTGCTTACAGCAACGTGCTATATGTTCTGAATGCCCTAATTTGCAATCTGTGTCAAATATTTGTTAGGAATTATGTGATCCTTACCAGCTGGAAGTAAGGGAGATGGGGCATGAAGTGATTTCTAGGAGTTGGAGACATACCAAGATTAGCTCAGTTCTGGGCATCTTTGAAATACCTATACAAACTTGTTTCTACATATGAAATTGCAACTTTGAATGAGAAAGTGCTTGCTTACAGCAACGTACTATATGTTCTGAATGCCCGAAATGGGAATTTGTGTCAAAACATTGTTAGGAATTATGTGATCCTTACTAGCTGGAAGTAAGGGAGTTGGGGCATGAAGTTATTTCTAGGAGTTGGAGACATCCAAGTTTAGCTCAGTTTTGGGCATCTTTGAAATACCTATACAAACTTGTTCCTACATAGTAACTTGCTACTTGGAATGAGAAAGTGCTTGCTTAAGCAACGTGCTATATGTTCTGAATGCCCGAATTGGGAATCTGTGTCAAAACTTTGTTAGGAATCATGCGATCCTTACTAGCTGGAAGTAAGGGAAATGGGGCATGAAGTTATTTCTAGGAGTTGGAGACATACCAACTTTAGCTCAATTATGGGCATCTTTGAAATACCTATACAAACTGGTTCCTACATAGTAACTTGCTATTTGGAATGAGAAAGTGCTTGCTTAAAGCAACGTGCTATATGTTCTGAATGCCCGAATTGGGAATCTGTGTCAAAACTTTGTTAGGAATTATGTGATCCTTACTAGCTGGAAGTAAGTGAGATGGGGCATGAAGTTATTTCTAGGAGTTGGAGACATACCAAGTTTAGCTCAGTTCTGGGCATCTTTGAAATACCTATACAAACTTGTTCCTACATAGTAACTTGCTACTTGGAATGAGATAGTGATTGCTTAAAGCAACGTGCTATATGTTCTGAATGCCCGAATTGGGATTCTGTGTCAAAGCTTTGTTAGGAAATATGTGATCCTTACTAGCTGGAAGTAAGGGATATGGGCCATGAAGTTACTTCACGGAGTTGGAGACATACCAAGATTAGCTCAGTTCTGGGCATCTTTGAAACAGCTATACAAACTTGTTCCTACATAGTAACTTGGTACTTGGAATGAGAAAGTGATTGCTTAAAGCAAAGTGCTATATGTTCTGAATGCCCGAATTGGGAATCTTTGTCAAATCTTTGTTAGGAATTATGTGATCCTTACTAGCTTGAAGTGAGGGAGATGGGGCCTGAAGTTATTTCTAGGAGTTGGAGACATACTAAGTTTAGCTCAGTTCTGGGCATCTTTGAAATACGTATACAAATATGTTCCTACATAGTAACTTGCTAGTTGGAATGAGAAAATGCTTGCTTAAAGCAACGTGCTATATGTTCTGAATGCCCGAATTGGGAATCTGTGTCAAAACTTTTTTAGGAATTATGTGATCCTTACTAGCTGGAAGTAAGGGAGATGAGGCATGAAGTTATTTCTAGGAGTTGGAGACATACCAATTTAGCTCAGTTCTGGGGATCTCTGAAAGTCCTATACAAACTTGTTCCTACATAGTATCTTGCAACTTTGAAAGAGAATGTGCTTGCTTACAGCAACGTGCTATATGTTCTGAATGCCCGAATTGGGAATCTGTGTCAAAACTTTGTTAGTAATTATGTGATCCTTACTAGCTGGAAGTAAGGGAGATGTGGCATGAAGTTATTTCTAGGAGTTGGAGACATACCAAGATTAGCTAGTTCTGGGGATCTTTGAAATACCTACACAAACTTGTTCCTACATATGAACTAGCAACTTTGAATGAGAAAGTGCTTGCTTACAGCAACGTACTATATGTTCTGAATGCCCGAAATGGGAATCTGTGTCAAAACTTTGTTAGGAATTATGTGATCCTTACTAGCTGGATGTGAGGGAGATGGGGCCTTTAGTTATTTCTAGGAGTTGGAGACATAGCAAGTTTAGTTCAGTTCACGGCATCTTTAAAATACCTATACAAACTTGTTCCGACATAGTAATTTGCTACTTGGAATGCGAAAGTGCTAGCTTAAAGCAAAGTGCTATATGTTTTGAATGCCCGAATTGGGAATCTGTGTCAAAATTTTGTTAGGAAATATGTGATCCTTACTAGATGGAAGTGAGGGAGATGGGGCATGAAGTTATTTCTAGGAGTTGGAGACATTCCAAGTTTAGCTCAGTTCTGGGCATCTTTGAATTACCTATACAAACATGTTCCTACATAGTAACTTGCTACTTGGAATGAGAACGTGCTTGCTTAAAGCAACGTGCTATATGTTCTGAATGCACAAATTGGGAATCTGTTTCAAAACTTTGTTAGGAATTATGTGATCCTTACTAGCTGGAAGTGAGGGAGATGTGGCATGAAGTTTTTTCTAGGAGTTTGAGACATACCAAGTTTAGCTCAGTTCTGGGCATCTTTGAAATACCTATACAAACTTGTTCCTACATATGAACTCGCAACGTTGAATGAGAAAGTGCTTGCTTAAAGCAACGTGCTATATGTTCTGAATGCCCGAATTGGGAATCTGTGTCAAAACTTTGTTAGGAATTTTGTGATCCTTACTAAATGGAAGTAAGGGAGAGGGGCCATGAAGTTATTTCTAGGAGTTTTAGACATACCAAATTTAGCTCAGTTCTGGGCATCTTTGAAATACCTATACAAACTTATTCCTTCATAGAAACTTGCTACTCGGAATGAGAAACTGCTTGCTTAAAGCAACGTGCTCTATGATCTGAATCCCCGAATTGGGAATCTGTGTCAAAACTTTGTTAGGAATGATGTGATCCTTGCTAGCTGGAAGTAAGAGAGATGAGGCCTGAAGTTATTTCTAGGAGTTGGAGACATACCAAGTTTAGCTCAGATCTGGGCATCTTTAAAATACCTATACAAACTTGTTCCTACATAGTAACTTGCTACTTGGAATGAGACAGTGCCTGCTTAAAGCAACGTGCTATATGTTCTGAATGCCCGAATTGGGAATCTGTGTCAAAACTTTGTTAGGAATTATGTGATCCTTACTAGCTGGAAGTAAGGGAGATGGGGCCTGAAGTTATTTCTAGGAGTTGGAGACATACCGAGTTTAACTCAGTTCTGGGGATCTTTGAAAGTCCTATATGAACTTGTTCCTACATAGTAACTTGCAATTTTGAATGAGAATGTGCTTGCTTACAGCAACGTGCTATATGTTCTGAATGCCCGAATTGGGAATCTGTGTCAAAACTTTGTTAGGAATTATGTGATCCTAACCAGCTGGAAGTAAGGGAGATGGGGCATGAAGGTATTTCTAGGAGTTGGAGACATACCCACTTTAGCTCAGTTCTGGGCATCTTGAAATACCTATACAAACTTGTTCCTACATAGTAACTTGATAGTTTGAATGAGAAAGTGCTTGCTTAAAGCAACGTGCTATATGTTCTGAATGCCCGAATTGGAAATCTGTGTCAAAACTTTGTTAGGAATTATGTGATCCTTACTAGCTGGAAGTAAGGGAGATGGGGCATGAAGTTATTTCTAGGAGTTGGAGACATAGCAAGTTTAGGTCAGTTCTCGGCATCTTTGAAATACCTATACAAACTTGTTCCTACATAGAAACTTGCTACTTGGAATGAGAACGTGCTTGCTTAAAGCAACGTGCTATATGTTCTGAATTCCGGAATTGGGAATCTGTGTCAAAACTTTGTTAGGAATTATGTGATCCTTACTAGCTGGAAGTAAGGGAGATGGGGCATGAAGTTATTTCTAGGTGTTGGAGACATACCAAGATTAGCTCAGTTCTGGGCATCTTTGAAATACCTATACAAACTTGTTCCTACATATGAACTTGCAACTTTGAATGAGAAAGTGCTTGCTTACAGCAACGTACTATATGTTCTTAATGCCCAAAATGGGAATCTGTGTCAAAACTTTGTTAGGAATTATGTGATCCTTACTAGCTGGAAGTAAGGGAGATGGGGCCTGAAGTTATTTCTAGGAGTTGGAGACATCCAAGTTTAGCTCAGTTTTGGGCATCTTTGAAATACCTATACAAACTTGTTCCTACATAGTAACTTGCTACTTGGAATGAGAAAGTGCTTGCTTAAGCAACGTGCTATATGTTCTGAATGCCCGAATTGGGAATCTGTGTCAAAACTTTGTTAGGAATCATGCGATCCTTACTAGCTGGAAGTAAGGGAAATGGGGCATGAAGTTATTTCTAGGAGTTGGAGACATACCAACTTTAGCTCAATTATGGGCATCTTTGAAATACCTATACAAACTGGTTCCTACATAGTAACTTGCTATTTGGAATGAGAAAGTGCTTGCTTAAAGCAACGTGCTATATGTTCTGAATGCCCGAATTGGGAATCTGTGTCAAAACTTTGTTAGGAATTATGTGATCCTTACTAGCTGGAAGTAAGTGAGATGGGGCATGAAGTTATTTCTAGGAGTTGGAGACATACCAAGTTTAGCTCAGTTCTGGGCATCTTTGAAATACCTATACAAACTTGTTCCTACATAGTAACTTGCTACTTGGAATGAGATAGTGATTGCTTAAAGCAACGTGCTATATGTTCTGAATGCCCGAATTGGGATTCTGTGTCAAAGCTTTGTTAGGAAATATGTGATCCTTACTAGCTGGAAGTAAGGGATATGGGGCATGAAGTTACTTCATGGAGTTGGAGACATACCAAGATTAGCTCAGTTCTGGGCATCTTTGAAACAGCTATACAAACTTGTTCCTACATAGTAACTTGGTACTTGGAATGAGAAAGTGATTGCTTAAAGCAAAGTGCTATATGTTTTGAATGCCCGAATTGGGAATCTTTGTCAAATCTTTGTTAGGAATTATGTGATCCTTACTAGCTTGAAGTGAGGGAGATGGGGCCTGAAGTTATTTCTAGGAGTTGGAGACATACTAAGTTTAGCTCAGTTCTGGGCATCTTTGAAATACGTATACAAACATGTTCCTACATAGTAACTTGCTAGTTGGAATGAGAAAATGCTTGCTTAAAGCAACGTGCTATATGTTCTGAATGCCCGAATTGGGAATCTGTGTCAAAACTTTGTTAGGAATTATGTGATCCTTATAGCTGGAAGTAAGGGAGATGAGGCATGAAGTTATTTCTAGGAGTTGGAGACATACCAATTTAGCTCAGTTCTGGGGATCTCTGAAAGTCCTATACAAACTTGTTCCTACATAGTATCTTGCAACTTTGAAAGAGAATGTGCTTGCTTACAGCAACGTGCTATATGTTCTGAATGCCCGAATTGGGAATCTGTGTCAAAACTTTGTTAGTAATTATGTGATCCTTACTAGCTGGAAGTAAGGGAGATGTGGCATGAAGTTATTTCTAGGAGTTGGAGACATACCAAGATTAGCTAGTTCTGGGGATCTTTGAAATACCTATACAAACTTGTTCCTACATATGAACTAGCAACTTTGAATGAGAAAGTGCTTGCTTACAGCAACGTACTATATGTTCTGAATGCCCGAAATGGGAATCTGTGTCAAAACTTTGTTAGGAATTATGTGATCCTTACTAGCTGGATGTGAGGGAGATGGGGCATTTAGTTATTTCTAGGAGTTGGAGACATAGCAAGTTTAGTTCAGTTCTGGGCATCTTTGAAATACCTATACAAACTTGTTTCTACATATGAACTTGCAACTTTGAATGAGAAAGTGCTTGCTTACAGCAACGTACTATATGTTCTGAATGCCCGAAATGGGAAATTGTGTCAAAACATTGTTAGGAATTATGTGATCCTTACTAGCTGGAAGTAAGGGAGTTGGGGCATGAAGTTATTTCTAGGAGTTGGAGACATCCAAGTTTAGCTCAGTTTTGGGCATCTTTGAAATACCTATACAAACTTGTTCCTACATAGTAACTTGCTACTTGGAATGAGACATTGCTTGCTTAAAGCAACGTGCTATATGTTCTGAATGCCCGAATTGGGAATCTGTGTCAAAACTTTGTTAGGAATTATGTGATCCTTACTAGATGGAAGTAAGGGAGATGGGGCATGAAGTTATTTCTAAGAGTTTTAGACATACCCACTTTTGCTCAGTTTGGGCATCTTTGAAATACCTATACAAATTTGTTCCTACATTGTTACTTGTTACTTGGAATGAGAAAGTGCTTGCTTAAAACAACGTGCTAAATGTTCTGAATGTCCGAATTCGGAATCTCTGTCAAAACTTTGTTAGGAATTATGTGATCCTTATTAGGTGGAAGTAAGGGAGATGAGGCATGAAGTTATTTCTAGGAGTTGGAGACATACCCACTTTAGCTCAGTTCTGGGGATCTTTGAAAGTCCTATACAAAGTTGTTCTTAGATTGTAACTTGCTAGTTGGAATGAGAAAGTGCTTGCTTAAAGCAACGTGCTAGATGTTCTGAATGCCCGAATTGGGAATCTGTGTCAAACTTTGTTAGGAATTTTTTGATCCTTACTAGCTGGAAGTAAGAGAGATGGGGCATGAAGTTAATTCTAGTAGTTGGAGACATACCAAGTTTAGCTCAGCTCCAGGCATCTTTGAAAAACCTATACAAACTTGTTCCTACATAGTAACTTGATAGTTTGAATGAGAAAGTGCTTGCTTAAAGCAACGTGCGATATGTTCTGAATGCTCGAATTGGGAATCTGTGTCAAAACTTTGTTAGTAATTATGTGATCCTTACTAGCTGGAAGTAAGGGAGATGTGGCATGAAGTTATTTCTAGGAGTTGGAGACATACCAAGATTTGCTCAGTTCTGAGCATCTTTGAAATACCTATACAAACTTGTTCCTACATATGAACTAGCAACTTTGAATGAGAAAGTGCTTGCTTACAGCAACGTACTATATGTTCTGAATGCCCGAAATGGGAATCTGTGTCAAAACTTTGTTAGGAATTATGTGATCCTAACTAGCTGGAAGTAAGGGAGATGGGGTATGTCGTTATATCTAGGAGTTGGAGACATACCAAGTTTAGCTCAGTTCTGGGCATCTTTGAAAGACCTATACAAACTTGTTATTACATAGTAACTTGCTACTTGGAATGAGAAGGTGCCTGCTTAAAGCAACGTGCTATATGTTCTCAATGCCCGAATTGGGAATCTGTGTCAAAACTTTGTTAGGAATTACGTGATCCTTACTAGCTGGAAGTAAGGGAGATGTGCCATGAAGTTATTTCTAGGAGTTGGAGACATACCAAGTTTAGTTCAGTTCTGGGCTTTTTTGAAATACCAATAAAAACTTGTTCCTACATAGTAACTTGCTACATGGAATGAGAAAGTGCTTGCTTAAAGCAACGTGCTATATGTTCTGAATGCCCGAATTGGGAATCTGTGTCAAAACTTTGTTAGGATTTATGTGATCCTTACTAGCTGGAAGTAAGGGAGATGGGGCATGAAGTTACTTCTAGGAGTTGGAGACATACCAAGTTTAGCTCAGTCCTTGGTATCTTTGAAAAAGCTATACAAACTTGTTCCTACATAGTAACTTGCTACTTGGAATGAGAAAGTGCTTGCTTAAAGCAACGTGGTATATGTTCTGAATGCCAAATTGGGAATCTGTGTCAAAACTTTGTTAGGAATTATGTGATCCTTACTAGCTGGAAGTAAGGGAGATGGGGCATGAAGTTATTTCTAGGAGTTGGAGACATACCAAGTTTAGCTCAGTTCTGGGCATCTTTGAAATACCTATACAAACTTGTTCCTACATAGTAACTTGCTACTTGGAATGAGAAAGTGATTGCTTAAAGCAACGTGCTATATGTTCTGAATGCCCGAATTGGGAATCTGTGTCAAACTTTGTTAGGAATTATGTGATCCTTACTAGCTGGAAGTAAGGGAGATGGGGCATGAAATTACTTCTAGGAGATGGAGACATACCAAGTTTAGCTCAGTTTTGGGCATCTTTGAAAAATCTATACAAACTTGTTCCTACATAGCAACTTCCTACTTGGAATGAGAAAATGTTTGCTTTAAGCAACGTGCTATATGTTCTGAATGCCCGAATTGGGAATCTGTGTCAAAACTTTGTTAGGAAATATGTGATCCTTACTAGCTGGAAGTGAGGGAGATGGGGCCTGATGTTATTTCTAGGAGTTGGAGACATACCAAGATTAGCTCAGTTCTGGGGATCTTTGAGATTCCTATGCAAACTTGTTCCTATATAGTATCTTGCAACTTTGAATGAAAATGAGCTTGCTTACAGCAACGTGCTATATGTTCTGAATGCCCTAATTTGCAATCTGTGTCAAATATTTGTTAGGAATTATGTGATCCTTACCAGCTGGAAGTAAGGGAGATGGGGCATGAAGTGATTTCTAGGAGTTGGAGACATACCAAGATTAGCTCAGTTCTGGGCATCTTTGAAATACCTATACAAACTTGTTTCTACATATGAAATTGCAACTTTGAATGAGAAAGTGCTTGCTTACAGCAACGTACTATATGTTCTGAATGCCCGAAATGGGAATTTGTGTCAAAACATTGTTAGGAATTATGTGATCCTTACTAGCTGGAAGTAAGGGAGTTGGGGCATGAAGTTATTTCTAGGAGTTGGAGACATCCAAGTTTAGCTCAGTTTTGGGCATCTTTGAAATACCTATACAAACTTGTTCCTACATAGTAACTTGCTACTTGGAATGAGAAAGTGCTTGCTTAAGCAACGTGCTATATGTTCTGAATGCCCGAATTGGGAATCTGTGTCAAAACTTTGTTAGGAATCATGCGATCCTTACTAGCTGGAAGTAAGGGAAATGGGGCATGAAGTTATTTCTAGGAGTTGGAGACATACCAACTTTAGCTCAATTATGGGCATCTTTGAAATACCTATACAAACTGGTTCCTACATAGTAACTTGCTATTTGGAATGAGAAAGTGCTTGCTTAAAGCAACGTGCTATATGTTCTGAATGCCCGAATTGGGAATCTGTGTCAAAACTTTGTTAGGAATTATGTGATCCTTACTAGCTGGAAGTAAGTGAGATGGGGCATGAAGTTATTTCTAGGAGTTGGAGACATACCAAGTTTAGCTCAGTTCTGGGCATCTTTGAAATACCTATACAAACTTGTTCCTACATAGTAACTTGCTACTTGGAATGAGATAGTGATTGCTTAAAGCAACGTGCTATATGTTCTGAATGCCCGAATTGGGATTCTGTGTCAAAGCTTTGTTAGGAAATATGTGATCCTTACTAGCTGGAAGTAAGGGATATGGGCCATGAAGTTACTTCACGGAGTTGGAGACATACCAAGATTAGCTCAGTTCTGGGCATCTTTGAAACAGCTATACAAACTTGTTCCTACATAGTAACTTGGTACTTGGAATGAGAAAGTGATTGCTTAAAGCAAAGTGCTATATGTTCTGAATGCCCGAATTGGGAATCTTTGTCAAATCTTTGTTAGGAATTATGTGATCCTTACTAGCTTGAAGTGAGGGAGATGGGGCCTGAAGTTATTTCTAGGAGTTGGAGACATACTAAGTTTAGCTCAGTTCTGGGCATCTTTGAAATACGTATACAAATATGTTCCTACATAGTAACTTGCTAGTTGGAATGAGAAAATGCTTGCTTAAAGCAACGTGCTATATGTTCTGAATGCCCGAATTGGGAATCTGTGTCAAAACTTTTTTAGGAATTATGTGATCCTTACTAGCTGGAAGTAAGGGAGATGAGGCATGAAGTTATTTCTAGGAGTTGGAGACATACCAATTTAGCTCAGTTCTGGGGATCTCTGAAAGTCCTATACAAACTTGTTCCTACATAGTATCTTGCAACTTTGAAAGAGAATGTGCTTGCTTACAGCAACGTGCTATATGTTCTGAATGCCCGAATTGGGAATCTGTGTCAAAACTTTGTTAGTAATTATGTGATCCTTACTAGCTGGAAGTAAGGGAGATGTGGCATGAAGTTATTTCTAGGAGTTGGAGACATACCAAGATTAGCTAGTTCTGGGGATCTTTGAAATACCTACACAAACTTGTTCCTACATATGAACTAGCAACTTTGAATGAGAAAGTGCTTGCTTACAGCAACGTACTATATGTTCTGAATGCCCGAAATGGGAATCTGTGTCAAAACTTTGTTAGGAATTATGTGATCCTTACTAGCTGGATGTGAGGGAGATGGGGCCTTTAGTTATTTCTAGGAGTTGGAGACATAGCAAGTTTAGTTCAGTTCACGGCATCTTTAAAATACCTATACAAACTTGTTCCGACATAGTAATTTGCTACTTGGAATGCGAAAGTGCTAGCTTAAAGCAAAGTGCTATATGTTTTGAATGCCCGAATTGGGAATCTGTGTCAAAATTTTGTTAGGAAATATGTGATCCTTACTAGATGGAAGTGAGGGAGATGGGGCATGAAGTTATTTCTAGGAGTTGGAGACATTCCAAGTTTAGCTCAGTTCTGGGCATCTTTGAATTACCTATACAAACATGTTCCTACATAGTAACTTGCTACTTGGAATGAGAACGTGCTTGCTTAAAGCAACGTGCTATATGTTCTGAATGCACAAATTGGGAATCTGTTTCAAAACTTTGTTAGGAATTATGTGATCCTTACTAGCTGGAAGTGAGGGAGATGTGGCATGAAGTTTTTTCTAGGAGTTTGAGACATACCAAGTTTAGCTCAGTTCTGGGCATCTTTGAAATACCTATACAAACTTGTTCCTACATATGAACTCGCAACGTTGAATGAGAAAGTGCTTGCTTAAAGCAACGTGCTATATGTTCTGAATGCCCGAATTGGGAATCTGTGTCAAAACTTTGTTAGGAATTTTGTGATCCTTACTAAATGGAAGTAAGGGAGAGGGGCCATGAAGTTATTTCTAGGAGTTTTAGACATACCAAATTTAGCTCAGTTCTGGGCATCTTTGAAATACCTATACAAACTTATTCCTTCATAGAAACTTGCTACTCGGAATGAGAAACTGCTTGCTTAAAGCAACGTGCTCTATGATCTGAATCCCCGAATTGGGAATCTGTGTCAAAACTTTGTTAGGAATGATGTGATCCTTGCTAGCTGGAAGTAAGAGAGATGAGGCCTGAAGTTATTTCTAGGAGTTGGAGACATACCAAGTTTAGCTCAGATCTGGGCATCTTTAAAATACCTATACAAACTTGTTCCTACATAGTAACTTGCTACTTGGAATGAGACAGTGCCTGCTTAAAGCAACGTGCTATATGTTCTGAATGCCCGAATTGGGAATCTGTGTCAAAACTTTGTTAGGAATTATGTGATCCTTACTAGCTGGAAGTAAGGGAGATGGGGCCTGAAGTTATTTCTAGGAGTTGGAGACATACCGAGTTTAACTCAGTTCTGGGGATCTTTGAAAGTCCTATATGAACTTGTTCCTACATAGTAACTTGCAATTTTGAATGAGAATGTGCTTGCTTACAGCAACGTGCTATATGTTCTGAATGCCCGAATTGGGAATCTGTGTCAAAACTTTGTTAGGAATTATGTGATCCTAACCAGCTGGAAGTAAGGGAGATGGGGCATGAAGGTATTTCTAGGAGTTGGAGACATACCCACTTTAGCTCAGTTCTGGGCATCTTGAAATACCTATACAAACTTGTTCCTACATAGTAACTTGATAGTTTGAATGAGAAAGTGCTTGCTTAAAGCAACGTGCTATATGTTCTGAATGCCCGAATTGGAAATCTGTGTCAAAACTTTGTTAGGAATTATGTGATCCTTACTAGCTGGAAGTAAGGGAGATGGGGCATGAAGTTATTTCTAGGAGTTGGAGACATAGCAAGTTTAGGTCAGTTCTCGGCATCTTTGAAATACCTATACAAACTTGTTCCTACATAGAAACTTGCTACTTGGAATGAGAACGTGCTTGCTTAAAGCAACGTGCTATATGTTCTGAATTCCGGAATTGGGAATCTGTGTCAAAACTTTGTTAGGAATTATGTGATCCTTACTAGCTGGAAGTAAGGGAGATGGGGCATGAAGTTATTTCTAGGTGTTGGAGACATACCAAGATTAGCTCAGTTCTGGGCATCTTTGAAATACCTATACAAACTTGTTCCTACATATGAACTTGCAACTTTGAATGAGAAAGTGCTTGCTTACAGCAACGTACTATATGTTCTTAATGCCCAAAATGGGAATCTGTGTCAAAACTTTGTTAGGAATTATGTGATCCTTACTAGCTGGAAGTAAGGGAGATGGGGCCTGAAGTTATTTCTAGGAGTTGGAGACATCCAAGTTTAGCTCAGTTTTGGGCATCTTTGAAATACCTATACAAACTTGTTCCTACATAGTAACTTGCTACTTGGAATGAGAAAGTGCTTGCTTAAGCAACGTGCTATATGTTCTGAATGCCCGAATTGGGAATCTGTGTCAAAACTTTGTTAGGAATCATGCGATCCTTACTAGCTGGAAGTAAGGGAAATGGGGCATGAAGTTATTTCTAGGAGTTGGAGACATACCAACTTTAGCTCAATTATGGGCATCTTTGAAATACCTATACAAACTGGTTCCTACATAGTAACTTGCTATTTGGAATGAGAAAGTGCTTGCTTAAAGCAACGTGCTATATGTTCTGAATGCCCGAATTGGGAATCTGTGTCAAAACTTTGTTAGGAATTATGTGATCCTTACTAGCTGGAAGTAAGTGAGATGGGGCATGAAGTTATTTCTAGGAGTTGGAGACATACCAAGTTTAGCTCAGTTCTGGGCATCTTTGAAATACCTATACAAACTTGTTCCTACATAGTAACTTGCTACTTGGAATGAGATAGTGATTGCTTAAAGCAACGTGCTATATGTTCTGAATGCCCGAATTGGGATTCTGTGTCAAAGCTTTGTTAGGAAATATGTGATCCTTACTAGCTGGAAGTAAGGGATATGGGCCATGAAGTTACTTCACGGAGTTGGAGACATACCAAGATTAGCTCAGTTCTGGGCATCTTTGAAACAGCTATACAAACTTGTTCCTACATAGTAACTTGGTACTTGGAATGAGAAAGTGATTGCTTAAAGCAAAGTGCTATATGTTCTGAATGCCCGAATTGGGAATCTTTGTCAAATCTTTGTTAGGAATTATGTGATCCTTACTAGCTTGAAGTGAGGGAGATGGGGCCTGAAGTTATTTCTAGGAGTTGGAGACATACTAAGTTTAGCTCAGTTCTGGGCATCTTTGAAATACGTATACAAATATGTTCCTACATAGTAACTTGCTAGTTGGAATGAGAAAATGCTTGCTTAAAGCAACGTGCTATATGTTCTGAATGCCCGAATTGGGAATCTGTGTCAAAACTTTTTTAGGAATTATGTGATCCTTACTAGCTGGAAGTAAGGGAGATGAGGCATGAAGTTATTTCTAGGAGTTGGAGACATACCAATTTAGCTCAGTTCTGGGGATCTCTGAAAGTCCTATACAAACTTGTTCCTACATAGTATCTTGCAACTTTGAAAGAGAATGTGCTTGCTTACAGCAACGTGCTATATGTTCTGAATGCCCGAATTGGGAATCTGTGTCAAAACTTTGTTAGTAATTATGTGATCCTTACTAGCTGGAAGTAAGGGAGATGTGGCATGAAGTTATTTCTAGGAGTTGGAGACATACCAAGATTAGCTAGTTCTGGGGATCTTTGAAATACCTACACAAACTTGTTCCTACATATGAACTAGCAACTTTGAATGAGAAAGTGCTTGCTTACAGCAACGTACTATATGTTCTGAATGCCCGAAATGGGAATCTGTGTCAAAACTTTGTTAGGAATTATGTGATCCTTACTAGCTGGATGTGAGGGAGATGGGGCCTTTAGTTATTTCTAGGAGTTGGAGACATAGCAAGTTTAGTTCAGTTCACGGCATCTTTAAAATACCTATACAAACTTGTTCCGACATAGTAATTTGCTACTTGGAATGCGAAAGTGCTAGCTTAAAGCAAAGTGCTATATGTTTTGAATGCCCGAATTGGGAATCTGTGTCAAAATTTTGTTAGGAAATATGTGATCCTTACTAGATGGAAGTGAGGGAGATGGGGCATGAAGTTATTTCTAGGAGTTGGAGACATTCCAAGTTTAGCTCAGTTCTGGGCATCTTTGAATTACCTATACAAACATGTTCCTACATAGTAACTTGCTACTTGGAATGAGAACGTGCTTGCTTAAAGCAACGTGCTATATGTTCTGAATGCACAAATTGGGAATCTGTTTCAAAACTTTGTTAGGAATTATGTGATCCTTACTAGCTGGAAGTGAGGGAGATGTGGCATGAAGTTTTTTCTAGGAGTTTGAGACATACCAAGTTTAGCTCAGTTCTGGGCATCTTTGAAATACCTATACAAACTTGTTCCTACATATGAACTCGCAACGTTGAATGAGAAAGTGCTTGCTTAAAGCAACGTGCTATATGTTCTGAATGCCCGAATTGGGAATCTGTGTCAAAACTTTGTTAGGAATTTTGTGATCCTTACTAAATGGAAGTAAGGGAGAGGGGCCATGAAGTTATTTCTAGGAGTTTTAGACATACCAAATTTAGCTCAGTTCTGGGCATCTTTGAAATACCTATACAAACTTATTCCTTCATAGAAACTTGCTACTCGGAATGAGAAACTGCTTGCTTAAAGCAACGTGCTCTATGATCTGAATCCCCGAATTGGGAATCTGTGTCAAAACTTTGTTAGGAATGATGTGATCCTTGCTAGCTGGAAGTAAGAGAGATGAGGCCTGAAGTGATTTCTAGGAGTTGGAGACATACCAAGTTTAGCTCAGATCTGGGCATCTTTAAAATACCTATACAAACTTGTTCCTACATAGTAACTTGCTACTTGGAATGAGACAGTGCCTGCTTAAAGCAACGTGCTATATGTTCTGAATGCCCGAATTGGGAATCTGTGTCAAAACTTTGTTAGGAATTATGTGATCCTTACTAGCTGGAAGTAAGGGAGATGGGGCCTGAAGTTATTTCTAGGAGTTGGAGACATACCGAGTTTAACTCAGTTCTGGGGATCTTTGAAAGTCCTATATGAACTTGTTCCTACATAGTAACTTGCAATTTTGAATGAGAATGTGCTTGCTTACAGCAACGTGCTATATGTTCTGAATGCCCGAATTGGGAATCTGTGTCAAAACTTTGTTAGGAATTATGTGATCCTAACCAGCTGGAAGTAAGGGAGATGGGGCATGAAGGTATTTCTAGGAGTTGGAGACATACCCACTTTAGCTCAGTTCTGGGCATCTTGAAATACCTATACAAACTTGTTCCTACATAGTAACTTGATAGTTTGAATGAGAAAGTGCTTGCTTAAAGCAACGTGCTATATGTTCTGAATGCCCGAATTGGAAATCTGTGTCAAAACTTTGTTAGGAATTATGTGATCCTTACTAGCTGGAAGTAAGGGAGATGGGGCATGAAGTTATTTCTAGGAGTTGGAGACATAGCAAGTTTAGGTCAGTTCTCGGCATCTTTGAAATACCTATACAAACTTGTTCCTACATAGAAACTTGCTACTTGGAATGAGAACGTGCTTGCTTAAAGCAACGTGCTATATGTTCTGAATTCCGGAATTGGGAATCTGTGTCAAAACTTTGTTAGGAATTATGTGATCCTTACTAGCTGGAAGTAAGGGAGATGGGGCATGAAGTTATTTCTAGGTGTTGGAGACATACCAAGATTAGCTCAGTTCTGGGCATCTTTGAAATACCTATACAAACTTGTTCCTACATATGAACTTGCAACTTTGAATGAGAAAGTGCTTGCTTACAGCAACGTACTATATGTTCTTAATGCCCAAAATGGGAATCTGTGTCAAAACTTTGTTAGGAATTATGTGATCCTTACTAGATGGAAGTAAGGGAGATGGGGCCTGAAGTTATTTCTAGGAGTTGGAGACATACCAAGTTTAGCTCAGTTCTGGGCATCTTTGAAAGACCTATACAAACTTGTTATTACATAGTAACTTGCTACTTGGAATGAGAAGGTGCCTGCTTAAAGCAACGTGCTATATGTTCTCAATGCCCGAATTGGGAATCTGTGTCAAAACTTTGTTAGGAATTACGTGATCCTTACTAGCTGGAGGTAAGGGAGATGTGGCATGAAGTTATTTCTAGGAGTTGGAGACATACCAAGTTTAGTTCAGTTCTGGGCTTTTTTGAAATACCAATAAAAACTTGTTCCAACATAGTAACTTGCTACTTGGAATGAGAAAGTGCTTGCTTAAAGCAACGTGCTATATGTTCTGAATGCCCGAATTGGTAATCTGTGTCAAAACTTTGTTAGGAATTATGTGATCCTTACTAGCTGGAAGTAAGGGAGATGGGGCATGAAGTTACTTCTAGGAGTTGGAGACATACCAAGTTAAGCTCAGTCCTTGGTATCTTTGAAAAAGCTATACAAACTTGTTCCTACATAGTAACTTGCTACTTGGAATGAGAAAGTGCTTGCTTAAAGAAACGTGGTATATGTTCTGAATGCCCAATTGGGAATCTGTGTCAAAACTTTGTTAGGAATTATGTGATCCTTACTAGCTGGAAGTAAGGGAGATGGGGCATGAAGTTATTTCTAGGAGTTGGAGACATACCAAGTTTAGCTTAGTTCTGGGCATCTTTGAAATACCTATACAAACTTGTTCCTACATAGTAACTTGCTACTTGGAATGAGAAAGTGATTGCTTAAAGCAACGTGTTATATGTTCTGAATGCCCGAATTGGGAATCTGTGTCAAACTTTGTTAGGAATTATGTGATCCTTACTAGCTGGAAGTAAGGGAGATGGGGCATGAAGTTACTTCTAGGAGTTGGAGACATACCAAGTTTAGCTCAGTTCTGGGCATCTTTGAAAAAGCTATACAAACTTGTTCCTACATAGCAACTTGCTACTTGGAATGAGAAAATGTTTGCTTAAAGCAACGTGCTATATGTTCTGAATGCCCGAATTGGGAATCTGTGTCAAAACTTTGTTAGGAATTATGTGATCCTTACTAGCTGGAAGTGAGGGAGATGGGGCCTGATGTTATTTCTAGGAGTTGGAGACATACCAAGATTAGCTCAGTTCTGGGGATCTTTGAAATTCCTATGCAAACTTGTTCCTATATAGTATCTTGCAACTTTGAATGAGAATGAGCTTGCTTACAGCAACGTGCTGTATGTTCTGAATGCCCTAATTTGCAATCTGTGTCAAATATTTGTTAGGAATTATGTCATCCTTACTAGCTGGAAGTAAGGGAGATGGGGCATGAAGTGATTTCTAGGAGTTGGACACATACCAATATTAGCTAAGTTCTGGGCATCTTTGAAATACCTATACAAACTTGTTTCTACATATGAACTTGCAACATTGAATGAGAAAGTGCTTGCTTACAGCAACGTACTATATGTTCTGAATGCCCGAAATGGGAATTTGTGTCAAAACATTGTTAGGAATTATGTGATCCTTACTAGCTGGAAGTAAGGGAGTTGGGGCATGAAGTTATTTCTAGGAGTTGGAGACATCCAAGTTTAGCTCAGTTTTGGGCATCTTTGAAATACCTATACAAACTTGTTCCTACATAGTAACTTGCTACTTGGAATGAGAAAGTGCTTGCATAAGCAACGTGCTATATGTTCTGAATGCCCGAATTGGGAATCTGTGTCAAATCTTTGTTAGGAATCCTGCGATCCTTACTAGCTGGATGTAAGGGAGATGGGGCATGAAGTTATTTCTAGGAGTTGGAGACATACCAACTTTAGCTCAATTCTGGGCATCTTTGAAATACCTATACAAACTGGTTCCTACATAGTAACTTGCTACTTGGAATGAGAAAGTACTTGCTTAAAGCAACGTGCTATATGTTCTGAATGCCCGAATTGGGAATCTGTGTCAAAACTTTGTTAGGAATTATGTGATCCTTACTAGCTGGAAGTAAGGGAGATGGGGCATGAAGTTATTTCTAGGAGTTGGAGACATACCAAGTTTAGCTCAGTTCTGGGCATCTTGAAATACCTATACCAACTTGTTCCTTCATAGAATCTTGCTACTTGGAATGAGAAAGTGCTTGCTTAAAGCAACGTGCTCTATGATCTGAATGCCCGAATTGGGAATCTGTGTCAAAACTTTGTTAGGAATTATGTGATCCTTACTAGATGGAAGTAAGGGAGATGGGGCCTGAAGTTATTTCTAAGAGTTGGAGACAACCCACTTTCGCTCAGTACTGGGCATCTTTGAAATACCTATACAAACTTGTTCCTACATAGTAACTTGCTACTTGGTATGAGAAACTGCTTGCTTAAAGCAACGTGCTATATGTTCTGAATGCCCGAATTGGGAATCTGAGTCAAATCATTGTTGGGAATTATGTGATCCTTACTAGCTGGAAGTGAGGGAGATGGGGCCTGAAGTTATTTCTTGGAGTTGGAGAAATACCAAGTTTAGCTCGGTTCTGTGGATCTTTGAAATACCTAAACAAACTTGTTCCTACATTGTAAATTGCAACTTTGAATGAGAATGTGCTTGCTTACAGCAACGTGCTATATGTTCTGAATGCCCAAATTGGGAATCTGTGTCAAAACTTTCTTAGGAATTATGTGATCCTTACTAGCTGGAAGTAAGGAAGATGGGGCATGAAGTTATTTCTAGGAGTTGGAGACATACCCACTTTAGCTCAATTCTTGGCATCTTTGAAAAACCTATACAAACTTGTTCCTACATAGTAACTTTCTACTTGGAATAAGAAAGTGCTTGCTTAAAGCAACGTGCTACAAGTTCTGAATGCCCGAATTGGGAATCTGTGTCAAATCTTTGTTTGGAATTATGTGATCCTTACTAGCTGGAAGTAAGGGAGATGGGGCATGAAGTTATTTCTAGGAGTTGGAGACATACCAAGTTTAGCTCAGTTATGGGCTTCTTTCAAATACCTATACAAACTTGTTCCTACATAGTAACTTGCTACTTGGAATGAAAAAGTGCTTGCTTAAAGCAACGTGCTCTATGTTCTGAATGCCCGAATTGGGAATCTGTGTCAAAACTTAGTTAGGAATTATGTGATCCTTACAAGCTGGAAGTAAGTGAGATGGGGCATGAAGTTATTTCTAGGAGTTGGAGACATACCAAGTTTAGCTCAGTTCTGGGCATCTTTGAAATACCTATACAAACTTGTTCCTTCATAGAAACTTGCTACTTGGAATGAGAAAGAGCTTACCTAAACCAACCTGCTATATGTTCTGAATGCCCGAATTGGGAATCTGTGTCAAAACTTTGTTAGGAGTTATGTGATCCATACTAGCTGGAAGTTAGGGAGATGGGGCATGAAGTTATTTCTAGGAGTTGGAGACATACCAAGTTTAGCTCAGTTGTGGGCATCTTAGAAATAACTATACAAACTTGTTCGTACATAGTAACTTGCTACTTGGAATGAGAAAGTGCTTGCTTAAAGCAACGTGCTATATGTTCTGAATGCCCGAATTGGGAATCTGTGTCAAAACTTTTTAAGGAATTATGTGATCCTTACTAGCTGGAAGTAAGCGGGATGGGGCATGAAGTTATTTCTTGGAGTTGGAGACATACCAAGTTTAGCTCAGTTCAGGGCATCTTTGAAATACCTATACACACTTGTTCCTACATAGTAACTTGCTACTTGGAATGAGAAAGTGATTGCTTAAAGGAACGTGCTATATGTTCTGAATGCCCGAATTGGGAATCTGTGTCAAACTTTGTTAGGAATTATGTGATCCTTACTAGCTGGAAGTAAGGGAGATGGGGCATGAAGTTACTTCTAGGAGTTGGAGACATACCAAGTTTAGCTCAGTTCTGGGCATCTTTGAAAAAGCTATACAAACTTGTTCCTACATAGCAACTTGCTACTTGGAATGAGAAAATGTTTGCTTAAAGCAACGTGCTATATGTTCTGAATGCCCGAATTGGGAATCTGTGTCAAAACTTTGTTAGGAATTATGCGATCCTTACTAGCTGGAAGTGAGGGAGATGGGGCCTGATGTTATTTCTAGGAGTTGGAGACATACCAAGATTAGCTCAGTTCTGGGGATCTTTGAAATTCCTATGCAAACTTGTTCCTATATAGTATCTTGCAACTTTGAATGAGAATGAGCTTGCTTACAGCAACGTGCTGTATGTTCTGAATGCCCTAATTTGCAATCTGTGTCAAATATTTGTTAGGAATTATGTCATCCTTACTAGCTGGAAGTAAGGGAGATGGGGCATGAAGTGATTTCTAGGAGTTGGAGACATACCAATATTAGCTAAGTTCTGGGCATCTTTGAAATACCTATACAAACTTGTTTCTACATATGAACTTGCTACTTGGAATGAGAAAGTGCTTGCTTAAAGCAACGTGCTATATGTTCTGAATGCCCGAATTGGTAATCTGTGTCAAAACTTTGTTAGGAATTATGTGATCCTTACTAGCTGGAAGTAAGGGAGATGGGGCATGAAGTTACTTCTAGGAGTTGGAGACATACCAAGATTATCTCAGTTCTGGGCATCTTTGAAATAGCTATACAAACTTGTTCCTACATAGTAACTTGGTACTTGGAATGAGAAAGTGATTGCTTAAAGCAACGTGCTATATGTTCTGAATGCTCGAATTGGGAATCTTTGTCAAATCTTTGTTAGGAAATATGTGATCCTTACTAGCTTGAAGTGAGGGAGATGGGGCCTGAAGTTATTTCTAGGAGTTGGAGACATACTAAGTTTAGCTCAGTTCTGGGCATCTTTGAAATACGTATACAAACTTGTTCCTACATAGTAACTTGCTAGTTGGAATGAGAAAATGCTTGCTTAAAGCAACGTGCTATATGTTCTGAATGCCCGAATTGGGAATCTGTGTCAAAACTTTGTTAGGAATTATGTGATCCTTACTAGCTGGAAGTAAGGGAGATGAAGCGTTAAGTTATTTCTGGGAGTTGGAGACATACCAATTTAGCTCAGTTCTGGCGATCTCTGAAAGTCCTATACAAACTTGTTCCTACATAGTAACTTGCAACTTTGAAAGAGAATGTGCTTGCTTAATGCAACGTGCTATATGTTCTGAATGCCCGAATTGGGAATCTGTGTCAAAACTTTGTTAGGAATTATGTGATCTTTACTAGCTGGAAATAAGGGAGATGTGGCATGAAGTTATTTCTAGGAGTTGGAGACATACCAAGATTTGCTCAGTTCTGGGCATCTTTGAAATACCTATACAAACTTGTTCCTACATATGAACTAGCAACTTTGAATGAGAAAGTGCTTGCTTACAGCAACGTACTATATGTTCTGAATGCCCGAAATGGGAATCTGTGTCAAAACTTTGTTAGGAATTATGTGATCCTTACTAGCTGGAAGTAAGGGAGATGGGGTATGTCGTTATTTCTAGGAGTTGGAGACATACCAAGTTTAGCTCAGTTCTGGGCATCGTTGATATAGCTATACAAACTTGTTTCTACATAGTAACTTGCTACTTGGAATGAGAAAATGTTTGCTTAAAGCAACGTGCTCTATGTTCTGAATGCCCGAATTGGGAATCTGTGTCCAAACTTTGTTAGGAATTATGTGATCCTTACTAGCTGGATGTGAGGGAGATGGGGCCTTTAGTTATTTCTAGGAGTTGGAGACATAGCAAGATTAGTTCAGTTCTCGGCATCTTTGAAATACCTATACAAACTTGTTCCTACATAGTAATTTGCTACTTGGAATGAGAAAGTGCTAGCTTAAAGCAAAGTGCTATGTGTTTTGAATGCCCGAATTGGGAATCTGTGTCAAAACTTTGTTAGGAAATATGTGATCCTTACTAGCTGGAAGTAAGGGAGATGGGGCCTGAAGTTATTTCTAGGAGTTGGAGACATACCGAGTTTAACTCAGTTGTGGGGATCTTTGAAAGTCCTATATGAACTTGTTCCTACATAGTAACTTGCAAATTTGAATGAGAATGTGCTTGCTTACAGCAACGTGCTATATGTTCTGAATGCCCGAATTGGGAATCTGTCTCAAAACTTTGTTAGGAATTATGTGATCCTTACTAGCTGGAAGTAAGGGAGATGGGGCATGATGTTATTTCTAGGAGTTGGAGACATACCAAGTTTAGCTCAGTTCTGGGCATCTTGAAATACCTATACCAACTTGTTCCTTCATAGAATCTTGCTACTTGGAATGAGAAAGTGCTTGCTTAAAGCAACGTGCTCTATGATCTGAATGCCCGAATTGGGAATCTGTGTCAAAACTTTGTTAGGAATTATGTGATCCTTACTAGATGGAAGTAAGGGAGATGGGGCATGAAGTTATTTCTAGGTGTTGGACACATACCAAGTTTAGCTCAGTTCTGGGCATCTTTGAAATACCTATACAAACTTGTTCCTACATAGTAACTTGCTACTTGGTATGTGAAACTGCTTGCTTAAAGCAACGTGCTATATGTTCTGAATGCCCGAATAGGGAATCTGAGTCAAATCATTGTTGGGAATTATGTGATCCTTACTAGCTGGAAGTGAGGAAGATGGGGCCTGAAGTTATTTCTTGGAGTTGGAGAAATACCAAGTTTAGCTCGGTTCTGTGGATCTTTGAAATACCTAAACAAACTTGTTCCTACATTGTAAATTGCAACTTTGAATGAGAATGTGCTTGCTTACAGCAACGTGCTATATGTTCTGAATGACCGAATTGGGAATCTGTGTCAAAACTTTTTTAGGAATTATGTGATCCTTACTAGCTGGAAGTAAGGAAGATGGGGCATGAAGTTATTTCTAGGAGTTGGAGACATACCCATTTTAGCTCAATTCTTGGCATCTTTGAAAAACCTATACAAACTTGTTCCTACATAGTAACTTTCTACTTGGAATAAGAAAGTGCTTGCTTAAAGCAACGTGCTACAAGTTCTGAATGCCCGAATTGGGAATCTGTGTCAAAACTTTGTTTGGAATTATGTGATCCTTACTAGCTGGAAGTAAGGGAGATGGGGCATGAAGTTATTTCTAGGAGTTGGAGACATACCAAGTTTAGCTCAGTTATGGGCTTCTTTCAAATACCTATACAAACTTGTTCCTACATAGTAACTTGCTACTTGGAATGAAAAAGTGCTTGCTTAAAGCAACGTGCTCTATGTTCTGAATGCCCGAATTGGGAATCTGTGTCAAAACTTAGTTAGGAATTATGTGATCCTTACTAGCTGGAAGTAAGTGAGATGGGGCATGAAGTTATTTCTAGGAGTTGGAGACATACCAAGTTTAGCTCAGTACTGGGCATCTTTGAAATAGCTATAAAAACTTGTTCCTACATAGTAACTTGCTACTTGGAATGAGAAAATGTTTGCTATAAGAAAAGTGCTATATGTTCTGAATGCTCGAATTGGGAATCTGTGTCAAATATTTGTTAGGAATTATGTGATCCTTACTAGCTGGAAGTGAGGGAGATGGGGCCTGAAGTTATTTCTATGAGCTGGAGACATAGCAAGTTTAGCTCAGTTCTCGGCATCATTGAAATACCTATACAAACTTGTTCCTACATAGTAACTTGCTACATGGAATGAGAAAGTGCTTGCTTAAAGCAACGTGCTATAGGTTCTGAATGCCCGAATTGGGAATCTGTGTCAAAACTTTTTTACAAATTATGTGATCTTTACTAGCTGGACGTAAGGGAGATGGGGCCTGAAGTTATTTCTAGGAGTTGGAGACGCACCAAGTGTAGCTCAGTTCTGTGCATCTTTGAAATACCTATACAAACTTGTTCCTACATAATAACTTGCTACTTGGAATGAGAAAGTGCATGCTTAAAGCAACGTGTTATATGTTCTGAATGCACGAATTGGGAATCTGTGTCAAAACTTTGTTTGGAATTATGTGATCCTTACTAGCTGGAAGTAAGGGAGACGGGGCATGAAGTTATTTCTAGGAGTTGGAGACATACCAAGTTTACTTCAGTTCTGGGCATCTTTAAAATAGCTATACAAACTTGTTCCTACATAGTAACTTGCTACTTGGAATGAGAAAATGTTTTCTTAAAGCAACGTGGTATATGTTCTGAATGCCCGAATTGAGAATCTGCGTCAAAATTTTGTTAGGAATTATGTGATCCTTACTAGCTGGAAGTAAGGGAGATGGGGCATGAAGTTATTTCTAGGAGTTGGAGACATACCACGTTTAGCTCAGTTCTGGGCTTCCTTGAAATACCTATACAAACTTGTTCCTACATAGTAACTTGCTACTTGGAATGAGAAAGTGCTTGCTTAAAGCAACGTGCTATATGTTCTGAATGCCCGAATTGCGAATTGTGTCAAAACTTTGTAAGGAATTATGTGATCCTTACTAGCTGGAAGTAAGGGAGATGGGACATGAAGTTATTTCTAGGTGTTGGAGACATACCAAGTTTAGCTCAGTACTGGGCATCTTTGAAATAGCTATACAAACTTGTTCCTACATATTAACGTGCTACTTGGAATGAGAAAATGTTCGCTTAAAGCAACGTGCTATAATTTCTGAATGCCCGAATTGGGAATCTGTGTCAAAACTTTGTTAGGAATAATGTGATCCTTACTAGCTGGAAGTGAGGGAGATGGGGCCCGATGTTATTTCTAGGAGTTGCAGACATACCCACTTTAGCTCAGTTCTGGGGATCTTTGAAAGTCCCATACGATCTTGTTCCTACATAGTAACTTGAAACTTTGAATGAGAATGTGCTTGCTTAAAGCAACGTGCTATATGTTCTGAATGCCCGAATTGGGAATCTGTGTCCAAACATTGTTAGGAATTATATGATCCTTACTAGCTGGAGGTAAGTGAGATGGGGCATGAAGTTATTTCTAGGAGTTGGAGACATACCAAGTTTAGCTCAGTTCTGGGCATCTTTGAAATACCTATACAAACTTGTTCCTACATAGTAACTTGCAACTTGGAATGAGAAAGTGCTTGCTTAAAGCAAGATCCTATATGTTCTGAATGCCCGAATTGGGAATCTGTGTCAAATCTTTTTAGGAATTATGTGATCCTTACCAGCTGGAAGTAAGGGAAATGGGGCATGAAGTTATTTCTAGGAGTTGGAGACATACCAAGTTTAGCTCAGTTCTGGGCATCTTTGAATGTCCTATACAACTTGTTCCTGCATAGTAACTTGCAACTTGGAATGAGAAAGTGCTTGCTTAAAGCAACGTCCTATATGTTCTGAATGCCCGAATTGGGAATCTGTGTCAAATCTTTGTTAGGAATTATGTGATCCTTACTAGATGGAAGTAAGGGAGACGGGGCATGAAGTTATTTCTAGGAGTTGGAGACATACAACGTTTAGCTCAGTTCTAAGCATCTTTGAAACACCTATACAAACTTGTTCCTACATAGTAACTTGAACTTTGAATGAGAATGTGCTTGCTTACAGCAACGTGCTATATGTTCTGAATGCCCGAATTGGGAATCTGTGTCAAAACTTTGTTAGAAATTATGTGATCCTTACCAGCTGGAAGTAAGGGAGATGGGTCATGAAGTTATTTCTATGAGTTGGAGACATACCAAGTCTAGCTCAGTTCTGGGCATCTTTGAAATACCTATACAAACTTGTTCCTACATAGTAACTTGCAACTTTGAATGAGAATGTGCTTGCTTACAGCAACGTGCTATATGTTCTGAATGCCCGAATAGGGTATCTGTGTCAAAACTTTGTTGGGAATTATGTGATCCTTACTAGCTGGAAGTAAGGGAGATGGGGCATGAAGTTCTTTCTAGTAGTTGGAGACATACAACGTTAAGCTCAGTTCTGGGCATCTTTGAAATAACTATACAAAGTTGTTCCTACATAGTAACTTGCAACTTTGAATGAGAATGTGCTTGCTTACAGCAACGTGCTATATGCTCTGAATGCCCGAATTGGGAATCTGTGTCAAATCTTTGTTAGGAATTATGTGATCCTTACAAGCTGGAAGTAAGGGAGTTGGGGCATGAAGTTATTTCTAGGAGCTGGAGACATACAACGTTTAGCTCAGTTCTGTGCATCTTTGAAATACCTATACAAACTTGTTCCTACATAGTAACTTGCAACTTTGAATGAGAATGTGCTTGCTTACAGCAACGTGCTATATGTTCTGAATGCCCGAAGTGGGAATCTGTGTCAAAACTTTGTTAGGAATTATGTGATCCTTACTAGCTGGAAGTAAGGGAGATGGGGCATGAAGTTATTTCTAGGAGTTGGAGACATACCAAGTTTAGCTCAATACTGGGCATCTTTGAAATAGCTATAAAAACTTGTTCCTACATTGTAACTTGCTACTTGGAATGAGAAAATGTTTGCTTAAAGAAAAGTGCTATATGTTCTGAATGCTCGAATTGGGAATCTGTGTCAAATATTTGTTAGGAATTATGTGATCCTTACTAGCTGTAAGCAGGAGAGATGGGGCATGAAGTTATTTATAGGAGTTGGAGACATAACAAGTTTAGCTCAGTTCTGGGGACCTTTGAAAGTCCTATACAAACTTGCTCCTACATAGTAACTTGCAACTTTGAATGAGAAAGTTCTTGCTTACAGCAACGTGCTATATGTTCTGAATGCCCGAATTGGCAATCTGTGTTAAAACTTTGTTAGGAATTATGTGATCCTTACTAGCTGGAAGTAAGGGAGATGGGGCATGATGTTATTTCTAGGAGTTGGAGACATACCAAGTTTAGCTCAGTTCTGTGCATCTTTGAAATACCTATACAAACTTGTTCCTACATAGTAACTTGCTACTTGGAATGAGAAAATATTTGCTTAAAGCAACGTGCTATATGTTCTGAATGCCCGAATTGGGAATCTGTGTCAAAACTTTGTTAGGAATTATGTGATCCTTGCTAGCTGGAAGTAAGGGAGATGGGGCATGAAGTTATTTCCAGGAGTTGGAGACATACTCACTTTATCGCAGTTCTGGGAATCTTTGAAATACCTATACTAACTTGTTCCTACATAGCAACTTTCTAGTTGAAATGAGAAAGTGCTTGCTTACAGCAACGTGCTATATGTTCTGAATGCCCGAATTGGGAATCTGTGTCAAAACTTTGTTAGGAATTACGTGATCCTTACCAGCTGGAAGTAAGGGAGATGGGTCATGAAGTTATTTCTAGGAGTTGGAGACATACCAAGATTAGCTCAGTTCTGGGCATCTTTGAAATACCTATACAAACTTGTTCCTACATAGTAACTTGCTACTTGGAATGAGAAAGTGCTTGCTTAAAGCAACGTGCTATATGATCTGAATGCCCGAATTGGGAATCTGTGTCAAAACTTTGTTAGGAATTATGTGATCCTTACTACCTGGAAGTAAGGCAGATGGGGCATGAAGTTATTTCCAGGAGTTGGAGACATTTCAAGTTTAGCTCAGTTCTGGGCGTCTTTGAAATAGCTATACAAACTTGTTCCTACATAGTAACTTGCTACTTGGAATGAGACAGTGTTTGCATACAGCAAGGTGCTATATGTTCTGAATGCCCGAATTGGGAATCTGTGTCAAAACTTTGTTAGGAATTATGTGATCCTTACTAGATGGAAGTAAGGGAGATGAAGCATGAAGTTAATTCTAGGAGTTGGAGACATACCTACTTTAGCTCAGTTCTTGGCATCTTTGAAATACCTATACAAACTTGTTCCTACATAGTAACTTGGTACTTGGAATGAGAAAGTGCTTGATTAAAGCAACGTGCTACATGTTCTGAATGCCCGAATTGGGAATCTGTGTCAAAACTTTGTTAGGAATTATGTGATCCTTACTAGCTGGAAGTAAGGGTGATGGGGCATGAAGTTATTTCTAGGAGTTGGAGACATATCAAGTATAGCTCAGTTCTGGGCATCTTTGAAATACCTATACAAACTTGTTCCTACATGGTAACTTGTTACTTGGAATGAGAAAATGTTTGCTTAAAGCAACGTGCTATATGTTCTGAATGCCCGAATTCGGAATCTGTGTCAAAACTTTGTTAGGAATTATGTGATCCTTACTAGCTGGATTGAGGGAGATGGAGCCTGAAGTTATTTCTAGGAGTTGGATACACACCAAGTTTAGCTCAGTTCTGGGCATCTTTGAAATACCTATACAAACTTGTTCCTACATAGTAACTTGCTACTTGGAATGAGAAAGTGCTTGGTTAAAGCAATGTTCTATATGTTCTGAATGCCCAAATTGGGAATCTGTGTCAAAACTTTGTTAGGAATTATGTGATCCTTACTAGCTGGAAGTACTGGAGATGGGGCATGAAGTTATTTCTAGGAGTTGGAGACATACCAAGTTTAGCTCAGTTCTGGGCATCTTTGAAATAGCTATACAAACTTGCTCCTACGTAGCAACTTGCTACTTGGAATGGAAAGTGCTTGCTTAAAGCAACGTGCTATATGTTCTGAATGCCCGAATTGGGAATCTGTGTCAAAACTTTCTTAGGAATTATGTGATACTTACTAGCTGGAAGTAAGGGAGATGGGGCATGAAGTTATTTCTAGGAGTTGGAGACATATCAAGTTTAGCTCAGTTCTGGGCTTCTTTGAAATACCTATACAATCTTGTTCCTACATAGTGACTTGCTACTTGAAATCAGAAAGTGCTTGCTTAAAGCAAGGTGCTATATGTTCTCAATGCCCGAATTGGGAATCTGTGTCAAAACATTGTTAGGAATTATGTGATCCTTACTATCTGGAAGTAAGGGAGATGGGGCATGAAGTTATTTCTAGGAGTTGGAGACATACCAATTTAGCTCAGTTCTGTGTTTCTTTGAAATACCTATACAATCTTGTTCCTACATAGTGACTTGCTACTTGGAATCAGAAAGTGCTTGCTTAAATCAAGGTGCTATATGTTCTCAATGCCCTAATTGGGATATCTGTGTCAAAACTTTGTTAGGAATTATGTGATCCTTACTTGCTGGAAGTAAGGGAGATGGGGCATGAAGTTATTTCTAGGAGTTGGAGACATACCAATTTATTTCAGTTCTGGGCATCTTTGAAATAGCTATACAAACTTTTTCCTACATATTAACGTGCTACTTGGAATCAGAAAATGTTTGCTTAAAGCAACGTGCTATATGTTCTGAATGCCCGAATTGGGAATCTGTGTCAAAACTTTGTTAGGAATTTTGTGAAACTTACTAGCTGGAAGTGAGGGAGATGGGGCCTCAAGTTATTTCTAGGAGTTGCAGACATACCCACTTTAGCTCAGTTCTGGGGATCTTTGAAAGTCCCATACGATCTTGTTCCTACATAGTAACTTGAAACTTTGAATGAGAATGTGCTTGCTTAAAGCAACGTGGTATATGTTCTGAATGCCCGAATTGGGAAATTGTGTCAAAACTTTGTTAGGAATTATATGATCCTTACTAGCTGGAGGTATGTGAGATGGGGCATGAAGTTATTTCTAGGAGTTGGAGACATACCAAGTTTAGCTCAGTTGTGGGCATCTTTGAATTACCTATACAAACCTGTTCCTACATAGTGACTTGCTACTTGGAATGAGAAAGTGCTTGTTTAAAGCAACGTGCTATATGTTCTGAATGCCCGAATTGGGAATCTGTGTCAAAAGTTTGTTAGGAATTATGTTATCCTTACTAGCTGTAAGCAGGGGAGATGGGGCATGAAGTGATTTCTAGGAGTTGGAGACATAACAAGTTTAGCTCAGTTCTGGGGACCTTTGAAAGTCCTAAACAAACTTGCTCCTACATAGTAACTTGCAACTTTGAATGAGAAAGTTCTTGCTTACAGCAACGTGCTATATGTTCTGAATGCCCGAATTGGGAATCTGTGTCAAAATTTGTTAGGCATTATGTCATCCTTACTAGCTGGAAGTAAGGGAGATGGGGCATGAAGTTATTTCTAGGAGTTGGAGACATACCAAGTTTAGCTCAGTTCTGGGCTTCCTTGAAATACCTATACAAACTTGATCCTACATAGTAACTTGCTACTTGGAATGAGAAAGTGCTTGCTTAAAGCAATGTGGTATATGTTCTGAATGCCAGAATTGGGAATCTGTGTCAAAACTTTGTTAGGAATTATGTGATCCTTACTAGCTGGAAGTAAGGGAGATAGGGCATGAAGTTATTTCTAGGAGTTGGAGACATACCAAGTTTAGCTCAGTACTGGGCATCTTTGAAATAGCTATAAAAACTTGTTCCTACATAGTAACTTGCTACTTGGAATGAGAAAATGTTTGCTATAAGAAAAGTGCTATATGTTCTGAATGCTCGAATTGGGAATCTGTGTCAAATATTTGTTAGGAATTATGTGATCCTTACTAGCTGGAAGTGAGGGAGATGGGGCCTGAAGTTATTTCTATGAGCTGGAGACATAGCAAGTTTAGCTCAGTTCTCGGCATCATTGAAATACCTATACAAACTTGTTCCTACATAGTAACTTGCTACATGGAATGAGAAAGTGCTTGCTTAAAGCAACGTGCTATAAGTTCTGAATGCCCGAATTGGGAATCTGTGTCAAAACTTTTTTACAAATTATGTGATCTTTACTAGCTGGACGTAAGGGAGATGGGGCCTGAAGTTATTTCTAGGAGTTGGAGACGCACCAAGTGTAGCTCAGTTCTGTGCATCTTTGAAATACCTATACAAACTTGTTCCTACATAATAACTTGCTACTTGGAATGAGAAAGTGCATGCTTAAAGCAACGTGTTATATGTTCTGAATGCACGAATTGGGAATCTGTGTCAAAACTTTGTTTGGAATTATGTGATCCTTACTAGCTGGAAGTAAGGGAGACGGGGCATGAAGTTATTTCTAGGAGTTGGAGACATACCAAGTTTACTTCAGTTCTGGGCATCTTTAAAATAGCTATACAAACTTGTTCCTACATAGTAACTTGCTACTTGGAATGAGAAAATGTTTTCTTAAAGCAACGTGGTATATGTTCTGAATGCCCGAATTGAGAATCTGCGTCAAAATTTTGTTAGGAATTATGTGATCCTTACTAGCTGGAAGTAAGGGAGATGGGGCATGAAGTTATTTCTAGGAGTTGGAGACATACCACGTTTAGCTCAGTTCTGGGCTTCCTTGAAATACCTATACAAACTTGTTCCTACATAGTAACTTGCTACTTGGAATGAGAAAGTGCTTGCTTAAAGCAACGTGCTATATGTTCTGAATGCCCGAATTGCGAATTGTGTCAAAACTTTGTAAGGAATTATGTGATCCTTACTAGCTGGAAGTAAGGGAGATGGGACATGAAGTTATTTCTAGGTGTTGGAGACATACCAAGTTTAGCTCAGTACTGGGCATCTTTGAAATAGCTATACAAACTTGTTCCTACATATTAACGTGCTACTTGGAATGAGAAAATGTTCGCTTAAAGCAACGTGCTATAATTTCTGAATGCCCGAATTGGGAATCTGTGTCAAAACTTTGTTAGGAATAATGTGATCCTTACTAGCTGGAAGTGAGGGAGATGGGGCCCGATGTTATTTCTAGGAGTTGCAGACATACCCACTTTAGCTCAGTTCTGGGGATCTTTGAAAGTCCCATACGATCTTGTTCCTACATAGTAACTTGAAACTTTGAATGAGAATGTGCTTGCTTAAAGCAACGTGCTATATGTTCTGAATGCCCGAATTGGGAATCTGTGTCCAAACATTGTTAGGAATTATATGATCCTTACTAGCTGGAGGTAAGTGAGATGGGGCATGAAGTTATTTCTAGGAGTTGGAGACATACCAAGTTTAGCTCAGTTCTGGGCATCTTTGAAATACCTATACAAACTTGTTCCTACATAGTAACTTGCAACTTGGAATGAGAAAGTGCTTGCTTAAAGCAAGATCCTATATGTTCTGAATGCCCGAATTGGGAATCTGTGTCAAATATTTTTAGGAATTATGTGATCCTTACCAGCTGGAAGTAAGGGAAATGGGGCATGAAGTTATTTCTAGGAGTTGGAGACATACCAAGTTTAGCTCAGTTCTGGGCATCTTTGAATGTCCTATACAACTTGTTCCTGCATAGTAACTTGCAACTTGGAATGAGAAAGTGCTTGCTTAAAGCAACGTCCTATATGTTCTGAATGCCCGAATTGGGAATCTGTGTCAAATCTTTGTTAGGAATTATGTGATCCTTACTAGATGGAAGTAAGGGAGACGGGGCATGAAGTTATTTCTAGGAGTTGGAGACATACAACGTTTAGCTCAGTTCTAAGCATCTTTGAAACACCTATACAAACTTGTTCCTACATAGTAACATGAACTTTGAATGAGAATGTGCTTGCTTACAGCAACGTGCTATATGTTCTGAATGCCCGAATTGGGAATCTGTGTCAAAACTTTGTTAGAAATTATGTGATCCTTACCAGCTGGAAGTAAGGGAGATGGGTCATGAAGTTATTTCTATGAGTTGGAGACATACCAAGTCTAGCTCAGTTCTGGGCATCTTTGAAATACCTATACAAACTTGTTCCTACATAGTAACTTGCAACTTTGAATGAGAATGTGCTTGCTTACAGCAACGTGCTATATGTTCTGAATGCCCGAATAGGGTATCTGTGTCAAAACTTTGTTGGGAATTATGTGATCCTTACTAGCTGGAAGTAAGGGAGATGGGGCATGAAGTTCTTTCTAGTAGTTGGAGACATACAACGTTTAGCTCAGTTCTGGGCATCTTTGAAATAACTATACAAAGTTGTTCCTACATAGTAACTTGCAACTTTGAATGAGAATGTGCTTGCTTACAGCAACGTGCTATATGCTCTGAATGCCCGAATTGGGAATCTGTGTCAAATCTTTGTTAGGAATTATGTGATCCTTACAAGCTGGAAGTAAGGGAGTTGGGGCATGAAGTTATTTCTAGGAGCTGGAGACATACAACGTTTAGCTCAGTTCTGTGCATCTTTGAAATACCTATACAAACTTGTTCCTACATAGTAACTTGCAACTTTGAATGAGAATGTGCTTGCTTACAGCAACGTGCTATATGTTCTGAATGCCCGAAGTGCGAATCTGTGTCAAAACTTTGTTAGGAATTATGTGATCCTTACTAGCTGGAAGTAAGGGAGATGGGGCATGAAGTTATTTCTAGGAGTTGCAGACATACCAAGTTTAGCTCAGTTCTGGGCATCTTTGAAATACCTATACAAACTTGTTCCTACATAGTAAATTGCAACTTTGAATGAGAATGTGCTTGCTTACAGCAACGTGCTATATGTTCTGAATGCCCGAATTGGGAATCTGTGTCAAAACTTTGTTAGGAATTATGTGATCCTTACTAGCTGGAAGTAAGGGAGATGGGGCATGAAGTTATTTCTAGGAGTTGGAGACATACCAAGTTTAACTCAGTTCTCTGCATCTTTGAAATACCTATACAAACTTGTTCCTACATAGTAACTTGCATCTTTGAATGAGAATGTGCTTGCTTACAGCAACGTGCTATATGTTCTGAATGCCCGAATTGGGAATCTGTGTCAAAACTTTGTTAGGAATTATGTGATCCTTACTAGCTGGAAGTAAGGCAGTTGGGGCATGAAGTTATTTCTAGGAGTTGGACACATACCAAGTTTAGCTCAGTTCTGGGCATCTTTGAAATACCTATACAAACTTGTTCCTTCATAGTAACTTGCAACTTTGAATGAGAAAGTGCTTGCTTACAGCAACGCACTACATGTTCTGAATGCCCGAATTCGGAATCTGTGTCAAAACTTTGTTAGGAATTATGTGATCCTTACTAGCTGGAAGTATGGGAGATGGGGCATGAAGTTATTTCTAGAGGTTGGACACATACCAAGTTTAGCTCAGTTCTGGGCATCTTTGAAATACCTATACACACTTGTTCCTACATAGTAACTTGCAACTTTGAATGAGAATGTGCTTGATTACAGCAACGTGCTATATGTTCTGAATGCCCGAATTGGGAATCTGTGTCAAATCTTTGTTAGGAATTATGTGATCCTTGTAAGCTGGAAGTAAGGGAGTTGGGGCATAAACTTATTTCTAGGAGTTGGAGACATACAACGTTTAGCTCAGTTCTGGGCACCTTTGAAATACCTATACAAACTTGTTCCTACATAGTAACTTGCAACTTTGAATGAGAATGTGCTTGCTTACAGCAACGTGCTATATGTTCTGAATGCGCGAAGTGGGAATCTCTGTCAAAACTTTGTTAGGAATTATGTGATCCTTACAAGCTGGAAGTAAGGGAGATGGGACATGAAGTTATTTCTAGGAGTTGGAGACATACCAAGTTTAGCTCAGTTCTGGGCGTCTTTGAAACACCTATACAAACTTGTTCCTACATAGTAACTTGCAACTGTTAATGAGAATGTGCTTGCTTACAGCAACGTGCTATATGTTCTGAATGCCCGAATTGGGAATCTGTGTCAAAACTTTGTTAGGAATTATGTGATCCTTACTAGCTGGAAGTAAGGGAGATGGGGCATGAAGTTATTTCTAGGAGTTGGAGACATACCAAGTTTAGCTCAGTTCTGGGCATCTTTGAAATACCTATACAAACTTGTTCCTACATAGTAACTTGCATCTTTGAATGAGAATGTGCTTGCTTACAGCAACGTGCTATATGTTCTGAATGCCCGAATTGGGAATCTGTGTTCAAAACTTTGTTAGGAATTATGTGATCCTTACTAGCTGGAAGTAAGGGAGATGGGGCATGAAGTTATTTCTAGAGGTTGGACACATACAACGTTTAGATCAGTTCTGGGCATCTTTGAAATACCTATACAAACTTGTTCCTACATAGTAACTTGCAACTGTGAATGAGAATGTGCTTTCTTACAGCAACGTGCTATATGTTCTGAATGCCCGAATTCGGAATCGGTGTCAAAACTTTGTTAGGAATTATGTGATCCTTACTAGCTGGAAGTAAGGGAGTTGGGAAATGAAGTTATTTCTAGGAGTTGGAGACATACCAAGTTTAGCTCAGTTCTGGGCATCTTTGAAATACCTATACAAACTTGTTCCTACATAGTAACTTGCAACTTTGAATGAGAATGTGTTTGCTTACAGCAACGTGCTATATGTTCTGAATGCCCGAATTGGGAATCTGTGTCAAAACTTTGTTAGGAATTATGTGATCCTTACTAGCTGAAAGTAACGGAGATGGGGCATGAAGTTATTTCTAGGAGTTGGAGACATACCAAGTTTAGCTCAGTTCTGGGCATCTTTGAAATACCTATACAAACATGTTCCTACATAGTAACTTGCAACTTAGAATGAGAATGTGCTTGCTTACAGCATTGTGCTATATGTTCTGAATGCCCGAATTGGGAATCTGTGTCAAAACTTTGTTAGGAATTATGTGATCCTTACTAGCTGGAAGTAAGGGAGTTGGGGCATGAAGTTATTTCTAGGAGTTGGAGACATACCAAGTTTAGCTCAGTTCTGGGCCTCTTTGAAATACCTATACAAACTTGTTCCTACATAGTAACTTGCAACTTTGAATGAGAATGTGCTTGCTTACAGCAACGTGCTACATGTTCTGAATGCCCGAATTGGGAATCTGTGTCAAAACTTTTTTAGGAATTATGTGATCCTTACTAGCTGGAAGTAAGGGAGACGGGGCGTGAAGTTATTTCTAGGAGTTGGAGACATACAACGTTTAGCTCAGTTCTGGGCATCTTTGAAATACCTATGCAAACTTGTTCCTACATAGTAAATTGAACTTTGAATGAGAATGTGCTTGCTTACAGCAACGTGATATATGTTCTGAATGCCCGAATTGGGAATCTGTGTCAAAACTTTGTTAGGAATTATGTGATCCTTAATAGCTGGAAGTAAGGGAGATGGGGCATGAAGTTATTTCTATTAGGTGGAGACATACCCACTTTAGCTTAGTTCTGGGCATCTTTGAAATACCTATACAAACTTGTTCCTACATAGTAACTTGCGTCATGGAATGAGAATGTACTTGCTTAGAGCAACGTGCTATATGTTCTGAATGCCCGAATTGGGAATCTGTGTCAAAACTTTCTTAGGAATTATGTGATCCTTACTAGCTGGAAGTAAGGGAGATGGGGCATGAAGTTATTTCTAGGAGTTGGAAACATCCCAAGTTTAGGTCAGTTCTGGGCATTTTTGAAAGTCCTACATAAACTTGTTCCTACATAGTAACTTCCAACATTGAATGAGAATGTGCTTGCTTACAGCAACGTGCTATATGTTCTGAATGCCAGAATTGGGAATCTGTGTCAAAACTTTGTTAGGAATTATGTGATCCTTACCAGCTGGAAGTAAGGGAGATGGGTCATGAAGTTATTTCTAGGAGTTGGAGACATACCAAGTCTAGCTCAGTTCTGGGCATCTTTGAAATACCTATACAAACTTGTTCCTACATAGTAACTTGCAACTTTGAATGAGAATGTGCTTGCTTACAGCATTGTGCTATATGTTCTGAATGCCCGAATAGGGTATCTGTGTCAAAACTTTGTTGGGAATTATGTGATCCTTACTAGCTGGAAGTAAGGGAGATGGGGCATGAAGTTCTTTCTAGTAGTTGGAGACATACAACGTTTAGCTCAGTTCTGGGCATCTTTGAAGTACCTATACAAACTTGTTCCTACATAGTAACTTGCAACTTTGATTGAGAATGTGCTTGCTTACAGCAACGTGCTATATGCTCTGAATGCCCGAATTGGGAATCTGTGTCAAATCTTTGTTAGGAATTATGTGATCCTTACAAGCTGGAAGTAAGGGAGTTGGGGCATGATGTTATTTCTAGGAGCTGGAGACATACAACGTTTAGCTCAGTTCTGTGCATCTTTGAATTACCTATACAAACTTGTTCCTACATAGTAACTTGCAACTTTGAATGAGAATGTGCTTGCTTACAGCAACGTGCTATATGTTCTGAATGCCCGAAGTGGGAATCTGTGTCAAAACTTTGTTAGGAATTATGTGATCCTTACTAGCTGGAAGTAAGGGAGATGGGGCATGAAGTTATTTCTAGGAGTTGCAGACATACCAAGTTTAGCTCAGTACTGGGAATCTTTGAAATACCTATACAAACTTGTTCCTACATAGTAACTTGCATCTTTGAATGAGAATGTGCTTGCTTACAGCAACGTGCTATATGTTCTGAATGCCCCAATTGGGAATCTGTGTTCAAAACTTTGTTATGAATTATGTGATCCTTAGTAGCTGGAAGTAAGGGAGATGGGGCTTCAAGTTATTTCTAGAGGTTGGACACATACAAGGTTTAGCTCAGTTCTGGGCATCTTTGAAATACCTATACAAACTTGTTCCTACATAGTAACTTGCAACGGTGAATGAGAATGTGCTTTCTTACAGCAACGTGCTATATGTTCTGAATGCCCGAATTGGGAATCTGAGTCAAAACTTTGTTAGAAATTATGTGATCCTTACTAGATGGAAGTAAGGGAGATGGGGCATGAAGTTATTTCTGGGAGTTGGAGACATACAACGTTAAGCTCAGTTCTGGGCATCTTAGAAATACCTATACAAACTTGTTCCTACATAGTAACTTGCAACTTTGAATGAGAATGTGCTTGCTTACAGCAACGTGGTATATGTTCTGAATGCGTGAAGTGGGAATCTGTGTCAAAACTTTGTTAGGAATTTTGTGATCCTTACTAGCTGGAAGTAAGGGAGATGGGACATGAAGTTATTTCTAGGAGTTGGAGACATACCAAGTTTAGCTCAGTTCTGGGCATCTTTGAAATACCTATACAAACTTGTTCCTACATAGTAACTTGCAACTTTGAATGAGAATGTGCTTGCTTACAGCAACGTGCTATATGTTGTGAATGCCCGAATTGGGAATCTGTGTCAAAACTTTGTTAGGAATTATGTGATCCTTACTAGCTGGAAGTAAGGGAGATGGGGCATGAAGTTATTTCTAGGAGTTGGAGACATACCAAGTTTAGCTCAGTTCTGGCATCTTTGAAATACCTATACAAACTTGTTCCTACATAGTAACTTGCATCTTTGAATGAGAATGTGCTTCCTTACAGCAACGTGCTATATGTTCTGAATGCCCGAATTGGGAATCTGTGTTCAAAACTTTGTTAGGAATTATGTGATCCTTACTAGCTGGAAGTAAGGGAGATGGGGCATGAAGTTATTTCTAGAGGTTGGACACATACAACGTTTAGATCAGTTCTGGGCATCTTTGAAATACCTATACAAACTTGTTCCTACATAGTAACTTGCAACTTTGAATGAGAATGTGCTTGCTTACAGCAACGTGCTATATGTTGTGAATGCCCGAATTGGGAATCTGTGTCAAAACTTTGTTAGGAATTATGTGATCCTTACTAGCTGGAAGTAAGGGAGATGGGGCATGAAGTTATTTCTAGGAGTTGGAGACATACCAAGTTTAGCTCAGTTCTGGCATCTTTGAAATACCTATACAAACTTGTTCCTACATAGTAACTTGCATCTTTGAATGAGAATGTGCTTCCTTACAGCAACGTGCTATATGTTCTGAATGCCCGAATTGGGAATCTGTGTTCAAAACTTTGTTAGGAATTATGTGATCCTTACTAGCTGGAAGTAAGGGAGATGGGGCATGAAGTTATTTCTAGAGGTTGGACACATACAACATTTAGATCAGTTCTGGGCATCTTTGAAATACCTATACAAACTTGTTCCTACATAGTAACTTGCAACAGTGAATGAGAATGTGCTTTCTTACAGCAACGTGCTATATGTTCTGAATGCCCGAATTCGGAATCTGTGTCAAAACTTTGTTAGGAATTATGTGATCCTTACTAGCTGGAAGTAAGGGAGTTGGGAAATGAAGTTATTTCTAGGAGTTGGAGACATACCAAGTTTAGCTCAGTTCTGGGCATCTTTGAAATACCTATACAAACTTGTTCCTACATAGTAACTTGCAACTTTGAATGAGAATGTGTTTGCCTACAGCAACGTGCTATATGTTCTGAATGCCCGAATTGGGAATCTGTGTCAAAACTTTGTTAGGAATTATGTGATCCTTACTAGCTGAAAGTAACGGAGATGGGGCATGAAGTTATTTCTAGGAGTTGGAGACATACCAAGTTTAGCTCAGTTCTGGGCATCTTTGAAATAACTATACAAACTTGTTCCTACATAGTAACTTGCAACTTTGAATGAGAATGTGCTTGCTTACAGCATTGTGCTATATGTTCTGAATGCCCGAATTGGGAATCTGTGTCAAAACTTTGTTAGGAATTATGTGATCCTTACTAGCTGGAAGTAAGGGAGTTGGGGCATGAAGTTATTTCTAGGAGTTGGAGACATACCAAGTTTAGCTCAATTCTGGGCATCTTTGAAATACCTATACAAACTTGTTCCTACATAGTAACTTGCAACTTTGAATGAGAATGTGCTTGCTTACAGCAACGTGCTACGTGTTCTGAATGCCCGAATTGGGAATCTGTGTCAAAACTTTGTTAGGAATTATGTGATCCTTACTAGCTGGAAGTAAGGGAGATGGGGCATGAAGTTATTTCTAGGCGTTAGAGACATACCAAGTTTGGCTCAGTTCTGGGCATCTTTGAAATACCTATACAAACTTGTTCCTACATAGTAACTTGCAACTTTGAATGAGAATGTGCTTGCTTACAGCAACGTGCTATATGTTCTGAATGCCCGAATTGGGAATCTGTGTCAAATCTTTGTTAGGAATTATGTGATCCTTACAAGCTTGAAGTAAGGGAGTTGGGGCATGAAGTTATTTCTAGGAGCTGGAGACATACAACGTTTAGCTCAGTTCTGGGCATCTTTGAAATACCTATACAAACTTGTTCCTACATAGTAACTTGCAACTTTGAATGAGAATGTGCTTGCTTACAGCAACGTGCTATATGTTCTGAATGCCCGAATTGGGAATCTGTGTCAAAACTTTGTTAGGAATTATGTGATCCTTACTAGCTGGAAGTAAGGGAGATGGGGCATGAATTTTTTTCTAGGAGTTGGAGACATACCAAGTTTAGCTCAGTTCTGGGCATCTTTGAAATACCTATACAAACTTGTTCCTACATAGTAACTTGCATCTTTGAATGAGAATGTGCTTGCTTACAGCAACGTGCTATATGTTCTGAATGCCCGAATTGGGAATCTGTGTTCAAAACTTTGTTAGGAATTATGTGATCCTTACTAGCTGGAAGTAAGGGAGATGGGGCATGAAGTTATTTCTAGAGGTTGGACACATACAACGTTTAGCTCAGTTCTGGGCATCTTTGAAATACCTATACAAACTTGTTCCTACATTGTAACTTGCAACTGTGAATTAGAATGTGCTTGCTTACAGCAACGTGCTATATGTTCTGAATGCCCGAATTCGGAATCTGTGTCAAAACTTTGTTAGGAATTATGTGATCCTTACTAGCTGGAAGCAAGGGAGTTGGGGCATGAAGTTATTTCTAGGAGTTGGAGACATACCAAGTTTAGCTCAGATCTGGGCATCTTTGAAATACCTATACAAACTTGTTCCTACATAGTAACTTGCAACTTTGAATGAGAATGTGTTTGCTTACAGCAACGTGCTATATGTTCTGAATGCCCGAATTGGGAATCTGTGTCAAAACTTTGTTAGGAATTATGTGATCCTTACTAGCTGGAAGTAACGGAGATGGGGCATGAAGTTATTTCTAGGAGTTGGAGACATACCAAGTTTAGCTCAGTTCTGGGCATCTTTGAAATACCTATACAAACTTGTTCCAACATAGTAACTTGCAACTTTGAATGAGAATGTGCTTGCTTATAGCATTGTGCTATATGTTCTGAATGCCCAAATTGGGAATCTGTGTCAAAACTTTGTTAGGAATTATGTGATCCTTACTAGCTGAAAGTAACGGAGATGGGGCATGAAGTTATTTCTAGGAGTTGGACACATACCAAGTTTAGCTCAGTTCTGGGCATCTTTGAAATACCTATACAAACTTGTTCCTACATAGTAACTTGTAACGTTGAATGAGAATGTGCTTGCTTACAGCAACGTGCTATATGTTCTGAATGCCCGAATTGGGAATCTGTGTCAAAACTTTGTTAGGAATTATGTGATCCTTACTAGCTGGAAGTAAGGGAGATGGGGCTTGAAGTTATTTCTAGGAGTTGGAGACATACCAAGTTTAGCTCAGTTCTGGGCATCTTTGAAATACCTATACAAACTTGTTCCTACATAGTAACTTGCATCTTTGAATGAGAATGTGCTTGCTTACAGCAACGTGCTATATGTTCTGAATGCCCGAATTGGGAATCTGTGTTCAAAACTTTGTTAGGCATTATGTGATCCTTACTAGCTGGAAGTAAGGGAGATGGGGCATGAAGTTATTTCTAGGAGTTGGACACATACAACGTTTAGCTCAGTTCTGGGCATCTTTGAAATACCTATACAAACTTGTTCCTACATAGTAACTTGCAACTTTGAATGAGAATGTGCTTGCTTACAGCAACGTGCTATATGTTCTGAATGCCCGAATTGGGAATCTGTGTCAAAACTTTGTTAGAAATTATGTGATCCTTACTAGATAGAAGTAAGGGAGATGGGGCATCAAGTTATTTCTGGGAGTTGGAGACATACAACGTTAAGCTCAGTTCTGGGCATCTTTGAAATACCTATGCAAACTGGTTCCTACATAGTAACTTGCAACTTTGAATGAGAATGTGCTTGCTTACAGCAACGTGCTACATGTTCTGAATGCCTGAATTGGGAATCTGTGTCAAAACTTTGTTAGGAATTATGTGATCCTCACTAGCTGGAAGTATGGGAGATGGGGCATGAAGACATTTCTAGAGGTTGGACACATACCAAGTTTAGCTCAGTTCTGGGAATCTTTGAAATACCTATACAAACTTGTTCCTACATAGTAACTTGCAACTTTGAATGAGAATGTGCTTGCTTACAGCAACGTGCTATATGTTCTGAATGCCCGAATTCGGAATCTGTGTCAAAACTTTGTTAGGAATTATGTGATCCTTACTAGCTGGAAGTAAGGGAGTTGGGAAATGAAGTTATTTCTAGGAGTTGGAGACATACCAAGTTTAGCTCAGTTCTGGGCATCTTTGAAATACCTATACAAACTTGTTCCTACATAGTAACTTGCAACTTTGAATGAGAATGTGTTTGCCTACAGCAACGTGCTATATGTTCTGAATGCCCGAATTGGGAATCTGTGTCAAAACTTTGTTAGGAATTATGTGATCCTTACTAGCTGAAAGTAACGGAGATGGGGCATGAAGTTATTTCTAGGAGTTGGAGACATACCAAGTTTAGCTCAGTTCTGGGCATCTTTGAAATAACTATACAAACTTGTTCCTACATAGTAACTTGCAACTTTGAATGAGAATGTGCTTGCTTACAGCATTGTGCTATATGTTCTGAATGCCCGAATTGGGAATCTGTGTCAAAACTTTGTTAGGAATTATGTGATCCTTACTAGCTGGAAGTAAGGGAGTTGGGGCATGAAGTTATTTCTAGGAGTTGGAGACATACCAAGTTTAGCTCAATTCTGGGCATCTTTGAAATACCTATACAAACTTGTTCCTACATAGTAACTTGCAACTTTGAATGAGAATGTGCTTGCTTACAGCAACGTGCTACGTGTTCTGAATGCCCGAATTGGGAATCTGTGTCAAAACTTTGTTAGGAATTATGTGATCCTTACTAGCTGGAAGTAAGGGAGATGGGGCATGAAGTTATTTCTAGGCGTTAGAGACATACCAAGTTTGGCTCAGTTCTGGGCATCTTTGAAATACCTATACAAACTTGTTCCTACATAGTAACTTGCAACTTTGAATGAGAATGTGCTTGCTTACAGCAACGTGCTATATGTTCTGAATGCCCGAATTGGGAATCTGTGTCAAATCTTTGTTAGGAATTATGTGATCCTTACAAGCTTGAAGTAAGGGAGTTGGGGCATGAAGTTATTTCTAGGAGCTGGAGACATACAACGTTTAGCTCAGTTCTGGGCATCTTTGAAATACCTATACAAACTTGTTCCTACATAGTAACTTGCAACTTTGAATGAGAATGTGCTTGCTTACAGCAACGTGCTATATGTTCTGAATGCCCGAATTGGGAATCTGTGTCAAAACTTTGTTAGGAATTATGTGATCCTTACTAGCTGGAAGTAAGGGAGATGGGGCATGAATTTTTTTCTAGGAGTTGGAGACATACCAAGTTTAGCTCAGTTCTGGGCATCTTTGAAATACCTATACAAACTTGTTCCTACATAGTAACTTGCATCTTTGAATGAGAATGTGCTTGCTTACAGCAACGTGCTATATGTTCTGAATGCCCGAATTGGGAATCTGTGTTCAAAACTTTGTTAGGAATTATGTGATCCTTACTAGCTGGAAGTAAGGGAGATGGGGCATGAAGTTATTTCTAGAGGTTGGACACATACAACGTTTAGCTCAGTTCTGGGCATCTTTGAAATACCTATACAAACTTGTTCCTACATTGTAACTTGCAACTGTGAATTAGAATGTGCTTGCTTACAGCAACGTGCTATATGTTCTGAATGCCCGAATTCGGAATCTGTGTCAAAACTTTGTTAGGAATTATGTGATCCTTACTAGCTGGAAGCAAGGGAGTTGGGGCATGAAGATATTTCTAGGAGTTGGAGACATACCAAGTTTAGCTCAGATCTGGGCATCTTTGAAATACCTATACAAACTTGTTCCTACATAGTAACTTGCAACTTTGAATGAGAATGTGTTTGCTTACAGCAACGTGCTATATGTTCTGAATGCCCGAATTGGGAATCTGTGTCAAAACTTTGTTAGGAATTATGTGATCCTTACTAGCTGGAAGTAACGGAGATGGGGCATGAAGTTATTTCTAGGAGTTGGAGACATACCAAGTTTAGCTCAGTTCTGGGCATCTTTGAAATACCTATACAAACTTGTTCCAACATAGTAACTTGCAACTTTGAATGAGAATGTGCTTGCTTATAGCATTGTGCTATATGTTCTGAATGCCCAAATTGGGAATCTGTGTCAAAACTTTGTTAGGAATTATGTGATCCTTACTAGCTGAAAGTAACGGAGATGGGGCATGAAGTTATTTCTAGGAGTTGGACACATACCAAGTTTAGCTCAGTTCTGGGCATCTTTGAAATACCTATACAAACTTGTTCCTACATAGTAACTTGTAACGTTGAATGAGAATGTGCTTGCTTACAGCAACGTGCTATATGTTCTGAATGCCCGAATTGGGAATCTGTGTCAAAACTTTGTTAGGAATTATGTGATCCTTACTAGCTGGAAGTAAGGGAGATGGGGCTTGAAGTTATTTCTAGGAGTTGGAGACATACCAAGTTTAGCTCAGTTCTGGGCATCTTTGAAATACCTATACAAACTTGTTCCTACATAGTAACTTGCATCTTTGAATGAGAATGTGCTTGCTTACAGCAACGTGCTATATGTTCTGAATGCCCGAATTGGGAATCTGTGTTCAAAACTTTGTTAGGCATTATGTGATCCTTACTAGCTGGAAGTAAGGGAGATGGGGCATGAAGTTATTTCTAGGAGTTGGACACATACAACGTTTAGCTCAGTTCTGGGCATCTTTGAAATACCTATACAAACTTGTTCCTACATAGTAACTTGCAACTTTGAATGAGAATGTGCTTGCTTACAGCAACGTGCTATATGTTCTGAATGCCCGAATTGGGAATCTGTGTCAAAACTTTGTTAGAAATTATGTGATCCTTACTAGATAGAAGTAAGGGAGATGGGGCATCAAGTTATTTCTGGGAGTTGGAGACATACAACGTTAAGCTCAGTTCTGGGCATCTTTGAAATACCTATGCAAACTGGTTCCTACATAGTAACTTGCAACTTTGAATGAGAATGTGCTTGCTTACAGCAACGTGCTACATGTTCTGAATGCCTGAATTGGGAATCTGTGTCAAAACTTTGTTAGGAATTATGTGATCCTCACTAGCTGGAAGTATGGGAGATGGGGCATGAAGACATTTCTAGAGGTTGGACACATACCAAGTTTAGCTCAGTTCTGGGAATCTTTGAAATACCTATACAAACTTGTTCCTACATAGTAACTTGCAACTTTGAATGAGAATGTGCTTGCTTACAGCAACGTGCTATATGTTCTGAATGCCCGAATTGGGAATCTGTGTCAAAACTTTGTTAGGAATTATGTGATCCTTACTAGCTGGAAGTAAGGGAGTTGGGGCATGAAGTTATTTCTAGGAGTTGGACACATACCAAGTTTAGCTCAGTTCTGGGCATCTTTGAAATACCTATACAAACTTGTTCCTACATAGTAACTTGCAACTTTGAATGAGAATGTGCTTGCTTACAGCAACGTGCTATATGTTCTGAATGCCCGAATTGGGAATCTGTGTCAAAACTTTGGTAGGAATTATGTGATCCTTACTAGCTGGAAGTAAGGGAGATGGGGCATGAAGTTATTTCTAGAGGTTGGACACATACAACGTTTAGATCAGTTCTGGGCATCTTTGAAATACCTATACAAACTTGTTCCTACATAGTAACTTGCAACAGTGAATGAGAATGTGCTTTCTTACAGCAACATGCTATATGTTCTGAATGCCCGAATTCGGAATCTGTGTCAAAACTTTGTTAGGAATTATGTGATCCTTACTAGCTGGAAGTAAGGGAGTTGGGAAATGAAGTTATTTCTAGGAGTTGGAGACATACCAAGTTTAGCTCAGTTCTGGGCATCTTTGAAATACCTATACAAACTTGTTCCTACATAGTAACTTGCAACTTTGAATGAGAATGTGTTTGCCTACAGCAACGTGCTATATGTTCTGAATGCCCGAATTGGGAATCTGTGTCAAAACTTTGTTAGGAATTATGTGATCCTTACTAGCTGAAAGTAACGGAGATGGGGCATGAAGTTATTTCTAGGAGTTGGAGACATACCAAGTTTAGCTCAGTTCTGGGCATCTTTGAAATAACTATACAAACTTGTTCCTACATAGTAACTTGCAACTTTGAATGAGAATGTGCTTGCTTACAGCATTGTGCTATATGTTCTGAATGCCCGAATTGGGAATCTGTGTCAAAACTTTGTTAGGAATTATGTGATCCTTACTAGCTGGAAGTAAGGGAGTTGGGGCATGAAGTTATTTCTAGGAGTTGGAGACATACCAAGTTTAGCTCAATTCTGGGCATCTTTGAAATACCTATACAAACTTGTTCCTACATAGTAACTTGCAACTTTGAATGAGAATGTGCTTGCTTACAGCAACGTGCTACGTGTTCTGAATGCCCGAATTGGGAATCTGTGTCAAAACTTTGTTAGGAATTATGTGATCCTTACTAGCTGGAAGTAAGGGAGATGGGGCATGAAGTTATTTCTAGGCGTTAGAGACATACCAAGTTTGGCTCAGTTCTGGGCATCTTTGAAATACCTATACAAACTTGTTCCTACATAGTAACTTGCAACTTTGAATGAGAATGTGCTTGCTTACAGCAACGTGCTATATGTTCTGAATGCCCGAATTGGGAATCTGTGTCAAATCTTTGTTAGGAATTATGTGATCCTTACAAGCTTGAAGTAAGGGAGTTGGGGCATGAAGTTATTTCTAGGAGCTGGAGACATACAACGTTTATCTCAGTTCTGGGCATCTTTGAAATACCTATACAAACTTGTTCCTACATAGTAACTTGCAACTTTGAATGTGAATGTGCTTGCTTACAGCAACGTGCTATATGTTCTGAATGCCCGAATTGGGAATCTGTGTCAAAACTTTGTTAGGAATTATGTGATCCTTACTAGCTGGAAGTAAGGGAGATGGGGCATGAATTTTTTTCTAGGAGTTGGAGACATACCAAGTTTAGCTCAGTTCTGGGCATCTTTGAAATACCTATACAAACTTGTTCCTACATAGTAACTTGCATCTTTGAATGAGAATGTGCTTGCTTACAGCAACGTGCTATATGTTCTGAATGCCCGAATTGGGAATCTGTGTTCAAAACTTTGTTAGGAATTATGTGATCCTTACTAGCTGGAAGTAAGGGAGATGGGGCATGAAGTTATTTCTAGAGGTTGGACACATACAACGTTTAGCTCAGTTCTGGGCATCTTTGAAATACCTATACAAACTTGTTCCTACATTGTAACTTGCAACTGTGAATTAGAATGTGCTTGCTTACAGCAACGTGCTATATGTTCTGAATGCCCGAATTCGGAATCTGTGTCAAAACTTTGTTAGGAATTATGTGATCCTTACTAGCTGGAAGCAAGGGAGTTGGGGAATGAAGTTATTTCTAGGAGTTGGAGACATACCAAGTTTAGCTCAGATCTGGGCATCTTTGAAATACCTATACAAACTTGTTCCTACATAGTAACTTGCAACTTTGAATGAGAATGTGCTTGCTTACAGCAACGTGCTATATGTTCTGAATGCCCGAATTGGGAATCTGTGTCAAAACTTTGTTAGGCATTATGTGATCCTTACTAGCTGGAAGTAAGGGAGATGGGGCATGAAGTTATTTCTAGGAGTTGGACACATACAACGTTTAGCTCAGTTCTGGGCATCTTTGAAATACCTATACAAACTTGTTCCTACATAGTAACTTGCAACTTTGAATGAGAATGTGCTTGCTTACAGCAACGTGCTATATGTTCTGAATGCCCGAATTGGGAATCTGTGTCAAAACTTTGTTAGAAATTATGTGATCCTTACTAGATAGAAGTAAGGGAGATGGGGCATCAAGTTATTTCTGGGAGTTGGAGACATACAACGTTAAGCTCAGTTCTGGGCATCTTTGAAATACCTATGCAAACTGGTTCCTACATAGTAACTTGCAACTTTGAATGAGAATGTGCTTGCTTACAGCAACGTGCTACATGTTCTGAATGCCTGAATTGGGAATCTGTGTCAAAACTTTGTTAGGAATTATGTGATCCTCACTAGCTGGAAGTATGGGAGATGGGGCATGAAGACATTTCTAGAGGTTGGACACATACCAAGTTTAGCTCAGTTCTGGGAATCTTTGAAATACCTATACAAACTTGTTCCTACATAGTAACTTGCAACTTTGAATGAGAATGTGCTTGCTTACAGCAACGTGCTATATGTTCTGAATGCCCGAATTGGGAATCTGTGTCAAAACTTTGTTAGGAATTATGTGATCCTTACTAGCTGGAAGTAAGGGAGTTGGGGCATGAAGTTATTTCTAGGAGTTGGACACATACCAAGTTTAGCTCAGTTCTGGGCATCTTTGAAATACCTATACAAACTTGTTCCTACATAGTAACTTGCAACTTTGAATGAGAATGTGCTTGCTTACAGCAACGTGCTATATGTTCTGAATGCCCGAATTGGGAATCTGTGTCAAAACTTTGGTAGGAATTATGTGATCCTTACTAGCTGGAAGTAAGGGAGATGGGGCATGAAGTTATTTCTAGAGGTTGGACACATACAACGTTTAGATCAGTTCTGGGCATCTTTGAAATACCTATACAAACTTGTTCCTACATAGTAACTTGCAACAGTGAATGAGAATGTGCTTTCTTACAGCAACATGCTATATGTTCTGAATGCCCGAATTCGGAATCTGTGTCAAAACTTTGTTAGGAATTATGTGATCCTTACTAGCTGGAAGTAAGGGAGTTGGGAAATGAAGTTATTTCTAGGAGTTGGAGACATACCAAGTTTAGCTCAGTTCTGGGCATCTTTGAAATACCTATACAAACTTGTTCCTACATAGTAACTTGCAACTTTGAATGAGAATGTGTTTGCCTACAGCAACGTGCTATATGTTCTGAATGCCCGAATTGGGAATCTGTGTCAAAACTTTGTTAGGAATTATGTGATCCTTACTAGCTGAAAGTAACGGAGATGGGGCATGAAGTTATTTCTAGGAGTTGGAGACATACCAAGTTTAGCTCAGTTCTGGGCATCTTTGAAATAACTATACAAACTTGTTCCTACATAGTAACTTGCAACTTTGAATGAGAATGTGCTTGCTTACAGCATTGTGCTATATGTTCTGAATGCCCGAATTGGGAATCTGTGTCAAAACTTTGTTAGGAATTATGTGATCCTTACTAGCTGGAACTAAGGGAGTTGGGGCATGAAGTTATTTCTAGGAGTTGGAGACATACCAAGTTTAGCTCAATTCTGGGCATCTTTGAAATACCTATACAAACTTGTTCCTACATAGTAACTTGCAACTTTGAATGAGAATGTGCTTGCTTACAGCAACGTGCTACGTGTTCTGAATGCCCGAATTGGGAATCTGTGTCAAAACTTTGTTAGGAATTATGTGATCCTTACTAGCTGGAAGTAAGGGAGATGGGGCATGAAGTTATTTCTAGGCGTTAGAGACATACCAAGTTTGGCTCAGTTCTGGGCATCTTTGAAATACCTATACAAACTTGTTCCTACATAGTAACTTGCAACTTTGAATGAGAATGTGCTTGCTTACAGCAACGTGCTATATGTTCTGAATGCCCGAATTGGGAATCTGTGTCAAATCTTTGTTAGGAATTATGTGATCCTTACAAGCTTGAAGTAAGGGAGTTGGGGCATGAAGTTATTTCTAGGAGCTGGAGACATACAACGTTTATCTCAGTTCTGGGCATCTTTGAAATACCTATACAAACTTGTTCCTACATAGTAACTTGCAACTTTGAATGTGAATGTGCTTGCTTACAGCAACGTGCTATATGTTCTGAATGCCCGAATTGGGAATCTGTGTCAAAACTTTGTTAGGAATTATGTGATCCTTACTAGCTGGAAGTAAGGGAGATGGGGCATGAATTTTTTTCTAGGAGTTGGAGACATACCAAGTTTAGCTCAGTTCTGGGCATCTTTGAAATACCTATACAAACTTGTTCCTACATAGTAACTTGCATCTTTGAATGAGAATGTGCTTGCTTACAGCAACGTGCTATATGTTCTGAATGCCCGAATTGGGAATCTGTGTTCAAAACTTTGTTAGGAATTATGTGATCCTTACTAGCTGGAAGTAAGGGAGATGGGGCATGAAGTTATTTCTAGAGGTTGGACACATACAACGTTTAGCTCAGTTCTGGGCATCTTTGAAATACCTATACAAACTTGTTCCTACATTGTAACTTGCAACTGTGAATTAGAATGTGCTTGCTTACAGCAACGTGCTATATGTTCTGAATGCCCGAATTCGGAATCTGTGTCAAAACTTTGTTAGGAATTATGTGATCCTTACTAGCTGGAAGCAAGGGAGTTGGGGAATGAAGTTATTTCTAGGAGTTGGAGACATACCAAGTTTAGCTCAGATCTGGGCATCTTTGAAATACCTATACAAACTTGTTCCTACATAGTAACTTGCAACTTTGAATGAGAATGTGCTTGCTTACAGCAACGTGCTATATGTTCTGAATGCCCGAATTGGGAATCTGTGTCAAAACTTTGTTAGGAATTATGTGATCCTTACTAGCTGGAAGTAACGGAGATGGGGCATGAAGTTATTTCTAGGAGTTGGAGACATACCAAGTTTAGCTCAGTTCTGGGCATCTTTGAAATACCTATACAAACTTGTTCCAACATAGTAACTTGCAACTTTGAATGAGAATGTGCTTGCTTATAGCATTGTGCTATATGTTCTGAATGCCCAAATTGGGAATCTGTGTCAAAACTTTGTTAGGAATTATGTGATCCTTACTAGCTGAAAGTAACGGAGATGGGGCATGAAGTTATTTCTAGGTTTTGGACACATACCAAGTTTAGCTCAGTTCTGGGCATCTTTGAAATACCTATACAAACTTGTTCCTACATAGTAACTTGTAACGTTGAATGAGAATGTGCTTGCTTACAGCAACGTGCTATATGTTCTGAATGCCCGAATTGGGAATCTGTGTCAAAACTTTGTTAGGAATTATGTGATCCTTACTAGCTGGAAGTAAGGGAGATGGGGCTTGAAGTTATTTCTAGGAGTTGGAGACATACCAAGTTTAGCTCAGTTCTGGGCATCTTTGAAATACCTATACAAACTTGTTCCTACATAGTAACTTGCATCTTTGAATGAGAATGTGCTTGCTTACAACAACGTGCTATATGTTCTGAATGCCCGAATTGGGAATCTGTGTTCAAAACTTTGTTAGGCATTATGTGATCCTTACTAGCTGGAAGTAAGGGAGATGGGGCATGAAGTTATTTCTAGGAGTTGGACACATACAACGTTTAGCTCAGTTCTGGGCATCTTTGAAATACCTATACAAACTTGTTCCTACATAGTAACTTGCAACTTTGAATGAGAATGTGCTTGCTTACAGCAACGTGCTATATGTTCTGAATGCCCGAATTGGGAATCTGTGTCAAAACTTTGTTAGAAATTATATGATCCTTACTAGATAGAAGTAAGGGAGATGGGGCATGAAGTTATTTCTGGGAGTTGGAGACATACAACGTTAAGCTCAGTTCTGGGCATCTTTGAAATACCTATGCAAACTGGTTCCTACATAGTAACTTGCAACTTTGAATGAGAATGTGCTTGCTTACAGCAACGTGCTATATGTTCTGAATGCCCGAATTGGGAATCTGTGTCAAAACTTTGTTAGGAATTATGTGATCCTTACTAGCTGGAAGTAAGGGAGTTGGGGCATGAAGTTATTTCTAGGAGTTGGAGACATACCAAGTTTAGCTCAATTCTGGGCATCTTTGAAATACCTATACAAACTTGTTCCTACATAGTAACTTGCAACTTTGAATGAGAATGTGCTTGCTTACAGCAACGTGCTACGTGTTCTGAATGCCCGAATTGGGAATCTGTGTCAAAACTTTGTTAGGAATTATGTGATCCTTACTAGCTGGAAGTAAGGCAGTTGGGGCATGAAGTTATTTCTAGGAGTTGGACACATACCAAGTTTAGCTCAGTTCTGGGCATCTTTGAAATACCTATACAAACTTGTTCCTTCATAGTAACTTGCAACTTTGAATGAGAATGTGCTTGCTTACAGCAACGTGCTATATGTTCTGAATGCCCGAATTGGGAATCTGTGTCAAAACTTTGGTAGGAATTATGTGATCCTTACTAGATGGAAGTAATGGAGATCGGGCATGAAGTTATTTCTAGAGGTTGGACACATACAACGTTTAGCTCAGTTTTGAGCATCTTTGAAATACCTATACAAACTTGTTCCTACATAGTAACTTGCAACTTTGAATGAGAATGTGCTTGCTTACAGCAACGTGCTATATGTTCTGAATGCCCGAAGTGGGAATCTGTGTCAAAACATTGTTAGGAATTATGTGATCCTTACTTGCTGGAAGTAAGGGAGATGGGGCATGAAGTTATTTCTAGGAGTTGGAGACATACCAAGTTTAGGTCAGTTCTGGGCATCTTTGAAATACCTATACAAACGTGTTCCTACATAGTAACTTGCAACGTTGAATGAGAATGTGCTTGCTTACAGCAACGTGCTATATGTTCTGAATGCCCGAATTGGGAATCTGTGTCAAAACTTTGTTAGGAATTATGTGATCCTTACTAGCTGGAAGTAAGGGAGATGGGGCTTGAAGTTTTTACTAGGAGTTGGAGACATACCAAGTTTAGCTCAGTTCTGGGCATCTTTGAAATACCTATACAAACTTGTTCCTACATAGTAACTTGCATCTTTGAATGAGAATGTGCTTGCTTACAGCAACGTGCTATATGTTCTGAATGCCCGAATTGGGAATCTGTGTTCAAAACTTTGTTAGGCATTATGTGATCCTTACTAGCTGGAAGTAAGGGAGATGGGGCATGAAGTTATTTCTAGGAGTTGGACACATACAACGTTTAGCTCAGTTCTGGGCATCTTTGAAATACCTATACAAACTTGTTCCTACATAGTAACTTGCAACTTTGAATGAGAATGTGCTTGCTTACAGCAACGTGCTATATGTTCTGAATGCCCGAATTGGGAATCTGTGTCAAAACTTTGTTAGAAATTATGTGATCCTTACTAGATAGAAGTAAGGGAGTTGGGGCATGAAGTTATTTCTGGGAGTTGGAGACATACAACGTTAAGCTCAGTTCTGGGCATCTTTGAAATACCTATGCAAACTGGTTCCTACATAGTAACTTGCAACTTTGAATGAGAATGTGCTTGCTTACAGCAACGTGCTACATGTTCTGAATGCCTGAATTGGGAATCTGTGTCAAAACTTTGTTAGGAATTATGTGATCCTTACTAGCTGGAAGTATGGGAGATGGGGCATGAAGACATTTCTAGAGGTTGGACACATACCAAGTTTAGCTCAGTTCTGGGAATCTTTGAAATACCTATACAAACTTGTTCCTACATAGTAACTTGCAACTTTAATGAAAATGTGATTGCTTACAGCAACGTGCTATATGTTCTGAATGCCCGAATTGGGAATCTGTGTCAAAGCTTTGTTAGGAATTATGTGATCCTTACTAGCTGGAAGTAAGGGAGTTGGGGCATGAAGTTATTTCTAGGAGTTGGACACATACCAAGTTTAGCTCAGTTCTGGGCATCTTTGAAATACCTATACAAACTTGTTCCTACATAGTAACTTGCAACTTTGAATGAGAATGTGCTTGCTTACAGCAACGTGCTATATGTTCTGAATGCCCGAATTGGGAATCTGTGTCAATACTTTGGTAGGAATTATGTGATCCTTACTAGATGGAAGTAATGGAGATCGGGCATGAAGTTATTTCTAGAGGTTGGACACATACCAAGTTTAACTCAGTTCTGGGCATCTTTGAAATACCTATACAAACTTGTTCCTACATAGTAACTTGCAACTTTGAATGAGAATGTGCTTGCTTACAGCATTGTGCTATATGTTCTGAATGCCCGAATTGGGAATCTGTGTCAAAACTTTGTTAGGAATTATGTGATCCTTACCAGATGGAAGTAAGGGAGATGGGGCATGAAGTTATTTCTAGGAGTTGGAGACATACCAAGTTTAGCTCAGATCTGGGCATCTTTGAAATACCTATACAAACTTGTTCCTACATAGTAACTTGCAACTTTGAATGAGAATGTGCTTGCTTACAGCAACGTGCTATATGTTCTGAATGCCCGAATTGGGAATCTGTGTCAAATCTTTGTTAGGAATTATGTGATCCTTACAAGCTGGAAGAAAGGGAGTTGGGGCATGAAGTTATTTCCAGGAGCTGGAGACATACAACGTTTAGCTCAGTTCTGGGCATCTTTGAAATACCTATACAAACTTGTTCCTACATAGTAACTTGCAACTTTGAATGAGAATGTGCTTGCTTACAGCAACGTGCTATATGTTCTGAATGCCCGAAGTGGGAATCTGTGTCAAAACTTTGTTAGGAATTATGTGATCCTTACTAGCTGGAAGTAAGGGAGATGGGGCATGAAGATATTTCTAGGAGTTGGAGACATACCAAGTTTAGCTCAGTTCTGGGCATCTTTGAAATACCTATACAAACTTGTTCCTACATAGTAACTTGCAACTTTGAATGAGAATGTGCTTGCTTACAGCAACGTGCTATATGTTCTGAATGCCCGAATTGGGAATCTGTGTCAAAACTTTGTTAGGAATTATGTGATCCTTACTAGCTGGAAGTAATGGAGATGGGGCATGAAGTTATTTCTAGGAGTTGGAGACATACAAAGTTTAGCTCAGTTCTGGGCATCTTTGAAATACCTATACAAACTTGTTCCTACATAGTAACTTGCATCTTTGAATGAGAATGTGCTTGCTTACAGCAACGTGCTATATGTTCTGAATGCCCGAATTGGGAATCTGCGTTCAAAACTTTGTTAGGAATTATGTGATCCTTACTAGCTGGAAGTAAGGGAGATGGGGCATGAAGTTATTTCTAGAGGTTGGACTCATACAACGTTTAGCTCAGTTCTGGGCATCTTTGAAATACCTATACAAACTTGTTCCTACATAGTAACTTGCAACTTTGAATGAGAATGTGCTTGCTTACAGCAACGTGCTATATGTTCTGAATGCCCGAATTCGGAATCTGTGTCAAAAACTTTTTTAGGAATTATGTGATCCTTACTAGCTGGAAGTAAGGGAGATGGGGCATGAAGTTATTTCTAGGAGTTGGAGACATACCAAGTTTAGCTCAGTTCTGGGCATCTTCGAAATACCTATACAAACTTGTTCCTACATAGTAACTTGCAACTTTGAATGAGAATGTGCTTGCTTACAGCAACGTGCTATATGTTCTGAATGCCCGAATTGGGAATCTGTGTCAAAACTTTGTTAGGAATTATGTGATCTTTACTAGCTGGAAGTAAGGGTGATGGGGCATGCAGTTATTTCTAGGAATTGGAGACATACAACGTTTAACTCAGTTCTGGGCATCTTTGAAATACCTTTACAAACTTGTTCCTACATAGTAATTTGCAACTTTGAATGAGAATGTGCTTGCTTACAGCAACGTGCTATATGTTCTGAATGCCCGAATTGGGAATCTGTGTCAAAACTTTGTTAGAAATTATGTGATCTCTACTAGATGGAAGTAAGGGAGATGGGGCATGAAGTTATTTCTGGGAGTTGGAGACATACAACGTTAAGCTCAGTTCTGGGCATCTTTGAAATACCTATACAAACTTGTTCCTACATAGTAACTTGCAACTTTGAATGAGAATGTGCTTGCTTACAGCAACGTGCTACATGTTCTGAATGCCCGAAAAGGGAATCTGTGTCAAAACTTTGTTAGGAATTTTGTGATCCTTACTAGCTGGAAGTATGGGAGATGGGGCATGAAGTTATTTCTAGAGGTTGGACACATACCAAGTTTAGCTCAGTTCTGGACATCTTTGAAATACCTATACAAACTTGTTCCTACATAGTAACTTGCAACTTTGAATGAGAATGTGCTTGCTTACAGCAACGTGCTATATGTTCTGAATGCCCGAATTGGGAATCTGTGTCAAAACTTTGTTAGGAATTATGTGATCCTTACTAGCTGGAAGTAAGGGAATTGGGGCATGAAGTTATTTCTAAGAGTTGGACACATACCAAGTTTAACTCAGTTCTGGGCATCTTTGAAATACCTATACAAACTTGTTCCTACATAGTAACTTGCAACTTTGAATGAGAATGTGCTTGCTTACAGCAACGTGCTATATGTTCTGAATGCCCGAATTGGGAATCTGTGTCAAAACTTTGTTAGGAATTATGTGATCCTTACTAGATGGAAGTAATGGAGATCCGGCATGAAATTATTTCTAGAGGTTGGACACATACAACGTTTAGCTCAGTTCTGGGCATCTTTGAAATACCTATACAAACTTGTTCCTACATAGTAACTTGCAACTTTGAATGAGAATGTGCTTGCTTACAGCATTGTGCTATATGTTCTGAATGCCCGAATTGGGAATCAGTGTCAAAACTTTGTTAGGAATTATGTGATCCTTACTAGATGGATGTAAGTGAGATGGGGCATGAAGTTATTTCTAGGAGTTGGAGACATACCAAGTTTAGCTCAGTTCTGGGCATCTTTGAAATACCTATACAAACTTGTTCCTACATAGTAACTTGCAACTTTGAATGAGAATGTGCTTGCTTACAGCAACGTGCTATATGTTCTGAATGCCCGAATTGGGAATCTGTGTCAAATCTTTGTTAGGAATTATGTGATCCTTACAAGCTGGAAGTAAGGGAGTTGGGGCATGAAGTTATTTCTAGGAGCTGAAGACACACAAGGTTTATCTCAGTTCTGGGCATCTTTGAAATACCTATACAAACTTGTTCCTACATAGTAACTTGCAACATTGAATGAGAATGTGCTTGCTTACAGCAACGTGCTATATGTTCTGAATGCCCGAAGTTGCAATCTGTGTCAACACTTTGTTAGGAATTATGTGATCCTTACTAGCTGGATGTAAGGGAGATGGGGCATGAAGTTATTTCTAGGAGTTGGAGACATACCAAGTTTAGCTCAGTTCTGGGCATCTTTGAAATACTTATACAAACTTGTTCATACATAGTAACTTGCAACTTTGAATGAGAATGTGCTTGCTTACAGCAACGTGCTATATGTTCTGAATGCCCGAATTGGGAATCTGTGTCAAAACTTTGTTAGGAATTATGTGATCCTTACTAGCTGGAAGTAAGGGAGATGGGGCATGAAGTTATTTCTAGGAGTTGGACACATACCAAGTTTAGCTCAGTTCTGGGCATCTTTGAAATACCTATACAAACTTGTTCCTACATAGTAACTTGCAACTTTGAATGAGAATGTGCTTGCTTACAGCAACGTGCTATATGTTCTGAATGCCCGAATTGGGAATCTGTGTCAAATCTTTGTTAGGAATTATGTGATCCTTACAAGCTGGAAGTAAGGCAGTTGGGTCATGCAGTTATTTCTAGGAGCTGGAGACATACAACGTTTAGCTCAGTTCTGGGCATCTTTGAAATACCTATACAAACTTGTTCCAACATAGTAACTTGCAACTTTGAATGAGAATGTGCTTGCTTACAGAATTGTGCTATATGTTCTGAATGCCCGAATTGGGAATCAGTGTCAAAACTTTGTTAGGTATTATGTGATCCTTACTAGATGGATGTAAGGGAGATGGGGCATGAAGTTATTTCTAGGAGTTGGAGACATACAACGTTTAGCTCAGTTCTGGGCATCTTTGAAATACGTATACAAACTTGTTCCTACATAGTAACTTGCAACTTTGAATGAGAATGTGCTTGCTTACAGCAACGTGCTATATGTTCGGAATGCCCGAATTGGGAATCTGTGTCAAATCTTTGTTAGGAATTATGTGATCCTTACAAGCTGGAAGTAAGTTAGTTGGGGCATGAAGTTATTTCTAGGAGCTGGAGACATACAACGTTTAGCTCAGTTCTGGGCATCTTTGAAATACCTATACAAACTTGTTCCTCCATAGTAACTTGCAACTTTGAATGAGAATGTGCGTGCTTACAGCAACGTGCTATATGTTCTGAATGCCTGAATTGGGAATCTGTGTCAAAACTTTGTTAGGAATTATGTGATCATTACTAGCTGGAAGTAAGGGAGATGGGGCATGAAGTTATTTCTAGGAGTTGGAGACATACCAACTTTAGCTCAGTTCTGGGCATCTTTGAAATACCTATACAAACTTGTTCCTACATAGTAACTTGCAACTTTGAATGAGAATGTGCTTGCTTACAGCAACGTGCTATATGTTCTGAATGCCCGAATTGGGAATCTGTGTCAAAACTTTGTTAGGAATTATGTGATCCTTACTAGCTGGAAGTAAGGGAGATGGGGCATGAAGTTATTTCTAGGAGTTGGAGACATACCAAGTTTAGCTCAGTTCTGGGCATCTTTGAAATACCTTTACAAACTTGTTCCTACATAGTAACTTGCAACTTTGAATGAAAATGTGCTTGCTTACAGCAACGTGCTGTATGTTCTGAATGCCCGAATTGGGAATCTGTGTCAAAACTTTGTTAGAATTTATGTGATCCTTACTAGCTGGAAGTAAGGGAGATGGGGCATGAAGTTATTTCTGGGAGTTGGAGACATACAACTTTATGCTCAGTTCTCGGCATCTTTGAAATACCTATACAAACTTGTTCCCACATAGTAACTTGCAACTTTGAATGAGAATGTGCTTGCTTACAGCAACGTGCTACATGTTCTGAATGCCCGAATTGGGAATCTGTGTCAAAACTTTGTTAGGAATTATGTGATCCTTAGTAGCTGGAAGTATGGGAGATGGGGCATGAAGTTATTTCTAGAGGTTGGACACATACCAAGTTTAGCTCAGTTCTGGGCATCTTTGAAATACCTATACAAACTTGTTCCTACATAGTAACTTGCAACTTTGAATGAGAATGTGCTTGCTTACAGCAACGTGCTATATGTTCTGAATGCCCGAATTGGGAATCTGTGTCAAAACTTTGTTAGGAATTATGTGATCCTTACTAGCTAGAAGTAAGGGAGATTGGGTATGAAGTTATTTCTAGGAGTTGGAGACGTACCAAGTTTAGCTCAGTTCTGGGCATCTTTGAAATACCTATACAAACTTGTTCCTACATAGTAACTTGCATCTTTGAATGAGAATGTGCTTGCTTACAGCAACGTGCTATATGTTCTGAATGCCCGAATTGGGAATCTGTATTCAAAACTTTGTTAGGAATTATGTGATCCTTACTAGCTGGAAGTAAGGGAGATGGGGCATGAAGTTATTTCTAGAGGTTGGACACATACAACGTTTAGCTCAGTTCTGGGCATCTTTGAAATACCTATACAAACTTGTTCCTACATAGTAACTTGCAACTGTGAATGAGAATGTGCTTGCTTACAGCAACGTGCTATATGTTCTGAATGCCCGAATTCGGAATCTGTGTCAAAACTTTGTTAGGAATTATGTGATCCTTACAAGCTGGAAGTAAGGGAGTTGGGGCATGAAGTTATTTCTAGGAGATGGAGACATACCAAGTTTAGCTCAGTTCTGGGCATCTTTGAAATACCTATACAAACTTGTTCCTACATAGTAACTTGCAACTTTGAATGAGAATGTGCTTGCTTACAGCAACGTGCTATATGTTCTGAATGCCCGAATTGGGAATCTGTGTCAAATCTTTGTTAGGAATTATGTGATCCTTACTAGCTGGAAGTAAGGGAGTTGGGGAATGAAGTTATTTCTAGGAGCTGGAGACATACAACGTTTAGCTCAGTTCTGGGCATCTTTGAAATACCTATACAAACTTGTTCCTACATAGTAACTTGCAACTGTGAATGAGAATGTGCTTGCTTACAGCAACGTGCTATATGTTCTGAATGCCCGAATTGGGAATCTGTGTCAAAACTTTGTTAGGAATTATGTGATCCTTACTAGCTAGAAGTAAGGGAGATGGGGCATGAAGTTATTTCTAGGAGTTGAAGACGTACCAAGTTTAGCTCAGTTCTGGGCATCTTTGAAATACCTATACAAACTTGTTCCTACATAGTAACTTGCATCTTTGAATGAGAATGTGCTTGCTTACAGCAACGTGCTATATGTTCTGAATGCCCGAATTGGGAATCTGTATTCAAAACTTTGTTAGGAATTATGTGATCCTTACTAGCTGGAAGTAAGGGAGATGGGGCATGAAGTTATTTCTAGAGGTTGGACACATTCAACGTTTAGCTCAGTTCTGGGCATCTTTGAAATACCTATACAAACTTGTTCCTACATAGTAACTTGCAACTGTGAATGAGAATGTGCTTGCTTACAGCAACGTGCTATATGTTCTGAATGCCCGAATTCGGAATCTGTGTCAAAACTTTGTTAGGAATTATGTGATCCTTACTAGCTGGAAGTAAGGGAGATGGGGCATGAAGTTATTTCTAGGAGTTGGAGACATACCATTTTAGCTCAGTTCTGGACATCTTTGAAATACCTATACAAACTTGTTCCTACATATTAACTTGCAACTTTGAATGAGAATGTGCTTGCTTACAGCAACGTGCTATATGTTCTGAATGCCCGAATTGGGAATCTGTGTCAAAACTTTTTTAGGAATTATGTGATCTTTACTAGCTGGAACTAAGGGAGATGGGGCATGAAGTTATTTCTAGGAGTTGGAGACATACAACGTTTAGCTCAGTTCTGTGCATCTTTGAAAGTCCTATACAAACTTGTTCCTACATAGTAACTTGCAACTTTGAATGAGAATGTGCTTGCTTACAGCACCGTGCTATATGTTCTGAATGCCCGAATTGGGAATCTGTGTCAAAACGTTGTTAGAAATTATGTGATCCTTACTAGATGGAAGTAAGGGAGATGGGGCATGAAGATATTTCTAGGAGTTGGAGACATACCAAGTTTAGCTCAGTTCTGAGCATCTTTGAAATACCTATACAAACTTGTTCCTACATAGTAACTTGCAACTTTGAATGAGAATGTGCTTGCTTACAGCAACGTGCTATATGTTCTGAATGCCCGAATTTGGAATCTGTGTCAAAACTTTGTTAGGAATTATGTGATCCTTACTAGCTGGAAGTAAGGGAGTTGGGGCATGAAGGTATTTCTAGGAGTTGGACACATACCAAGTTTAGCACAGTTCTGGGCATCTTTGAAATACCTATACAAACTTGTTCCTACATAGTAACTTGCAACTTTGACTGAGAATGTGCTTGCTTACAGCAACGTGCTATATGTTCTGAATGCCCGAATTCGGAATCTGTGTCAAAACTTTGTTAGGAATTATGTGATCCTTACTAGCTGGAAGTAACGGAGATGGGGCATGAAGTTATTTCTAGGAGTTGGAGACATACAACCTTTAGCTCAGTTCTGGGCATCTTTGAAATACCTATACAAACTTGTTCCTACATAGTAACTTGCAACTTTGAATGAGAATGTGCTTGCTTACAGCAACGTGCTATATGTTCTGAATGCCCGAATTGAGAATCTGTGTCAAATCTTTGTTAGGAATTCTGTGATAATTACAAGCTGGAAGTAAGGGAGTTGGGGCATGAAGTTATTTCTAGGAGCTGGAGACATACAAGGTTTAGCTCAGTTCTGGGCATCTTTGAAATACCTATACAAACTTGTTCCTACATAGTAACTTGCAACTTTGAATGAGAATTGCTTGCTTACAGCAACGTGCTATATGTTCTGAATGCCCGAAGTGGGAATCTGTGTCAAAACTTTGTTAGGAATTATGTGATCCTTACTAGCTGGAAGTAAGTGAGATGGGGCATGAAGTTATTTCTAGAGGTTGAACACATACGACGTTTAGCTCAGTTCTGTGCATCTTTGAAATACCTATACAAACTTGTTCCTACATAGTAACTTGCAACTTTGAATGAGAATGTGCTTGCTTACAGCAACGTGCTATATGTTCTGAATGCCCGAATTGGGAATCTGTGTCAAAACTTGGTTAGGAATTATGTGATCCTTACTAGCTGGAAGTAAGGGAGTTGGGGCATGAAGGTATTTCTAGGAGTTGGACACATAACAAGTTTTGCACAGTTCTGGGCATCTTTGAAATACCTATACAAACTTGTTCCTACATAGTAACTTGCAACTTTGAATGAGAATGTGCTTGCTTACAGCAACGTGCTATATGTTCTGAATGCCCGAATTGGGAATCTGTGTCAAAACTTTGTTAGGAATTATGTGATACTTACTAGCTGGAAGTAAGGGAGTTGGGGCATGAAGGTATTTCTAGGAGTTGGACACATAACAAGTTTAGCACAGTTCTGGGCATCTTTGAAATACCTATACAAACTTGTTCCTACATAGTAACTTGCAACTTTGAATGAGAATGTGCTTGCTTACAGCAACGTGCTATATGTTCTGAATGCCCGAATGGGGAATCTGTGTCAAAACTTTGTTAGGAATTATGTGATCCTTACTAGCTGGAAGTAAGGGAGATGGGGCATGAAGTTATGTCTAGGAGTTGGAGACATACCAAGTTTAGCTCAATTCTGGGCATCTTTGAAATACCTATACAAACTTGTTCCTACATAGTAACTTGCAACCTTGAATGAGAATGTGCTTGCTTACAGCAACGTGCTATATGTTCTGAATGCCCGATTTGGGAATCTGTGTCAAAACTTTGTTAGGAATTATGTGATCATTACTAGATGGAAGTAAGGGAGATGGGGCATGAAGTTATTTCTAGGAGTTGGAGACATACCATTTTAGCTCAGTTCTGGACATCTTTGAAATACCTATACAAACTTGTTCCTACATATTAACTTGCAACTTTGAATGAGAATGTGCTTGCTTACAGCAACGTGCTATATGTTCTGAATGCCCGAATTGGGAATCTGTGTCAAAACTTTTTTAGGAATTATGTGATCTTTACTAGCTGGAACTAAGGGAGATGGGGCATGAAGTTATTTCTAGGAGTTGGAGACATACAACGTTTAGCTCAGTTCTGTGCATCTTTGAAAGTCCTATACAAACTTGTTCCTACATAGTAACTTGCAACTTTGAATGAGAATGTGCTTGCTTACAGCACCGTGCTATATGTTCTGAATGCCCGAATTGGGAATCTGTGTCAAAACGTTGTTAGAAATTATGTGATCCTTACTAGATGGAAGTAAGGGAGATGGGGCATGAAGATATTTCTAGGAGTTGGAGACATACCAAGTTTAGCTCAGTTCTGAGCATCTTTGAAATACCTATACAAACTTGTTCCTACATAGTAACTTGCAACTTTGAATGAGAATGTGCTTGCTTACAGCAACGTGCTATATGTTCTGAATGCCCGAATTTGGAATCTGTGTCAAAACTTTGTTAGGAATTATGTGATCCTTACTAGCTGGAAGTAAGGGAGTTGGGGCATGAAGGTATTTCTAGGAGTTGGACACATACCAAGTTTAGCACAGTTCTGGGCATCTTTGAAATACCTATACAAACTTGTTCCTACATAGTAACTTGCAACTTTGACTGAGAATGTGCTTGCTTACAGCAACGTGCTATATGTTCTGAATGCCCGAATTCGGAATCTGTGTCAAAACTTTGTTAGGAATTATGTGATCCTTACTAGCTGGAAGTAACGGAGATGGGGCATGAAGTTATTTCTAGGAGTTGGAGACATACAACCTTTAGCTCAGTTCTGGGCATCTTTGAAATACCTATACAAACTTGTTCCTACATAGTAACTTGCAACTTTGAATGAGAATGTGCTTGCTTACAGCAACGTGCTATATGTTCTGAATGCCCGAATTGAGAATCTGTGTCAAATCTTTGTTAGGAATTCTGTGATAATTACAAGCTGGAAGTAAGGGAGTTGGGGCATGAAGTTATTTCTAGGAGCTGGAGACATACAAGGTTTAGCTCAGTTCTGGGCATCTTTGAAATACCTATACAAACTTGTTCCTACATAGTAACTTGCAACTTTGAATGAGAATTGCTTGCTTACAGCAACGTGCTATATGTTCTAAATGCCCGAATTGGGAATCTGTGTCAAAACTTTGTTAGGAATTATGTGATCCTTTCTAGATCGAAGTAAGTGAGATGGGGCATTAAGTTATTTCTAGGAGTTGGAGACATACCAAGTTTAGCTCAGATCTGGGCATCTTTGAAATACCTATACAAACTTGTTCCTACATAGTAACTTGCAACTTTGAATGAGAATGTGCTTGCTTACAACAACGTGCTATATGTTCTGAATGCCCGAATAGGGAATCTGTGTCAAAACTTTGTTAGGAATTATGTGATCCTTACTAGCTGGAAGTAAGTGAGATGGGGCATGAAGTTATTTCCAGGATTTGGAGACATACAACGTTTAGCTCAGTTCTGTGCATCTTTGAAATACCTATATAAACTTGTTCCTACATAGTAACTTGCAACTTTGAATGAGAATGTGCTTGCTTACAGCAACGTGCTATATGTTCTGAATGCCCGAATTGGGAATCTGTGTCAAAACTTTGTTAGAAATTATGTGATCCTTAATAGCTGGAAGTAAGGGAGATGCGGCATGAAGTTATTTCTAGGAGTTGGAGACATACCAAGTTTAGCTCAGTTCTGGGCATCTTTGAAAGTCCTATTCAAACTTGTTCCTACATAGTAACTTGCAACTGTGAATGAGAATGTGCTTGCTTATAGCAACGTGTTATATGTTCTGAATGCCCGAATTGGGAATCTGTGTCAAAACTTTGTTAGGAATTATGTGATCCTTACTAGCTGGAAGTAAGGGAGATGGGGCATGAAGTTATTTCTAGGAGTTGGAGACATACAACGTTTAGCTCAGTTCTGGGCATCTTTGAAATACCTATACAAACTTGTCCCTACATAGTAACTTGCAACTTTGAATGAGAATGTGCTTGCTTACAGCAACGTGCTATATGTTCTGAATGCCCGAATTGGGAATCTGTGTCAAAACTTTGTTAGGAATTATGTGATCCTTACTAGCTGGAAGTAAGGGAGATGGGGCATGAAGTTATTTCTAGGAGTTGGAGACATACTAAGTTTAGCTCATTTCTGGGCATTTTTGAAATACCTATACAAACTTGTTCCTACATAGTAACTTGCAACTTTGAATGAGAATGTGCTTGCTTACAGCAACGTGCTATATGTTCTGAATGCCCGAATTGGGAATCTGTGTCAAAACTTGGTTAGGAATTATGTGATCCTTACTAGCTGGAAGTAAGGGAGTTGGGGCATGAAGGTATTTCTAGGAGTTGGACACATAACAAGTTTTGCACAGTTCTGGGCATCTTTGAAATACCTATACAAACTTGTTCCTACATAGTAACTTGCAACTTTGAATGAGAATGTGCTTGCTTACAGCAACGTGCTATATGTTCTGAATGCCCGAATTGGGAATCTGTGTCAAAACTTTGTTAGGAATTATGTGATACTTACTAGCTGGAAGTAAGGGAGTTGGGGCATGAAGGTATTTCTAGGAGTTGGACACATAACAAGTTTAGCACAGTTCTGGGCATCTTTGAAATACCTATACAAACTTGTTCCTACATAGTAACTTGCAACTTTGACTGAGAATGTGCTTGCTTACAGCAACGTGCTATATGTTCTGAATGCCCGAATGGGGAATCTGTGTCAAATCTTTGTTAGGAATTATGTGATCCTTACTAGCTGGAAGTAAGGGAGATGGGGCATGAAGTTATGTCTAGGAGTTGGAGACATACCAAGTTTAGCTCAATTCTGGGCATCTTTGAAATACCTATACAAACTTGTTCCTACATAGTAACTTGCAACCTTGAATGAGAATGTGCTTGCTTACAGCAACGTGCTATATGTTCTGAATGCCCGATTTGGGAATCTGTGTCAAAACTTTGTTAGGAATTATGTGATCATTACTAGATGGAAGTAAGGGAGATGGTGCACGAAGTTATTTCTAGGAGTTGGAGACATACAACGTTTAGCTCAGTTCTGGTCATCTTTGAAATACCTATACAAACTTGTTCCTACATAGTAACTTGCAACATTGAATGAGAATGTGCTTGCTTACAGCAACGTGCTATATGTTCTGAATGCGCGAATTGGGAATCTGTGTCAAAACTTTGTTAGGAATTATGTGATCCTTACTAGCTGGAAGTAAGGGTGATGGGGCATGAAGTTATTTCTAGGAGTTGGAGGCAAACCAAGTTTAGCTCAGTTCTGGTCATCTTTGAAATACCTTTACAAACTTGTTCCTACATAGTAACTTGCATCTTTGAATTGAATGTGCTTGCTTACAGCAACGTGCTACATGTTCTGAATTCCCGAATTGGGAATCTGTGTCAAAACTTTGTTAGGAATTATGTGATCCTTACTAGCTGGAAGTAAGGGAGATGGGGCATGAATTTATTTCTAGGAGTTGGAGACATACAACATTTAGCTCAGTTCTGGGCATCTTTGAAATACCTATACAAACTTGTCCCTACATAGTAACTTGCAACTTTGAATGAGAATGTGCTTGCTTACAGCAACGTGCTATATGTTCTGAATGCCCGAATTGGGAATCTGTGTCAAAAGTTTGTTAGGAATTATGTGATCCTTACTAGATGGAAGTAAGGGAGATGGGGCATGAAGTTATTTCTAGGAGTTGGAGACATACTAAGTTTAGCTCATTTATGGGCATTTTTGAAATACCTATACAAACTTGTTCCTACATAGTAACTTGCAACTTTGAATGAGAATGTGCTTGCTTACAGCAACGTGTTATATGTTCTGAATGCCAGAATTGGGAATCTGTGTGAAAACTTTGTTAGGAATCATGTGATCCTTACTAGGTGGAAGTAATGGAGTTGGGACATGAAGTTTTTTATAGAGGTTGGAAACATACCAAGTTTAGCTCAGTTCTGGGCATCTTTGAAAGTCCTATTCAAACTTGTTCCAACATAGTAACTTGCAACTGTGAATGAGAATGTGCTTGCTTACAGCAACGTGCATTATGTTCTGAATGCCCGAATTGGGAATCTGTGTCAAAACTTTGTTAGGAATTATGTGATCCTTACTAGATGGAAGTAAGGGAGATGGGGCATGAAGTTATTTCTAGGAGTTTGAGACATACAACGTTTAGCTCAGTTCTGGGCATCTTTGAAATACCTATACAAACTTGTTCCTACATAGTAATTTGCAACTTTGAATGAGAATGTGATTGCTTACAGCAAGTTGCTATATGTTCTGAATGCCCGAATTGGGAATCTGTGTCAAAACTTTGTTAGGAATTATGTGATCCTTACTAGCTGGAAGTAAGGGAGTTGGGCCTGAAGTTATTTCTAGGAGTTGGACACATACAAAGTTTAGCTCAGTTCTGGGCATCTTTGAAATACCTATACAAACTTGTTCCTACATAGTAACTTGCAACGTTGAATGACAATGTGCTTGCTTACAGCAACGTGCTATAAGTTTCAAATGCCCGAATTGGGAATCTGTGTCAAAACTTTGTTAGGAATTATGTGATCCTTACTAGCTGGAAGTAAGGGAGTTGGGGCATGAAGTTATTCCTAGAGGTTGGACACATACCAAGTTTTGCTCAGTTCTGGGCATCTTTGAAATACCTATACAAACTTGTTCCTACATAGTAACTTGCAACTTTGAATGAGAATGTGCTCGCTTACAGCAACGTGCTATATGTTCTGAATGCCCGAATTGGGAATCTGTCTCAAAACTTTGTTAGAAATTATGTGATCCTTACTAGATGGAAGTAAGGGAGATGGGGAATGAAGTTATTTCTAGGAGTTGGAGACATACAGCGTTTAGCTCAGTTCTGGGCATCTTTGAAATACCTATACAAACTTGTTCCTACATAGTAACTTGCAACTTTGAATTGAATGTGCTTGCTTACAGCAACGTGCTACATGTTCTGAATGCCCGAATTGGGAATCTGTGTCAAAACTTTGTTAGAAATTATGTGATCCTTACTAGATGGAAATAAGGGAGATGGGGCATGAAGTTATTTCTAGGAGTTGGAGACATACAACGTTTAGCTCAGTTCTGGGCATCTTTGAAATACCTATACAAACTTGTTCCTACATAGTAACTTGCAACTTTGAATAGAATGTGCTTGCTTACAGCAACATGCTATATGTTCTGAATGCCCGAATTGGGAATCTGTGTCAAAACTTTGTTAGGAATTATGTGATCCTTACTAGATGGAAGTAAGGGAGATGGGGCATGAAGTTATTTCTAGGAGTTGGAGACATACAACGTTTAGCTCAGTTCTGGGCATCTTTGAAATACCTATACAAACTTGTTCCTACATAGTAACTTGCAACTTTGAATGAGAATGTGCTTGCTTACGGCAACGTGCTATATGTTCTGAATGCCCGAATTGGGAATCTGTGTCAAAACTTTGTTAGGAAATATGTGATCCTTACTAGCTGGAAGTAAGTGTGATTGGGCATGAAGTCATTTCTAGGAGTTGGAGACATACCAAGCTTAGCTCAGTTCTGGGCATCTTTGAAATACCTTTACAAAGTTGTTCCTACATAGTAACTTGCAACTTTGAATGAGAATGTGCTTGCTTACAGCAACGTGCTATATGTTCTGAATGCCCGAATTGGGAATCTGTGTCAAAACTTTGTTAGAAATTATGTGATCCTTACTAGCTGGAAGTAAGGGAGTTGGGGCATGAAGTTATTTTTAGAGGTTGGACACATACCAAGTTTAGCTCAGTTCTGGGCATCTTTGAAATACCTATACAAACTTGTTCCTACATAGTAACTTGCAACTTTGAATGAGAATGTGCTTGCTTACATCAACGTGCTATATGTTCTGAATGCCCGAATTGGGAATCTGTGTCAAAACTTTGTTAGGAATTATGTGATCCTTATTAGCTGGAAGTAAGGGAGATTGGTCATGAACTTATTTCTAGGAGTTGGAGACATATAACGTTTAGCTCAGTTCTGGGCATCTTTGAAATACCTATACAAACTTGTTCCTACATAATAACTTGCAACTTTGAATGAGAATGTGCTTGCTTACAGCAACGTGCTATATGTTCTGAATGCCCGAATTGGGAATCTGTGTCAAAACTTTGTTAGGAATTATGTGATCCTTACTAGCTGGAAGTAAGTGAGATGGGGCATGAAGTTATTTCTAGGAGTTGGAGACATACCAAGTTTAGCTCAGTTCTGGGCATCTTTGAAATACCTATACAACCTTGCTCCTACATAGTAACATGCAACTTTGAATGAGAATGTGCTTGCTTACAGCAACGTGCTACATGCTCTGAATGCCCGAATTGGGAATCTGTGTCAAAACTTTGTTAGGAATTATGTGATCCTTACTAGCTGGAAGTAAGGGAGATGGGGCATGAAGTTATTTCTAGGAGTTGGAGACATACCAAGTTTAGCTCAGTTCTGGGCATCTTTGAAATACCTATACAAACTTGTTCCTACATAATAACTTGCAACTTTGAATGAGAATGTGCTTGCTTACCGCAACGTGCTATATGTTCTGAACGCCCGAATTGGGAATCTGTGTCAAAACTTTGTTAGAAATTATGTGATCCTTACTAGATGGAAGTAGGGAGATGGGGCATGAAGTTATTTCTAGGAGTTGGAGACATACAACGTTTAGCTCAGTTCTGGGCATCTTTGAAATACCTATACAAACTTGTTCCTACATAGTAACTTGCAAATTTGAATAGAATGTGCTTGGTTACAGCAACGTGCTATATGTTCTGAATGCCCGAATTGGGAATCTGTGTCAAAACTTTGTTAGGAATTATGTGATCCTTACTAGATGGAAGTAAGGGAGATGGGGCATGAAATTATTTCTAGGAGTTGGAGACATACAACGTTTAGCTCAGTTCTGGGCATCTTTGAAATACCTATACTAACTTGTTCCTACATAGTAACTTGCAACTTTGAATGAGAATGTGCTTGCTTACAGCAACGTGCTATATGTTCTGAATGCCCGAATTGGGAATCTGTGTCAAAACTTTGTTAGGAATTATGTGATCCTTACTAGCTGGAAGTAAGTGTGATTGGGCATGAAGTCATTTCTAGGTGTTGGAGACATACCAAGCTTAGCTCAGTTCTGGGCATCTTTGAAATACCTTTACAAACTTGTTCCTACATAGTAACTTGCAACTTTGAATGAGAATGTGCTTGCTTACAGCAACGTGCTATATGTTCTGAATGCCCGAATTGGGAATCTGTGTCAAAGCTTTGTTAGAAATTATGTGATCCTTACTAGCTGGAAGTAAGGGAGTTGGGGCATGAAGTTATTTCTAGAGGTTGGACACATACCAAGTTTAGCTCAGTTCTGGGCATCTTTGAAATACCTATACAAACTTGTTCCTACATAGTAACTTGCAACTTTGAATGAGAATGTGCTTGCTTACATCAACGTGCTATATGTTCTGAATGCCCGAATTGGGAATCTGTGTCAAAACTTTGTTAGGAATTATGTGATCCTTATTAGCTGGAAGTAAGGGAGATGGGGCATGAAGTTATTTCTAGGAGTTGGAGACATATAACGTTTAGCTCAGTTCTGGGCATCTTTGAAATACCTATACAAACTTGTTCCTACATAATAACTTGCAACTTTGAATGAGAATGTGCTTGCTTACAGCAACGTGCTATATGTTCTTAATGCCCGAATTGGGAATCTGTGTCAAAACTTTGTTAGGAATTATGTGATCCTTACTAGCTGGAAGTAAGTGAGATGGGGCATGAAGTTATTTCTAGGAGTTGGAGACATACCAAGTTTAGCTCAGTTCTGGGCATCTTTGAAATACCTATACAACCTTGCTCCTACATAGTAACATGCAACTTTGAATGAGAATGTGCTTGCTTACAGCAACGTGCTACATGCTCTGAATGCCCGAATTGGGAATCTGTGTCAAAACTTTGTTAGGAATTATGTGATCCTTACTAGCTGGAAGTAAGGGAGATGGGGCATGAAGTTATTTCTAGGAGTTGGAGACATACAACGTTTAGCTCAGTTCTGTGCATCTTTGAAAGTCCTATACAAACTTGTTCCTACATAGTAACTTGCAACTTTGAATGAGAATGTGCTTGCTTACAGCACCGTGCTATATGTTCTGAATGCCCGAATTGGGAATCTGTGTCAAAACGTTGTTAGAAATTATGTGATCCTTACTAGATGGAAGTAAGGGAGATGGGGCATGAAGATATTTCTAGGAGTTGGAGACATACCAAGTTTAGCTCAGTTCTGAGCATCTTTGAAATACCTATACAAACTTGTTCCTACATAGTAACTTGCAACTTTGAATGAGAATGTGCTTGCTTACAGCAACGTGCTATATGTTCTGAATGCCCGAATTTGGAATCTGTGTCAAAACTTTGTTAGGAATTATGTGATCCTTACTAGCTGGAAGTAAGGGAGTTGGGGCATGAAGGTATTTCTAGGAGTTGGACACATACCAAGTTTAGCACAGTTCTGGGCATCTTTGAAATACCTATACAAACTTGTTCCTACATAGTAACTTGCAACTTTGACTGAGAATGTGCTTGCTTACAGCAACGTGCTATATGTTCTGAATGCCCGAATTCGGAATCTGTGTCAAAACTTTGTTAGGAATTATGTGATCCTTACTAGCTGGAAGTAACGGAGATGGGGCATGAAGTTATTTCTAGGAGTTGGAGACATACAACCTTTAGCTCAGTTCTGGGCATCTTTAAAATACCTATACAAACTTGTTCCTACATAGTAACTTGCAACTTTGAATGAGAATGTGCTTGCTTACAGCAACGTGCTATATGTTCTGAATGCCCGAATTGAGAATCTGTGTCAAATCTTTGTTAGGAATTCTGTGATAATTACAAGCTGGAAGTAAGGGAGTTGGGGCATGAAGTTATTTCTAGGAGCTGGAGACATACAAGGTTTAGCTCAGTTCTGGGCATCTTTGAAATACCTATACAAACTTGTTCCTACATAGTAACTTGCAACTTTGAATGAGAATTGCTTGCTTACAGCAACGTGCTATATGTTCTAAATGCCCGAATTGGGAATCTGTGTCAAAACTTTGTTAGGAATTATGTGATCCTTTCTAGATCGAAGTAAGTGAGATGGGGCATTAAGTTATTTCTAGGAGTTGGAGACATACCAAGTTTAGCTCAGATCTGGGCATCTTTGAAATACCTATACAAACTTGTTCCTACATAGTAACTTGCAACTTTGAATGAGAATGTGCTTGCTTACAACAACGTGCTATATGTTCTGAATGCCCGAATAGGGAATCTGTGTCAAAACTTTGTTAGGAATTATGTGATCCTTACTAGCTGGAAGTAAGTGAGATGGGGCATGAAGTTATTTCCAGGATTTGGAGACATACAACGTTTAGCTCAGTTCTGTGCATCTTTGAAATACCTATATAAACTTGTTCCTACATAGTAACTTGCAACTTTGAATGAGAATGTGCTTGCTTACAGCAACGTGCTATATGTTCTGAATGCCCGAATTGGGAATCTGTGTCAAAACTTTGTTAGAAATTATGTGATCCTTAATAGCTGGAAGTAAGGGAGATGCGGCATGAAGTTATTTCTAGGAGTTGGAGACATACCAAGTTTAGCTCAGTTCTGGGCATCTTTGAAAGTCCTATTCAAACTTGTTCCTACATAGTAACTTGCAACTGTGAATGAGAATGTGCTTGCTTATAGCAACGTGTTATATGTTCTGAATGCCCGAATTGGGAATCTGTGTCAAAACTTTGTTAGGAATTATGTGATCCTTACTAGCTGGAAGTAAGGGAGATGGGGCATGAAGTTATTTCTAGGAGTTGGAGACATACAACGTTTAGCTCAGTTCTGGGCATCTTTGAAATACCTATACAAACTTGTCCCTACATAGTAACTTGCAACTTTGAATGAGAATGTGCTTGCTTACAGCAACGTGCTATATGTTCTGAATGCCCGAATTGGGAATCTGTGTCAAAACTTTGTTAGGAATTATGTGATCCTTACTAGCTGGAAGTAAGGGAGATGGGGCATGAAGTTATTTCTAGGAGTTGGAGACATACTAAGTTTAGCTCATTTCTGGGCATTTTTGAAATACCTATACAAACTTGTTCCTACATAGTAACTTGCAACTTTGAATGAGAATGTGCTTGCTTACAGCAACGTGCTATATGTTCTGAATGCCCGAATTGGGAATCTGTGTCAAAACTTGGTTAGGAATTATGTGATCCTTACTAGCTGGAAGTAAGGGAGTTGGGGCATGAAGGTATTTCTAGGAGTTGGACACATAACAAGTTTTGCACAGTTCTGGGCATCTTTGAAATACCTATACAAACTTGTTCCTACATAGTAACTTGCAACTTTGTATGAGAATGTGCTTGCTTACAGCAACGTGCTATATGTTCTGAATGCCCGAATTGGGAATCTGTGTCAAAACTTTGTTAGGAATTATGTGATACTTACTAGCTGGAAGTAAGGGAGTTGGGGCATGAAGGTATTTCTAGGAGTTGGACACATAACAAGTTTAGCACAGTTCTGGGCATCTTTGAAATACCTATACAAACTTGTTCCTACATAGTAACTTGCAACTTTGACTGAGAATGTGCTTGCTTACAGCAACGTGCTATATGTTCTGAATGCCCGAATGGGGAATCTGTGTCAAATCTTTGTTAGGAATTATGTGATCCTTACTAGCTGGAAGTAAGGGAGATGGGGCATGAAGTTATGTCTAGGAGTTGGAGACATACCAAGTTTAGCTCAATTCTGGGCATCTTTGAAATACCTATACAAACTTGTTCCTACATAGTAACTTGCAACCTTGAATGAGAATGTGCTTGCTTACAGCAACGTGCTATATGTTCTGAATGCCCGATTTGGGAATCTGTGTCAAAACTTTGTTAGGAATTATGTGATCATTACTAGATGGAAGTAAGGGAGATGGTGCACGAAGTTATTTCTAGGAGTTGGAGACATACAACGTTTAGCTCAGTTCTGGTCATCTTTGAAATACCTATACAAACTTGTTCCTACATAGTAACTTGCAACATTGAATGAGAATGTGCTTGCTTACAGCAACGTGCTATATGTTCTGAATGCGCGAATTGGGAATCTGTGTCAAAACTTTGTTAGGAATTATGTGATCCTTACTAGCTGGAAGTAAGGGTGATGGGGCATGAAGTTATTTCTAGGAGTTGGAGGCAAACCAAGTTTAGCTCAGTTCTGGTCATCTTTGAAATACCTTTACAAACTTGTTCCTACATAGTAACTTGCATCTTTGAATTGAATGTGCTTGCTTACAGCAACGTGCTACATGTTCTGAATTCCCGAATTGGGAATCTGTGTCAAAACTTTGTTAGGAATTATGTGATCCTTACTAGCTGGAAGTAAGGGAGATGGGGCATGAATTTATTTCTAGGAGTTGGAGACATACAACATTTAGCTCAGTTCTGGGCATCTTTGAAATACCTATACAAACTTGTCCCTACATAGTAACTTGCAACTTTGAATGAGAATGTGCTTGCTTACAGCAACGTGCTATATGTTCTGAATGCCCGAATTGGGAATCTGTGTCAAAAGTTTGTTAGGAATTATGTGATCCTTACTAGATGGAAGTAAGGGAGATGGGGCATGAAGTTATTTCTAGGAGTTGGAGACATACTAAGTTTAGCTCATTTATGGGCATTTTTGAAATACCTATACAAACTTGTTCCTACATAGTAACTTGCAACTTTGAATGAGAATGTGCTTGCTTACAGCAACGTGTTATATGTTCTGAATGCCAGAATTGGGAATCTGTGTGAAAACTTTGTTAGGAATCATGTGATCCTTACTAGGTGGAAGTAATGGAGTTGGGACATGAAGTTTTTTATAGAGGTTGGAAACATACCAAGTTTAGCTCAGTTCTGGGCATCTTTGAAAGTCCTATTCAAACTTGTTCCAACATAGTAACTTGCAACTGTGAATGAGAATGTGCTTGCTTACAGCAACGTGCATTATGTTCTGAATGCCCGAATTGGGAATCTGTGTCAAAACTTTGTTAGGAATTATGTGATCCTTACTAGATGGAAGTAAGGGAGATGGGGCATGAAGTTATTTCTAGGAGTTTGAGACATACAACGTTTAGCTCAGTTCTGGGCATCTTTGAAATACCTATACAAACTTGTTCCTACATAGTAATTTGCAACTTTGAATGAGAATGTGATTGCTTACAGCAAGTTGCTATATGTTCTGAATGCCCGAATTGTTAATCTGTGTCAAAACTTTGTTAGGAATTATGTGATCCTTACTAGCTGGAAGTAAGGGAGTTGGGCCTGAAGTTATTTCTAGGAGTTGGACACATACAAAGTTTAGCTCAGTTCTGGGCATCTTTGAAATACCTATACAAACTTGTTCCTACATAGTAACTTGCAACGTTGAATGACAATGTGCTTGCTTACAGCAACGTGCTATAAGTTTCAAATGCCCGAATTGGGAATCTGTGTCAAAACTTTGTTAGGAATTATGTGATCCTTACTAGCTGGAAGTAAGGGAGTTGGGGCATGAAGTTATTCCTAGAGGTTGGACACATACCAAGTTTAGCTCAGTTCTGGGCATCTTTGAAATACCTATACAAACTTGTTCCTACATAGTAACTTGCAACTTTGAATGAGAATGTGCTCGCTTACAGCAACGTGCTATATGTTCTGAATGCCCGAATTGGGAATCTGTCTCAAAACTTTGTTAGAAATTATGTGATCCTTACTAGATGGAAGTAAGGGAGATGGGGAATGAAGTTATTTCTAGGAGTTGGAGACATACAGCGTTTAGCTCAGTTCTGGGCATCTTTGAAATACCTATACAAACTTGTTCCTACATAGTAACTTGCAACTTTGAATTGAATGTGCTTGCTTACAGCAACGTGCTACATGTTCTGAATGCCCGAATTGGGAATCTGTGTCAAAACTTTGTTAGAAATTATGTGATCCTTACTAGATGGAAATAAGGGAGATGGGGCATGAAGTTATTTCTAGGAGTTGGAGACATACAACGTTTAGCTCAGTTCTGGGCATCTTTGAAATACCTATACAAACTTGTTCCTACATAGTAACTTGCAACTTTGAATAGAATGTGCTTGCTTACAGCAACATGCTATATGTTCTGAATGCCCGAATTGGGAATCTGTGTCAAAACTTTGTTAGGAATTATGTGATCCTTACTAGATGGAAGTAAGGGAGATGGGGCATGAAGTTATTTCTAGGAGTTGGAGACATACAACGTTTAGCTCAGTTCTGGGCATCTTTGAAATACCTATACAAACTTGTTCCTACATAGTAACTTGCAACTTTGAATGAGAATGTGCTTGCTTACGGCAACGTGCTATATGTTCTGAATGCCCGAATTGGGAATCTGTGTCAAAACTTTGTTAGGAAATATGTGATCCTTACTAGCTGGAAGTAAGTGTGATTGGGCATGAAGTCATTTCTAGGAGTTGGAGACATACCAAGCTTAGCTCAGTTCTGGGCATCTTTGAAATACCTTTACAAAGTTGTTCCTACATAGTAACTTGCAACTTTGAATGAGAATGTGCTTGCTTACAGCAACGTGCTATATGTTCTGAATGCCCGAATTGGGAATCTGTGTCAAAACTTTGTTAGAAATTATGTGATCCTTACTAGCTGGAAGTAAGGGAGTTGGGGCATGAAGTTATTTTTAGAGGTTGGACACATACCAAGTTTAGCTCAGTTCTGGGCATCTTTGAAATACCTATACAAACTTGTTCCTACATAGTAACTTGCAACTTTGAATGAGAATGTGCTTGCTTACATCAACGTGCTATATGTTCTGAATGCCCGAATTGGGAATCTGTGTCAAAACTTTGTTAGGAATTATGTGATCCTTATTAGCTGGAAGTAAGGGAGATTGGGCATGAACTTATTTCTAGGAGTTGGAGACATATAACGTTTAGCTCAGTTCTGGGCATCTTTGAAATACCTATACAAACTTGTTCCTACATAATAACTTGCAACTTTGAATGAGAATGTGCTTGCTTACAGCAACGTGCTATATGTTCTTAATGCCCGAATTGGGAATCTGTGTCAAAACTTTGTTAGGAATTATGTGATCCTTACTAGCTGGAAGTAAGTGAGATGGGGCATGAAGTTATTTCTAGGAGTTGGAGACATACCAAGTTTAGCTCAGTTCTGGGCATCTTTGAAATACCTATACAACCTTGCTCCTACATAGTAACATGCAACTTTGAATGAGAATGTGCTTGCTTACAGCAACGTGCTACATGCTCTGAATGCCCGAATTGGGAATCTGTGTCAAAACTTTGTTAGGAATTATGTGATCCTTACTAGCTGGAAGTAAGGGAGATGGGGCATGAAGTTATTTCTAGGAGTTGGAGACATACCAAGTTTAGCTCAGTTCTGGGCATCTTTGAAATACCTATACAAACTTGTTCCTACATAATAACTTGCAACTTTGAATGAGAATGTGCTTGCTTACCGCAACGTGCTATATGTTCTGAACGCCCGAATTGGGAATCTGTGTCAAAACTTTGTTAGAAATTATGTGATCCTTACTAGATGGAAGTAGGGAGATGGGGCATGAAGTTATTTCTAGGAGTTGGAGACATACAACGTTTAGCTCAGTTCTGGGCATCTTTGAAATACCTATACAAACTTGTTCCTACATAGTAACTTGCAAATTTGAATAGAATGTGCTTGGTTACAGCAACGTGCTATATGTTCTGAATGCCCGAATTGGGAATCTGTGTCAAAACTTTGTTAGGAATTATGTGATCCTTACTAGCTGGAAGTAAGTGTGATTGGGCATGAAGTCATTTCTAGGTGTTGGAGACATACCAAGCTTAGCTCAGTTCTGGGCATCTTTGAAATACCTTTACAAACTTGTTCCTACATAGTAACTTGCAACTTTGAATGAGAATGTGCTTGCTTACAGCAACGTGCTATATGTTCTGAATGCCCGAATTGGGAATCTGTGTCAAAGCTTTGTTAGAAATTATGTGATCCTTACTAGCTGGAAGTAAGGGAGTTGGGGCATGAAGTTATTTCTAGAGGTTGGACACATACCAAGTTTAGCTCAGTTCTGGGCATCTTTGAAATACCTATACAAACTTGTTCCTACATAGTAACTTGCAACTTTGAATGAGAATGTGCTTGCTTACATCAACGTGCTATATGTTCTGAATGCCCGAATTGGGAATCTGTGTCAAAACTTTGTTAGGAATTATGTGATCCTTATTAGCTGGAAGTAAGGGAGATGGGGCATGAAGTTATTTCTAGGAGTTGGAGACATATAACGTTTAGCTCAGTTCTGGGCATCTTTGAAATACCTATACAAACTTGTTCCTACATAATAACTTGCAACTTTGAATGAGAATGTGCTTGCTTACAGCAACGTGCTATATGTTCTTAATGCCCGAATTGGGAATCTGTGTCAAAACTTTGTTAGGAATTATGTGATCCTTACTAGCTGGAAGTAAGTGAGATGGGGCATGAAGTTATTTCTAGGAGTTGGAGACATACCAAGTTTAGCTCAGTTCTGGGCATCTTTGAAATACCTATACAACCTTGCTCCTACATAGTAACATGCAACTTTGAATGAGAATGTGCTTGCTTACAGCAACGTGCTACATGCTCTGAATGCCCGAATTGGGAATCTGTGTCAAAACTTTGTTAGGAATTATGTGATCCTTACTAGCTGGAAGTAAGGGAGATGGGGCATGAAGTTATTTCTAGGAGTTGGAGACATACCAAGTTTAGCTCAGTTCTGGGCATCTTTGAAATACCTATACAAACTTGTTCCTACATAATAACTTGCAACTTTGAATGAGAATGTGCTTGCTTACCGCAACGTGCTATATGTTCTGAACGCCCGAATTGGGAATCTGTGTCAAAACTTTGTTAGAAATTATGTGATCCTTACTAGATGGAAGTAGGGAGATGGGGCATGAAGTTATTTCTAGGAGTTGGAGACATACAACGTTTAGCTCATTTCTGGGCATCTTTGAAATACCTATACAAACTTGTTCCTACATAGTAACTTGCAAATTTGAATAGAATGTGCTTGGTTACAGCAACGTGCTATATGTTCTGAATGCCCGAATTGGGAATCTGTGTCAAAACTTTGTTAGGAATTATGTGATCCTTACTAGATGGAAGTAAGGGAGATGGGGCATGAAATTATTTCTAGGAGTTGGAGACATACAACGTTTAGCTCAGTTCTGGGCATCTTTGAAATACCTATACTAACTTGTTCCTACATAGTAACTTGCAACTTTGAATGAGAATGTGCTTGCTTACAGCAACGTGCTATATGTTCTGAATGCCCGAATTGGGAATCTGTGTCAAAACTTTGTTAGGAATTATGTGATCCTTACTAGCTGGAAGTAAGTGTGATTGGGCATGAAGTCATTTCTAGGTGTTGGAGACATACCAAGCTTAGCTCAGTTCTGGGCATCTTTGAAATACCTTTACAAACTTGTTCCTACATAGTAACTTGCAACTTTGAATGAGAATGTGCTTGCTTACAGCAACGTGCTATATGTTCTGAATGCCCGAATTGGGAATCTGTGTCAAAGCTTTGTTAGAAATTATGTGATCCTTACTAGCTGGAAGTAAGGGAGTTGGGGCATGAAGTTATTTCTAGAGGTTGGACACATACCAAGTTTAGCTCAGTTCTGGGCATCTTTGAAATACCTATACAAAGTTGTTCCTACATAGTAACTTGCAACTTTGAATGAGAATGTGCTTGCTTACAGCAACGTGCTATATGTTCTGAATGCCCGAATTGGGAATCTGTGTCAAAACTTTGTTAGAAATTATGTGATCCTTACTAGCTGGAAGTAAGGGAGTTGGGGCATGAAGTTATTTTTAGAGGTTGGACACATACCAAGTTTAGCTCAGTTCTGGGCATCTTTGAAATACCTATACAAACTTGTTCCTACATAGTAACTTGCAACTTTGAATGAGAATGTGCTTGCTTACATCAACGTGCTATATGTTCTGAATGCCCGAATTGGGAATCTGTGTCAAAACTTTGTTAGGAATTATGTGATCCTTATTAGCTGGAAGTAAGGGAGATTGGGCATGAACTTATTTCTAGGAGTTGGAGACATATAACGTTTAGCTCAGTTCTGGGCATCTTTGAAATACCTATACAAACTTGTTCCTACATAATAACTTGCAACTTTGAATGAGAATGTGCTTGCTTACAGCAACGTGCTATATGTTCTTAATGCCCGAATTGGGAATCTGTGTCAAAACTTTGTTAGGAATTATGTGATCCTTACTAGCTGGAAGTAAGTGAGATGGGGCATGAAGTTATTTCTAGGAGTTGGAGACATACCAAGTTTAGCTCAGTTCTGGGCATCTTTGAAATACCTATACAACCTTGCTCCTACATAGTAACATGCAACTTTGAATGAGAATGTGCTTGCTTACAGCAACGTGCTACATGCTCTGAATGCCCGAATTGGGAATCTGTGTCAAAACTTTGTTAGGAATTATGTGATCCTTACTAGCTGGAAGTAAGGGAGATGGGGCATGAAGTTATTTCTAGGAGTTGGAGACATACCAAGTTTAGCTCAGTTCTGGGCATCTTTGAAATACCTATACAAACTTGTTCCTACATAATAACTTGCAACTTTGAATGAGAATGTGCTTGCTTACCGCAACGTGCTATATGTTCTGAACGCCCGAATTGGGAATCTGTGTCAAAACTTTGTTAGAAATTATGTGATCCTTACTAGATGGAAGTAGGGAGATGGGGCATGAAGTTATTTCTAGGAGTTGGAGACATACAACGTTTAGCTCAGTTCTGGGCATCTTTGAAATACCTATACAAACTTGTTCCTACATAGTAACTTGCAAATTTGAATAGAATGTGCTTGGTTACAGCAACGTGCTATATGTTCTGAATGCCCGAATTGGGAATCTGTGTCAAAACTTTGTTAGGAATTATGTGATCCTTACTAGATGGAAGTAAGGGAGATGGGGCATGAAATTATTTCTAGGAGTTGGAGACATACAACGTTTAGCTCAGTTCTGGGCATCTTTGAAATACCTATACTAACTTGTTCCTACATAGTAACTTGCAACTTTGAATGAGAATGTGCTTGCTTACAGCAACGTGCTATATGTTCTGAATGCCCGAATTGGGAATCTGTGTCAAAACTTTGTTAGGAATTATGTGATCCTTACTAGCTGGAAGTAAGTGTGATTGGGCATGAAGTCATTTCTAGGTGTTGGAGACATACCAAGCTTAGCTCAGTTCTGGGCATCTTTGAAATACCTTTACAAACTTGTTCCTACATAGTAACTTGCAACTTTGAATGAGAATGTGCTTGCTTACAGCAACGTGCTATATGTTCTGAATGCCCGAATTGGGAATCTGTGTCAAAGCTTTGTTAGAAATTATGTGATCCTTACTAGCTGGAAGTAAGGGAGTTGGGGCATGAAGTTATTTCTAGAGGTTGGACACATACCAAGTTTAGCTCAGTTCTGGGCATCTTTGAAATACCTATACAAACTTGTTCCTACATAGTAACTTGCAACTTTGAATGAGAATGTGCTTGCTTACATCAACGTGCTATATGTTCTGAATGCCCGAATTGGGAATCTGTGTCAAAACTTTGTTAGGAATTATGTGATCCTTATTAGCTGGAAGTAAGGGAGATGGGGCATGAAGTTATTTCTAGGAGTTGGAGACATATAACGTTTAGCTCAGTTCTGGGCATCTTTGAAATACCTATACAAACTTGTTCCTACATAATAACTTGCAACTTTGAATGAGAATGTGCTTGCTTACAGCAACGTGCTATATGTTCTTAATGCCCGAATTGGGAATCTGTGTCAAAACTTTGTTAGGAATTATGTGATCCTTACTAGCTGGAAGTAAGTGAGATGGGGCATGAAGTTATTTCTAGGAGTTGGAGACATACCAAGTTTAGCTCAGTTCTGGGCATCTTTGAAATACCTATACAACCTTGCTCCTACATAGTAACATGCAACTTTGAATGAGAATGTGCTTGCTTACAGCAACGTGCTACATGCTCTGAATGCCCGAATTGGGAATCTGTGTCAAAACTTTGTTAGGAATTATGTGATCCTTACTAGCTGGAAGTAAGGGAGATGGGGCATGAAGTTATTTCTAGGAGTTGGAGACATACCAAGTTTAGCTCAGTTCTGGGCATCTTTGAAATACCTATACAAACTTGTTCCTACATAATAACTTGCAACTTTGAATGAGAATGTGCTTGCTTACCGCAACGTGCTATATGTTCTGAACGCCCGAATTGGGAATCTGTGTCAAAACTTTGTTAGAAATTATGTGATCCTTACTAGATGGAAGTAGGGAGATGGGGCATGAAGTTATTTCTAGGAGTTGGAGACATACAACGTTTAGCTCAGTTCTGGGCATCTTTGAAATACCTATACAAACTTGTTCCTACATAGTAACTTGCAAATTTGAATAGAATGTGCTTGGTTACAGCAACGTGCTATATGTTCTGAATGCCCGAATTGGGAATCTGTGTCAAAACTTTGTTAGGAATTATGTGATCCTTACTAGATGGAAGTAAGGGAGATGGGGCATGAAATTATTTCTAGGAGTTGGAGACATACAACGTTTAGCTCAGTTCTGGGCATCTTTGAAATACCTATACTAACTTGTTCCTACATAGTAACTTGCAACTTTGAATGAGAATGTGCTTGCTTACAGCAACGTGCTATATGTTCTGAATGCCCGAATTGGGAATCTGTGTCAAAACTTTGTTAGGAATTATGTGATCCTTACTAGCTGGAAGTAAGTGTGATTGGGCATGAAGTCATTTCTAGGTGTTGGAGACATACCAAGCTTAGCTCAGTTCTGGGCATCTTTGAAATACCTTTACAAACTTGTTCCTACATAGTAACTTGCAACTTTGAATGAGAATGTGCTTGCTTACAGCAACGTGCTATATGTTCTGAATGCCCGAATTGGGAATCTGTGTCAAAGCTTTGTTAGAAATTATGTGATCCTTACTAGCTGGAAGTAAGGGAGTTGGGGCATGAAGTTATTTCTAGAGGTTGGACACATACCAAGTTTAGCTCAGTTCTGGGCATCTTTGAAATACCTATACAAACTTGTTCCTACATAGTAACTTGCAACTTTGAATGAGAATGTGCTTGCTTACATCAACGTGCTATATGTTCTGAATGCCCGAATTGGGAATCTGTGTCAAAACTTTGTTAGGAATTATGTGATCCTTATTAGCTGGAAGTAAGGGAGATGGGGCATGAAGTTATTTCTAGGAGTTGGAGACATATAACGTTTAGCTCAGTTCTGGGCATCTTTGAAATACCTATACAAACTTGTTCCTACATAGTAACTTGCAACTTTGAATGAGAATATGCTTGCTTACAGCAACTTGCTATATGTTCTGAATGCCCGAATTGGGAATCAGTGTCAAAACTTTGTTAGGAATTATGTGATACTTACTAGCTGGAAGTAAGAGAGTGGGGCATGAAGTTATTTCTAGAGGTTGGACTCATACCAAGTTTAGATCAGTTCTGGGCGTCTTTGAAATACCTATACAAACTTGTTCCTACATAGTAACTTGCAACTTTGAATGAAAATGTGCTTGCTTACAGCAACGTGCTATATGTTCTGAATGCCCGAATTGGGAATCTGTGTCAAAACTTTGTTAGTAATTATGTGATCCTTACAAGCAGGAAGTAAGGGTGATGGGGCATGAAGTTATTCCTAGGAGTTGGAAACATACAACGTTTAGCTCAGTTCTGGGCTTCTTTGAAATATCTTTACAAACTTGTTCCTACATAGTAACTTGCAACTTTGAATGAGAATGTGCTTGCTTACAGCAACGTGCTATATGTTCTGAATGCCCGAATTGGGAATCTGTGTTAAAACTTTGTTAGAAATTATGTGATCCTTACCAGCTGGAAGTAAGTGTGATGGGGCATGAAGTTATTTCTAGGGGTTGGAGACATACCAAGTTTAGCTCAGTTCTGGGCATCTTTGAAATACCTATACAATCTTGCTCCTACATAGTAACATGCAACTTTGAATGAGAATGTGCTTGCTTACAGCAACGTGCTACATGCTCTGAATGCCCGAATTGGGAATCTGTGTCAAAACTTTGTTAGGAATTATGTGATCCTTACTAGCTGGAAGTAAGGGAGATGGGGCATGAAGTTATTTCTAGGAGTTGGAGACATACCAAGTTTAGCTCAGTTCTGGGCATCTTTGAAATACCTATACAAACTTGTTCCTACATAATAACTTGCAACTTTGAATGAGAATGTGCTTGCTTACAGCAACGTGCTATATGTTCTGAATGCCCGAATTGAGAATCTGTGTCAAAACTTTGTTAGAAATTATGTGATCCTTACTAGATGGAAGTAAGGGAGATGGGGCATGAAGTTATTTCTAGGAGTTGGAGACATACAACGTTTAGCTCAGTTCTGGGCATCTTTGAAATACCTATACAAACTTGTTCCTACATAGTAACTTGCAACTTTGAATAGAATGTGTTTGCTTACAGCAACGTGCTATATGTTCTGAATGCCCGAATTGGGAATCTGTGTCAAAACTTTGTTAGGAATTATGTGATCCTTACTAGATGGAAGTAAGGGAGATGGGGCATGAAGTTATTTCTAGGAGTTGGAGACATACAACGTTTAGCTCAGTTCTGTGCATCTTTGAAATACCTATACAAACTTGTTCCTACATAGTAACTTGCAACTTTGAATGAGAATGTGCTTGCTTACAGCAACGTGCTATATGTTCTGAATGCCCGAATTGGGAATCTGTGCCAAAACTTTGTTAGGAATTATGTGATCCTTACTAGCTGGAAGTAAGTGAGATGGGGCATGAAGTTATTACTAGGAGTTGGAGACATACCAAGATTAGCTCAATTCTGGGCATCTTTGAAATACCTACACAAACTTGTTCCTACATAGTAACTTGCAACTTTGAATGAGAATGTGCTTGCTTACAGCAACGTGCTATATGTTCTGAATGCCCGAATTGGGAATCTGTGTTCAAACTTTGTTAGGAAATATGTGATCCTTACTAGCTGGAAGTAAGTGTGATAGGGCATGAAGTCATTTCTAGGAGTTGGAGACATACCAAGCTTAGCTCAGTTCTGGGCATCTTTGAAATACCTTTACAAACTTGTTCCTACATAGTAACTTGCAACTTTGAATGAGAATGTGCTTGCTTACAGCAACGTGCTATATGTTCTGAATGCCCGTATTGGGAATCTGTGTCAAAACATTGTTAGAAATTATGTGATCCTTACTAGCTGGAAGTAAGGGAGTTGGGGCATGAAGTTATTTCTAGAGGTTGGACACATACCAAGTTTAGCTCAGTTCTGGGAATCTTTGAAATACCTATACAAACTTGTTCCTACATAGTAACTTGCAACTTTCAATGAGAATGTGCTTGCTTACATCAACGTGCTATATGTTCTGAATGCCCGAATTGGGAATCTGTGTCAAAACTTTGTTAGGAATTATGTGATCCTTATTAGCTGGAAGTAAGGGAGATTGGGCATGAACTTATTTCTAGGAGTTGGAGACATATAACGTTTAGCTCAGTTCTGGGCATCTTTGAAATACCTATACAAACTTGTTCCTACATAATAACTTGCAACTTTGAATGAGAATGTGCTTGCTTACAGAAACGTGCTATATGTTCTGAATGCCCGAATTGGGAATCTGTGTCAAAACTTTGTTAGGAATTATGTGATCCTTACTAGCTGGAAGTAAGTGAGATGGGGCATGAAGTTATTTCTAGGAGTTGGAGACATACAACGTTTAGCTCAGTTCTGTGCATCTTTGAAATACCTATACAAACTTGTTCCTACATAGTAACTTGCAACTTTGAATGAGAATGTGCTTGCTTACAGCAACGTGCTATATGTTCTGAATGCCCGAATTGGGAATCTGTGTTAAAACTTTGTTAGAAGTTATGTGATTCTTACTAGATGGAAGTAAGGGAGTTGGGGCATGAAGATATTTGTAGGAGTTGGAGACATAGCAAGTTTAGTTCAGTTCTGGGAATCTTTGAAAGTCCTATACAAACTTGTTCCTACATAGTAACTTGCAACTTTGAATGAGAATGTGCTTGCTTACAGCAACGTGCTACATGTTCTGAATGCCCGAATTGGGAATCTGTGTCAAAACTTTGTTAGGAATTATGTGATCCTTACTAGCTGGAAATAAGGGAGATGGGGCATGAAGTTATTTCTAGGAGTTGGAGACATACCAAGTTTAGCTCAGTTCTGGGCATCTTTGAAATACCTATACAAACTTGTTCCTACATAGTAACTTGCAACTTTGAATGAGAATATGCTTGCTTACAGCAACGTGCTATATGTTCTGAATGCCCGAATTGGGAATCTGTGTCAAAACTTTGTTAGGAACTATGTGATCCTTACTAGCTGGAAGTAAGGGAGTTGGGGCATGATGTTATTTCTAGAGGTTGGACGCATACCAAGTTTAGCTCAGTTCTGGGCATCTTTGAAATACCTATACAAACTTGTTCCTACATAGTAACTTGCAACTTTGAATGAGAATGTGCTTGCTTAGAGCAACGTGCTATATGTTCTGAATGCCCGAATTGGGAATCTGTGTCAAATCTTTGTTAGGAATTATGTGATCCTTACTAGCTGGAAGTAAGGGTGATGGGGCATGAAGATATTTCTATGAGTTGGAGACATACAACGTTTAGCTCAGTTCTGGGCATCTTTGAAATACCTATACAAACTTGTTCCTACATAGTAACTTGCAACTTTGAATGAGAATGTACTTGCTTACAGCAACGTGCTATATGTTCTGAATGCCCGAATTGGGAATCTATGTTAAAACTTTGTTAGACATTATGTGATCCTTACTAGATGAAAGTAAGGGAGATGGGGCATGAAGTTATTTCTAGGAGTTGGAGACATACAACGTTTCACTCAGTTCTGGGCATCTTTGAAATACCTATACAAACTTGTTCCTACATAGTAACTAGCAACTTTGAATGAGAATGTGCTTGCTTACAGCAACGTGCTACATATTCTGAATGCCCGAATTGGGAATCTGTGTCAAAACTTTGTTAGGAATTATGTGATCCTTACTAGCTGGAAGTAAGGGAGATGGGGCATGAAGTTATTTCTAGGAGTTGGAGACATACCAAGTTTAGCTCAGTTCTGGGAATCTTTGAAATACCTATACAAACTTGTTCCTACATAGTAACTTGCAACTTTGAATGAGAATGTGCTTGCTTACATCAACGTGCTATATGTTCTGAATGACCAAATTGGGAATCTGTGTCAATCTTTGTTAGAAATTATGTGATCCTTAGTAGCTGGAAGTAAGGGAGATGGAGCATGAAGATATTTCTAGGAGTTGGAGACATACCACGTTTAGCTCAGTTCTGGACATCTTTGAAATACCTATACAAACTTGTTCCTACATAGTAACTTGCAACTTTGAATGAGAATGTGCTTGCTTACAGCAACGTGCTATATGTTCTGAATGCCCGAATTGGGAATCTGTGTCAAAACTTTGTTAGGAATTATGTGATACTTACTAGCTGGAAGTAAGGGAGTGGGGCATGAAGTTATTTCTAGAGGTTGGACACATACCAAGTTTAGCTCAGTTCTAGGCATCTTTGAAATACCTATACAAACTTGTTCCTACATAGTAACTTGCAACTTTGAATGAGAATGTGCTTGCTTACAGCAACGTGCTATATGTTCTGAATGCCCGAATTGGGAATCTGTGTCAAAACTTTGTTAGTAATTATGTGATCCTTACTAGCTGTAAGTAAGGGTGATGGGGCATGAAGTTATTCCTAGGAGTTGGAAACATACAACGTTTAGCTCAGTTCTGGGCTTCTTTGAAATACCTTTACAAACTTGTTCCTACATAGTAACTTGCAACTTTGAATGAGAATGTACTTGCTTACAGCAACGTGCTATATGTTCTGAATGCCCGAATTGGGAATCTGTGTTAAAACTTTGTTAGAAATTATGTGATCCTTACCAGCTGGAAGTAAGTGTGATGGGGCATGAAGTTATTTCTAGGGGTTGGAGACATACCAAGTTTAGCTCAGTTCTGGGCATCTTTGAAATACCTATACAATCTTGCTCCTACATAGTAACATGCAACTTTGAATGAGAATGTGCTTGCTTACAGCAACGTGCTACATGCTCTGAATGCCCGAATTGGGAATCTGTGTCAAAACTTTGTTAGAAATTATGTGATCCTTACTAGATGGAAGTAAGGGAGATGGGGCATGAAGTTATTTCTAGGAGTTGGAGACATACATCGTTTAGCTCAGTTCTGGGCATCTTTGAAATACCTATACAAACTTGTTCCTACATAGTAACATTACAACTTTGAATAGAATGTGCTTGCTTACAGCAACGTGCTATATGTTCTGAATGCCCGAATTGGGAATCTGTGTCAAAGCTTTGTTAGGAATTATGTGATCCTTACTAGATGGAAGTAAGTGAGATGGGGCATGAAGTTATTTCTAGGAGTTGGAGACATACAACGTTTAGCTCAGTTCTGGGCATCTTTGAAATACCTATACAAACTTGTTCCTACATAGTAACTTGCCACTTGGAATGAGAATGTGCTTGCTTACAGCAACGTGCTATATGTTCTGAATGCCCGAATTGGAAATCTGTGTCTAAACTTTGTTAGGAATTATGTGATCCTTACTAGCTGGAAGTAAGTGAGATGGGGCATGAAGTTATTTCTAGGAGTTGGAGACATACAACGTTTAGCTCAGTTCTGAGCATCTTTGAAATACCTATACAAACTTGTTCCTACATAGTAACATGCAACTTTGAATGAGAATGTGCTTGCTTACAGCAACGTGCTATATGTTCTGAATGCCCGAATTGGGAATCTGTGCCAAAACTTTGTTAGGAATTATGTGATCCTTACTTGCTGGAAGTAAGGGAGATGGGGCATGAAGTTATTACTAGGAGTTGGAGACATACCAAGATTAGCCCAATTCTGGGCATCTTTGAAATACCTATACAAACATGTTCCTACATAGTAACTTGCAACTTTGAATGAGAATGTGCTTGCTTACAGCAACGTGCTATATGTTCTGAATGCCCGAATTGGGAATCTGTGTCAAAACTTTGTTAGGAAATATGTGATCCTTACTAGCTGGAAGTAAGTGTGATTGGGCATGAAGTCATTTCTAGGAGTTGGAGACATACCAAGCTTAGCTCAGTTCTGGGCATCTTTGAAATACCTTTACAAACTTGTTCCTACATAGTAACATGCAACTTTGAATGAGAATGTGCTTCCTTACAGCAACGTGCTATATGTTCTGAATGCCCGAATTGGGAATCTGTGTCAAAACATTGTTAGAAATTATGTGATCCTTACTAGCTGGAAGTAAGGGAGTTGGGGCATGAAGTTATTTCTAGAGGTTGGACACAAACCAAGTTTAGCTCAGTTCTGGGCATCTTTGAAATACCTATACAAACTTTTTCCGACATAGTAACTTGCAACTTTGAATGAGAATGTGCTTGCTTACATCAACGTGCTATATGTTCTGAATGCCCGAATTGGGAATCTGTGTCAAAACTTTGTTAGGAATTATGTGATCCTTATTATCTGGAAGTAAGGGAGATTGGGCATGAAGTTATTTCTAGGAGTTTGAGACATACAACGTTTAGCTCAGTTCTGTGCATCTTTGAAATACCTATACAAACTTGTTCCTACATAGTAACTTGCAACTTTGAATGAGAATGTGCTTGCTTACAGCAACGTGCTATATGTTCTGAGTGCCCGAATTGGGATTCTGTGTTAAAACTTTGTTAGAAATTATGTGATTCTTACTAGATGGAAGTAAGAGAGATGGGGCATGAAGATATTTCTAGGAGTTGGAGACATAGCAAGTTAATTCAGTTCTGGGAATCTTTGAAAGTCCTATACAAACTTGTTCCTACATATTAACTTGCAACTTTGAATGAGAATGTGCTTGCTTACAGCAACGTGCTACATGTTCTGAATGCCCGAATTGGGAATCTGTGTCAAAACTTTGTTAGGAATTATGTGATCCTTACTAGCTGGAAGTAAGGGAGATGGGGCATGAAGTTATTTCTAGGAGTTGGAGACATACCAAGTTTAGCTCAGTTCTGGGCATCTTTGAAATACCTATACAAACTTGTTCCTACATAGTAACTTGCAACTTTGAATGAGAATATGCTTGCTTACAGCAACTTGCTATATGTTCTGAATGCCCGAATTGGGAATCTGTGTCAAAAATTTGTTAGGAATTATGTGATCCTTACTAGCTGGAAGTAAGGGAGTTGTGGCATGAAGTTATTTCTAGAGGTTGGACGCATACCAAGTTTAGCTCAGTTCTGGGCATCTTTGAAATACCTATACAAACTTGTTCCTACATAGTAACTTGCAACTTTGAATGAGAATGTGCTTGCTTAGAGCAACGTGCTATATGTTCTGAATGCCCGAATTGGGAATCTGTGTCAAATCTTTGTTAGGAATTATGTGATCCTTACTAGCTGGAAGTAAGGGTGATGGGGCATGAAGTTATTTCTAGGAGTTGGAGACATACAACGTTTAGCTCAGTTCTGGGCATCTTTGAAATACCTATACAAACTTGTTCCTACATAGTAACTTGCAACTTTGAATGAGAATGTGCTTGCTTACAGCAACGTGCTATATGTTCTGAATGCCCGAATTGGGAATCTATGTTAAAACTTTTTTAGATATTATGTGATCCTTACTAGATGAAAGTAAGGGAGATGGGGCATGAAGTTATTTCTAGGAGTTGGAGACATACAACGTTTCACTCAGTTCGGGGCATCTTTGAAATACCTATACAAACTTGTTCCTACATAGTAACTAGCAACTTTGAATGAGAATGTGCTTGCTTACAGCAACGTGCTACATATTCTGAATGCCCGAATTGGGAATCTGTGTCAAAACTTTGTTAGGAATTATGTGATCCTTACTAGCTGGAAGTAAGGGAGATGGGGCATGAAGTTATTTCTAGGAGTTGGAGACATACCAAGTTTAGCTCAGTTCTGGGCATCTTTGAAATACCTATACAAACTTGTTCCTACATAGTAACTTACAACTTTGAATGAGAATGTGCTTGCTTACATCAACGTGCTATATGTTCTGAATGACCAAATTGGGAATCTGTGTCAAAACTTTGTTAGAAATTATGTGATCCTTATTAGCTGGAAGTAAGGGAGATGGAGCATGAAGTTATTTCTAGGAGTTGGAGACATACCACGTTTAGCTCAGTTCTGGGCATCTTTGAAATACCTATACTAACTTGTTCCTACATAGTAACTTGCAACTTTGAATGAGAATGTGCTTGCTTACAGCAACGTGCTATATGTTCTGAATGCCCGAATTGGGAATCTGTGTCAAAACTTTGTTAGGAATTATGTGATCCTTACTAGCTGGTAGTAAGGGAGATGGGGCATGAAGTTATTTCTAGGAGTTGGAGACATACCAAGTTTAGCTCAGTTCTGGGCATCTTTGAAATACCTTTACAAACTTGTTCCTACATGGTAACTTGCAACTTTGAATGAGAATGTGCTTGCTTACAGCAACGTGCTATATCTTCTGAATGCCCGAATTGGGAATCTGTGTCAAAACTTTGTTAGGAATTATGTGATCCTTATTAGCTGGAAGTAAGGGAGATTGGGCATGAAGTTATTTCTAGGAGTTTGAGACATACAACGTTTAGCTCAGTTCTGTGCATCTTTGAAATACCTATACAAACTTGTTCCTACATAGTAACTTGCAACTTTGAATGAGAATGTGCTTGCTTACAGCAACGTGCTATATGTTCTGAATGCCCGAATTGGGAATCTGTGTTAAAACTTTGTTAGAAATTATGTGATTCTTACTAGATGGAAGTAAGAGAGATGGGGCATGAAGATATTTCTAGGAGTTGGAGACAGAGCAAGTTAATTCAGTTCTGGGAATCTTTGAAAGTCCTATAGAAACTTGTTCCTACATAGTAACTTGCAACTTTGAATTGAATGTGATTGCTTACAGCAACGTGCTACATGTTCTGAATGCCCGAATTGGGAATCTGTGTCAAAACTTTGTTAGGAATTATGTGATCTTTACTAGCTGGAAGTAAGGGAGATGGGGCATGAAGTTATTTCTAGGAGTTGGAGACATACAACGTTTAGCTCAGTTCTGGGCATCTTTGAAATACCTTTACAAACTTGTTCCTACTTAGTAAGTTGCAACTTTGAATGAGAATGTGCTTGCTTACAGCAACGTGCTACATGTTCTGAATGCCCGAATTGGGAATCTGTGTCAAAACTTTGTTAGGAATTATGTGATCCTTACTAGCTGGAAGTAAGGGAGATGGGGCATGAAGTTATTTCTAGGAGTTGGAGACATACCAAGTTTAGCTCACTTCTGGACATCTTTGAAATACCTATACAAACTTGTTCCTACATAGTAACTTGCAACTTTGAATGAGAATGTGCTTGCTTACAGCAACGTGCTATATGTTCTGAATGCCCGAATTGGGAATCTATGTTAAAACTTTGTTAGAAATTATGTGATCCTTACTAGATGGAAGTAAGTGAGATGGGGCATGAAGTTATTTCTAGGAGTTGGAGACATACAACGTTTAGCTCAGTTCTGGGCATCTTTGAAATACCTATACAAACTTGTTCCTACATAGTAACTTGCCACTTGGAATGAGAATGTGCTTGCTTACAGCAACGTGCTATATGTTCTTAATGCCCGAATTGGGAATCTGTGTCAAAACTTTGTTAGGAATTATGTGATCCTTACTAGCTGGAAGTAAGTGAGATGGGGCATGAAGTTATTTCTAGGAGTTGGAGACATACCAAGTTTAGCTCAGTTCTGGGCATCTTTGAAATACCTATACAACCTTGCTCCTACATAGTAACATGCAACTTTGAATGAGAATGTGCTTGCTTACAGCAACGTGCTACATGCTCTGAATGCCCGAATTGGGAATCTGTGTCAAAACTTTGTTAGGAATTATGTGATCCTTACTAGCTGGAAGTAAGGGAGATGGGGCATGAAGTTATTTCTAGGAGTTGGAGACATACCAAGTTTAGCTCAGTTCTGGGCATCTTTGAAATACCTATACAAACTTGTTCCTACATAATAACTTGCAACTTTGAATGAGAATGTGCTTGCTTACCGCAACGTGCTATATGTTCTGAACGCCCGAATTGGGAATCTGTGTCAAAACTTTGTTAGAAATTATGTGATCCTTACTAGATGGAAGTAGGGAGATGGGGCATGAAGTTATTTCTAGGAGTTGGAGACATACAACGTTTAGCTCAGTTCTGGGCATCTTTGAAATACCTATACAAACTTGTTCCTACATAGTAACTTGCAAATTTGAATAGAATGTGCTTGGTTACAGCAACGTGCTATATGTTCTGAATGCCCGAATTGGGAATCTGTGTCAAAACTTTGTTAGGAATTATGTGATCCTTACTAGATGGAAGTAAGGGAGATGGGGCATGAAATTATTTCTAGGAGTTGGAGACATACAACGTTTAGCTCAGTTCTGGGCATCTTTGAAATACCTATACTAACTTGTTCCTACATAGTAACTTGCAACTTTGAATGAGAATGTGCTTGCTTACAGCAACGTGCTATATGTTCTGAATGCCCGAATTGGGAATCTGTGTCAAAACTTTGTTAGGAATTATGTGATCCTTACTAGCTGGAAGTAAGTGTGATTGGGCATGAAGTCATTTCTAGGTGTTGGAGACATACCAAGCTTAGCTCAGTTCTGGGCATCTTTGAAATACCTTTACAAACTTGTTCCTACATAGTAACTTGCAACTTTGAATGAGAATGTGCTTGCTTACAGCAACGTGCTATATGTTCTGAATGCCCGAATTGGGAATCTGTGTCAAAGCTTTGTTAGAAATTATGTGATCCTTACTAGCTGGAAGTAAGGGAGTTGGGGCATGAAGTTATTTCTAGAGGTTGGACACATACCAAGTTTAGCTCAGTTCTGGGCATCTTTGAAATACCTATACAAACTTGTTCCTACATAGTAACTTGCAACTTTGAATGAGAATGTGCTTGCTTACATCAACGTGCTATATGTTCTGAATGCCCGAATTGGGAATCTGTGTCAAAACTTTGTTAGGAATTATGTGATCCTTATTAGCTGGAAGTAAGGGAGATGGGGCATGAAGTTATTTCTAGGAGTTGGAGACATATAACGTTTAGCTCAGTTCTGGGCATCTTTGAAATACCTATACAAACTTGTTCCTACATAGTAACTTGCAACTTTGAATGAGAATATGCTTGCTTACAGCAACTTGCTATATGTTCTGAATGCCCGAATTGGGAATCAGTGTCAAAACTTTGTTAGGAATTATGTGATACTTACTAGCTGGAAGTAAGAGAGTGGGGCATGAAGTTATTTCTAGAGGTTGGACTCATACCAAGTTTAGATCAGTTCTGGGCGTCTTTGAAATACCTATACAAACTTGTTCCTACATAGTAACTTGCAACTTTGAATGAAAATGTGCTTGCTTACAGCAACGTGCTATATGTTCTGAATGCCCGAATTGGGAATCTGTGTCAAAACTTTGTTAGTAATTATGTGATCCTTACAAGCAGGAAGTAAGGGTGATGGGGCATGAAGTTATTCCTAGGAGTTGGAAACATACAACGTTTAGCTCAGTTCTGGGCTTCTTTGAAATATCTTTACAAACTTGTTCCTACATAGTAACTTGCAACTTTGAATGAGAATGTGCTTGCTTACAGCAACGTGCTATATGTTCTGAATGCCCGAATTGGGAATCTGTGTTAAAACTTTGTTAGAAATTATGTGATCCTTACCAGCTGGAAGTAAGTGTGATGGGGCATGAAGTTATTTCTAGGGGTTGGAGACATACCAAGTTTAGCTCAGTTCTGGGCATCTTTGAAATACCTATACAATCTTGCTCCTACATAGTAACATGCAACTTTGAATGAGAATGTGCTTGCTTACAGCAACGTGCTACATGCTCTGAATGCCCGAATTGGGAATCTGTGTCAAAACTTTGTTAGGAATTATGTGATCCTTACTAGCTGGAAGTAAGGGAGATGGGGCATGAAGTTATTTCTAGGAGTTGGAGACATACCAAGTTTAGCTCAGTTCTGGGCATCTTTGAAATACCTATACAAACTTGTTCCTACATAATAACTTGCAACTTTGAATGAGAATGTGCTTGCTTACAGCAACGTGCTATATGTTCTGAATGCCCGAATTGAGAATCTGTGTCAAAACTTTGTTAGAAATTATGTGATCCTTACTAGATGGAAGTAAGGGAGATGGGGCATGAAGTTATTTCTAGGAGTTGGAGACATACAACGTTTAGCTCAGTTCTGGGCATCTTTGAAATACCTATACAAACTTGTTCCTACATAGTAACTTGCAACTTTGAATAGAATGTGCTTGCTTACAGCAACGTGCTATATGTTCTGAATGCCCGAATTGGGAATCTGTGTCAAAACTTTGTTAGGAATTATGTGATCCTTACTAGATGGAAGTAAGGGAGATGGGGCATGAAGTTATTTCTAGGAGTTGGAGACATACAACGTTTAGCTCAGTTCTGTGCATCTTTGAAATACCTATACAAACTTGTTCCTACATAGTAACTTGCAACTTTGAATGAGAATGTGCTTGCTTACAGCAACGTGCTATATGTTCTGAATGCCCGAATTGGGAATCTGTGCCAAAACTTTGTTAGGAATTATGTGATCCTTACTAGCTGGAAGTAAGTGAGATGGGGCATGAAGTTATTACTAGGAGTTGGAGACATACCAAGATTAGCTCAATTCTGGGCATCTTTGAAATACCTACACAAACTTGTTCCTACATAGTAACTTGCAACTTTGAATGAGAATGTGCTTGCTTACAGCAACGTGCTATATGTTCTGAATGCCCGAATTGGGAATCTGTGTTCAAACTTTGTTAGGAAATATGTGATCCTTACTAGCTGGAAGTAAGTGTGATAGGGCATGAAGTCATTTCTAGGAGTTGGAGACATACCAAGCTTAGCTCAGTTCTGGGCATCTTTGAAATACCTTTACAAACTTGTTCCTACATAGTAACTTGCAACTTTGAATGAGAATGTGCTTGCTTACAGCAACGTGCTATATGTTCTGAATGCCCGAATTGGGAATCTGTGTCAAAACATTGTTAGAAATTATGTGATCCTTACTAGCTGGAAGTAAGGGAGTTGGGGCATGAAGTTATTTCTAGAGGTTGGACACATACCAAGTTTAGCTCAGTTCTGGGAATCTTTGAAATACCTATACAAACTTGTTCCTACATAGTAACTTGCAACTTTCAATGAGAATGTGCTTGCTTACATCAACGTGCTATATGTTCTGAATGCCCGAATTGGGAATCTGTGTCAAAACTTTGTTAGGAATTATGTGATCCTTATTAGCTGGAAGTAAGGGAGATTGGGCATGAACTTATTTCTAGGAGTTGGAGACATATAACGTTTAGCTCAGTTCTGGGCATCTTTGAAATACCTATACAAACTTGTTCCTACATAATAACTTGCAACTTTGAATGAGAATGTGCTTGCTTACAGAAACGTGCTATATGTTCTGAATGCCCGAATTGGGAATCTGTGTCAAAACTTTGTTAGGAATTATGTGATCCTTACTAGCTGGAAGTAAGTGAGATGGGGCATGAAGTTATTTCTAGGAGTTGGAGACATACAACGTTTAGCTCAGTTCTGTGCATCTTTGAAATACCTATACAAACTTGTTCCTACATAGTAACTTGCAACTTTGAATGAGAATGTGCTTGCTTACAGCAACGTGCTATATGTTCTGAATGCCCGAATTGGGAATCTGTGTTAAAACTTTGTTAGAAGTTATGTGATTCTTACTAGATGGAAGTAAGGGAGTTGGGGCATGAAGATATTTGTAGGAGTTGGAGACATAGCAAGTTTAAATCAGTTCTGGGAATCTTTGAAAGTCCTATACAAACTTGTTCCTACATAGTAACTTGCAACTTTGAATGAGAATGTGCTTGCTTACAGCAACGTGCTACATGTTCTGAATGCCCGAATTGGGAATCTGTGTCAAAACTTTGTTAGGAATTATGTGATCCTTACTAGCTGGAAATAAGGGAGATGGGGCATGAAGTTATTTCTAGGAGTTGGAGACATACCAAGTTTAGCTCAGTTCTGGGCATCTTTGAAATACCTATACAAACTTGTTCCTACATAGTAACTTGCAACTTTGAATGAGAATATGCTTGCTTACAGCAACGTGCTATATGTTCTGAATGCCCGAATTGGGAATCTGTGTCAAAACTTTGTTAGGAACTATGTGATCCTTACTAGCTGGAAGTAAGGGAGTTGGGGCATGATGTTATTTCTAGAGGTTGGACGCATACCAAGTTTAGCTCAGTTCTGGGCATCTTTGAAATACCTATACAAACTTGTTCCTACATAGTAACTTGCAACTTTGAATGAGAATGTGCTTGCTTAGAGCAACGTGCTATATGTTCTGAATGCCCGAATTGGGAATCTGTGTCAAATCTTTGTTAGGAATTATGTGATCCTTACTAGCTGGAAGTAAGGGTGATGGGGCATGAAGATATTTCTATGAGTTGGAGACATACAACGTTTAGCTCAGTTCTGGGCATCTTTGAAATACCTATACAAACTTGTTCCTACATAGTAACTTGCAACTTTGAATGAGAATGTACTTGCTTACAGCAACGTGCTATATGTTCTGAATGCCCGAATTGGGAATCTATGTTAAAACTTTGTTAGACATTATGTGATCCTTACTAGATGAAAGTAAGGGAGATGGGGCATGAAGTTATTTCTAGGAGTTGGAGACATACAACGTTTCACTCAGTTCTGGGCATCTTTGAAATACCTATACAAACTTGTTCCTACATAGTAACTAGCAACTTTGAATGAGAATGTGCTTGCTTACAGCAACGTGCTACATATTCTGAATGCCCGAATTGGGAATCTGTGTCAAAACTTTGTTAGGAATTATGTGATCCTTACTAGCTGGAAGTAAGGGAGATGGGGCATGAAGTTATTTCTAGGAGTTGGAGACATACCAAGTTTAGCTCAGTTCTGGGAATCTTTGAAATACCTATACAAACTTGTTCCTACATAGTAACTTGCAACTTTGAATGAGAATGTGCTTGCTTACATCAACGTGCTATATGTTCTGAATGACCAAATTGGGAATCTGTGTCAATCTTTGTTAGAAATTATGTGATCCTTAGTAGCTGGAAGTAAGGGAGATGGAGCATGAAGATATTTCTAGGAGTTGGAGACATACCACGTTTAGCTCAGTTCTGGACATCTTTGAAATACCTATACAAACTTGTTCCTACATAGTAACTTGCAACTTTGAATGAGAATGTGCTTGCTTACAGCAACGTGCTATATGTTCTGAATGCCCGAATTGGGAATCTGTGTCAAAACTTTGTTAGGAATTATGTGATACTTACTAGCTGGAAGTAAGGGAGTGGGGCATGAAGTTATTTCTAGAGGTTGGACACATACAAAGTTTAGCTCAGTTCTAGGCATCTTTGAAATACCTATACAAACTTGTTCCTACATAGTAACTTGCAACTTTGAATGAGAATGTGCTTGCTTACAGCAACGTGCTATATGTTCTGAATGCCCGAATTGGGAATCTGTGTCAAATCTTTGTTAGTAATTATGTGATCCTTACTAGCTGTAAGTAAGGGTGATGGGGCATGAAGTTATTCCTAGGAGTTGGAAACATACAACGTTTAGCTCAGTTCTGGGCTTCTTTGAAATACCTTTACAAACTTGTTCCTACATAGTAACTTGCAACTTTGAATGAGAATGTACTTGCTTACAGCAACGTGCTATATGTTCTGAATGCCCGAATTGGGAATCTGTGTTAAAACTTTGTTAGAAATTATGTGATCCTTACCAGCTGGAAGTAAGTGTGATGGGGCATGAAGTTATTTCTAGGGGTTGGAGACATACCAAGTTTAGCTCAGTTCTGGGCATCTTTGAAATACCTATACAATCTTGCTCCTACATAGTAACATGCAACTTTGAATGAGAATGTGCTTGCTTACAGCAACGTGCTACATGCTCTGAATGCCCGAATTGGGAATCTGTGTCAAAACTTTGTTAGAAATTATGTGATCCTTACTAGATGGAAGTAAGGGAGATGGGGCATGAAGTTATTTCTAGGAGTTGGAGACATACATCGTTTAGCTCAGTTCTGGGCATCTTTGAAATACCTATACAAACTTGTTCCTACATAGTAACATTACAACTTTGAATAGAATGTGCTTGCTTACAGCAACGTGCTATATGTTCTGAATGCCCGAATTGGGAATCTGTGTCAAAGCTTTGTTAGGAATTATGTGATCCTTACTAGATGGAAGTAAGTGAGATGGGGCATGAAGTTATTTCTAGGAGTTGGAGACATACAACGTTTAGCTCAGTTCTGGGCATCTTTGAAATACCTATACAAACTTGTTCCTACATAGTAACTTGCCACTTGGAATGAGAATGTGCTTGCTTACAGCAACGTGCTATATGTTCTGAATGCCCGAATTGGAAATCTGTGTCTAAACTTTGTTAGGAATTATGTGATCCTTACTAGCTGGAAGTAAGTGAGATGGGGCATGAAGTTATTTCTAGGAGTTGGAGACATACAACGTTTAGCTCAGTTCTGAGCATCTTTGAAATACCTATACAAACTTGTTCCTACATAGTAACATGCAACTTTGAATGAGAATGTGCTTGCTTACAGCAACGTGCTATATGTTCTGAATGCCCGAATTGGGAATCTGTGCCAAAACTTTGTTAGGAATTATGTGATCCTTACTTGCTGGAAGTAAGGGAGATGGGGCATGAAGTTATTACTAGGAGTTGGAGACATACCAAGATTAGCCCAATTCTGGGCATCTTTGAAATACCTATACAAACATGTTCCTACATAGTAACTTGCAACTTTGAATGAGAATGTGCTTGCTTACAGCAACGTGCTATATGTTCTGAATGCCCGAATTGGGAATCTGTGTCAAAACTTTGTTAGGAAATATGTGATCCTTACTAGCTGGAAGTAAGTGTGATTGGGCATGAAGTCATTTCTAGGAGTTGGAGACATACCAAGCTTAGCTCAGTTCTGGGCATCTTTGAAATACCTTACAAACTTGTTCCTACATAGTAACTTGCAACTTTGAATGAGAATGTGCTTCCTTACAGCAACGTGCTATATGTTCTGAATGCCCGAATTGGGAATCTGTGTCAAAACATTGTTAGAAATTATGTGATCCTTACTAGCTGGAAGTAAGGGAGTTGGGGCATGAAGTTATTTCTAGAGGTTGGACACAAACCAAGTTTAGCTCAGTTCTGGGCATCTTGGAAATACCTATACAAACTTTTTCCGACATAGTAACTTGCAACTTTGAATGAGAATGTGCTTGCTTACATCAACGTGCTATATGTTCTGAATGCCCGAATTGGGAATCTGTGTCAAAACTTTGTTAGGAATTATGTGATCCTTATTATCTGGAAGTAAGGGAGATTGGGCATGAAGTTATTTCTAGGAGTTTGAGACATACAACGTTTAGCTCAGTTCTGTGCATCTTTGAAATACCTATACAAACTTGTTCCTACATAGTAACTTGCAACTTTGAATGAGAATGTGCTTGCTTACAGCAACGTGCTATATGTTCTGAGTGCCCGAATTGGGATTCTGTGTTAAAACTTTGTTAGAAATTATGTGATTCTTACTAGATGGAAGTAAGAGAGATGGGGCATGAAGATATTTCTAGGAGTTGGAGACATAGCAAGTTAATTCAGTTCTGGGAATCTTTGAAAGTCCTATACAAACTTGTTCCTACATAGTAACTTGCAACTTTGAATGAGAATGTGCTTGCTTACAGCAACGTGCTACATGTTCTGAATGCCCGAATTGGGAATCTGTGTCAAAACTTTGTTAGGAATTATGTGATCCTTACTAGCTGGAAATAAGGGAGATGGGGCATGAAGTTATTTCTAGGAGTTGGAGACATACCAAGTTTAGCTCAGTTCTGGGCATCTTTGAAATACCTATACAAACTTGTTCCTACATAGTAACTTGCAACTTTGAATGAGAATATGCTTGCTTACAGCAACGTGCTATATGTTCTGAATGCCCGAATTGGGAATCTGTGTCAAAACTTTGTTAGGAACTATGTGATCCTTACTAGCTGGAAGTAAGGGAGTTGGGGCATGATGTTATTTCTAGAGGTTGGACGCATACCAAGTTTAGCTCAGTTCTGGGCATCTTTGAAATACCTATACAAACTTGTTCCTACATAGTAACTTGCAACTTTGAATGAGAATGTGCTTGCTTAGAGCAACGTGCTATATGTTCTGAATGCCCGAATTGGGAATCTGTGTCAAATCTTTGTTAGGAATTATGTGATCCTTACTAGCTGGAAGTAAGGGTGATGGGGCATGAAGATATTTCTATGAGTTGGAGACATACAACGTTTAGCTCAGTTCTGGGCATCTTTGAAATACCTATACAAACTTGTTCCTACATAGTAACTTGCAACTTTGAATGAGAATGTACTTGCTTACAGCAACGTGCTATATGTTCTGAATGCCCGAATTGGGAATCTATGTTAAAACTTTGTTAGACATTATGTGATCCTTACTAGATGAAAGTAAGGGAGATGGGGCATGAAGTTATTTCTAGGAGTTGGAGACATACAACGTTTCACTCAGTTCTGGGCATCTTTGAAATACCTATACAAACTTGTTCCTACATAGTAACTAGCAACTTTGAATGAGAATGTGCTTGCTTACAGCAACGTGCTACATATTCTGAATGCCCGAATTGGGAATCTGTGTCAAAACTTTGTTAGGAATTATGTGATCCTTACTAGCTGGAAGTAAGGGAGATGGGGCATGAAGTTATTTCTAGGAGTTGGAGACATACCAAGTTTAGCTCAGTTCTGGGAATCTTTGAAATACCTATACAAACTTGTTCCTACATAGTAACTTGCAACTTTGAATGAGAATGTGCTTGCTTACATCAACGTGCTATATGTTCTGAATGACCAAATTGGGAATCTGTGTCAATCTTTGTTAGAAATTATGTGATCCTTAGTAGCTGGAAGTAAGGGAGATGGAGCATGAAGATATTTCTAGGAGTTGGAGACATACCACGTTTAGCTCAGTTCTGGACATCTTTGAAATACCTATACAAACTTGTTCCTACATAGTAACTTGCAACTTTGAATGAGAATGTGCTTGCTTACAGCAACGTGCTATATGTTCTGAATGCCCGAATTGGGAATCTGTGTCAAAACTTTGTTAGGAATTATGTGATACTTACTAGCTGGAAGTAAGGGAGTGGGGCATGAAGTTATTTCTAGAGGTTGGACACATACCAAGTTTAGCTCAGTTCTAGGCATCTTTGAAATACCTATACAAACTTGTTCCTACATAGTAACTTGCAACTTTGAATGAGAATGTGCTTGCTTACAGCAACGTGCTATATGTTCTGAATGCCCGAATTGGGAATCTGTGTCAAAACTTTGTTAGTAATTATGTGATCCTTACTAGCTGTAAGTAAGGGTGATGGGGCATGAAGTTATTCCTAGGACTTGGAAACATACAACGTTTAGCTCAGTTCTGGGCTTCTTTGAAATACCTTTACAAACTTGTTCCTACATAGTAACTTGCAACTTTGAATGAGAATGTACTTGCTTACAGCAACGTGCTATATGTTCTGAATGCCCGAATTGGGAATCTGTGTTAAAACTTTGTTAGAAATTATGTGATCCTTACCAGCTGGAAGTAAGTGTGATGGGGCATGAAGTTATTTCTAGGGGTTGGAGACATACCAAGTTTAGCTCAGTTCTGGGCATCTTTGAAATACCTATACAATCTTGCTCCTACATAGTAACATGCAACTTTGAATGAGAATGTGCTTGCTTACAGCAACGTGCTACATGCTCTGAATGCCCGAATTGGGAATCTGTGTCAAAACTTTGTTAGAAATTATGTGATCCTTACTAGATGGAAGTAAGGGAGATGGGGCATGAAGTTATTTCTAGGAGTTGGAGACATACATCGTTTAGCTCAGTTCTGGGCATCTTTGAAATACCTATACAAACTTGTTCCTACATAGTAACATTACAACTTTGAATAGAATGTGCTTGCTTACAGCAACGTGCTATATGTTCTGAATGCCCGAATTGGGAATCTGTGTCAAAGCTTTGTTAGGAATTATGTGATCCTTACTAGATGGAAGTAAGTGAGATGGGGCATGAAGTTATTTCTAGGAGTTGGAGACATACAACGTTTAGCTCAGTTCTGGGCATCTTTGAAATACCTATACAAACTTGTTCCTACATAGTAACTTGCCACTTGGAATGAGAATGTGCTTGCTTACAGCAACGTGCTATATGTTCTGAATGCCCGAATTGGAAATCTGTGTCTAAACTTTGTTAGGAATTATGTGATCCTTACTAGCTGGAAGTAAGTGAGATGGGGCATGAAGTTATTTCTAGGAGTTGGAGACATACAACGTTTAGCTCAGTTCTGAGCATCTTTGAAATACCTATACAAACTTGTTCCTACATAGTAACATGCAACTTTGAATGAGAATGTGCTTGCTTACAGCAACGTGCTATATGTTCTGAATGCCCGAATTGGGAATCTGTGCCAAAACTTTGTTAGGAATTATGTGATCCTTACTTGCTGGAAGTAAGGGAGATGGGGCATGAAGTTATTACTAGGAGTTGGAGACATACCAAGATTAGCCCAATTCTGGGCATCTTTGAAATACCTATACAAACATGTTCCTACATAGTAACTTGCAACTTTGAATGAGAATGTGCTTGCTTACAGCAACGTGCTATATGTTCTGAATGCCCGAATTGGGAATCTGTGTCAAAACTTTGTTAGGAAATATGTGATCCTTACTAGCTGGAAGTAAGTGTGATTGGGCATGAAGTCATTTCTAGGAGTTGGAGACATACCAAGCTTAGCTCAGTTCTGGGCATCTTTGAAATACCTTTACAAACTTGTTCCTACATAGTAACTTGCAACTTTGAATGAGAATGTGCTTCCTTACAGCAACGTGCTATATGTTCTGAATGCCCGAATTGGGAATCTGTGTCAAAACATTGTTAGAAATTATGTGATCCTTACTAGCTGGAAGTAAGGGAGTTGGGGCATGAAGTTATTTCTAGAGGTTGGACACAAACCAAGTTTAGCTCAGTTCTGGGCATCTTTGAAATACCTATACAAACTTTTTCCGACATAGTAACTTGCAACTTTGAATGAGAATGTGCTTGCTTACATCAACGTGCTATATGTTCTGAATGCCCGAATTGGGAATCTGTGTCAAAACTTTGTTAGGAATTATGTGATCCTTATTATCTGGAAGTAAGGGAGATTGGGCATGAAGTTATTTCTAGGAGTTTGAGACATACAACGTTTAGCTCAGTTCTGTGCATCTTTGAAATACCTATACAAACTTGTTCCTACATAGTAACTTGCAACTTTGAATGAGAATGTGCTTGCTTACAGCAACGTGCTATATGTTCTGAGTGCCCGAATTGGGATTCTGTGTTAAAACTTTGTTAGAAATTATGTGATTCTTACTAGATGGAAGTAAGAGAGATGGGGCATGAAGATATTTCTAGGAGTTGGAGACATAGCAAGTTAATTCAGTTCTGGGAATCTTTGAAAGTCCTATACAAACTTGTTCCTACATATTAACTTGCAACTTTGAATGAGAATGTGCTTGCTTACAGCAACGTGCTACATGTTCTGAATGCCCGAATTGGGAATCTGTGTCAAAACTTTGTTAGGAATTATGTGATCCTTACTAGCTGGAAGTAAGGGAGATGGGGCATGAAGTTATTTCTAGGAGTTGGAGACATACCAAGTTTAGCTCAGTTCTGGGCATCTTTGAAATACCTATACAAACTTGTTCCTACATAGTAACTTGCAACTTTGAATGAGAATATGCTTGCTTACAGCAACTTGCTATATGTTCTGAATGCCCGAATTGGGAATCTGTGTCAAAAATTTGTTAGGAATTATGTGATCCTTACTAGCTGGAAGTAAGGGAGTTGTGGCATGAAGTTATTTCTAGAGGTTGGACGCATACCAAGTTTAGCTCAGTTCTGGGCATCTTTGAAATACCTATACAAACTTGTTCCTACATAGTAACTTGCAACTTTGAATGAGAATGTGCTTGCTTAGAGCAACGTGCTATATGTTCTGAATGCCCGAATTGGGAATCTGTGTCAAATCTTTGTTAGGAATTATGTGATCCTTACTAGCTGGAAGTAAGGGTGATGGGGCATGAAGTTATTTCTAGGAGTTGGAGACATACAACGTTTAGCTCAGTTCTGGGCATCTTTGAAATACCTATACAAACTTGTTCCTACATAGTAACTTGCAACTTTGAATGAGAATGTGCTTGCTTACAGCAACGTGCTATATGTTCTGAATGCCCGAATTGGGAATCTATGTTAAAACTTTGTTAGATATTATGTGATCCTTACTAGATGAAAGTAAGGGAGATGGGGCATGAAGTTATTTCTAGGAGTTGGAGACATACAACGTTTCACTCAGTTCGGGGCATCTTTGAAATACCTATACAAACTTGTTCCTACATAGTAACTAGCAACTTTGAATGAGAATGTGCTTGCTTACAGCAACGTGCTACATATTCTGAATGCCCGAATTGGGAATCTGTGTCAAAACTTTGTTAGGAATTATGTGATCCTTACTAGCTGGAAGTAAGGGAGATGGGGCATGAAGTTATTTCTAGGAGTTGGAGACATACCAAGTTTAGCTCAGTTCTGGGCATCTTTGAAATACCTATACAAACTTGTTCCTACATAGTAACTTACAACTTTGAATGAGAATGTGCTTGCTTACATCAACGTGCTATATGTTCTGAATGACCAAATTGGGAATCTGTGTCAAAACTTTGTTAGAAATTATGTGATCCTTATTAGCTGGAAGTAAGGGAGATGGAGCATGAAGTTATTTCTAGGAGTTGGAGACATACCACGTTTAGCTCAGTTCTGGGCATCTTTGAAATACCTATACTAACTTGTTCCTACATAGTAACTTGCAACTTTGAATGAGAATGTGCTTGCTTACAGCAACGTGCTATATGTTCTGAATGCCCGAATTGGGAATCTGTGTCAAAACTTTGTTAGGAATTATGTGATCCTTACTAGCTGGTAGTAAGGGAGATGGGGCATGAAGTTATTTCTAGGAGTTGGAGACATACCAAGTTTAGCTCAGTTCTGGGCATCTTTGAAATACCTTTACAAACTTGTTCCTACATGGTAACTTGCAACTTTGAATGAGAATGTGCTTGCTTACAGCAACGTGCTATATCTTCTGAATCCCCGAATTGGGAATCTGTGTCAAAACTTTGTTAGGAATTATGTGATCCTTATTAGCTGGAAGTAAGGGAGATTGGGCATGAAGTTATTTCTAGGAGTTTGAGACATACAACGTTTAGCTCAGTTCTGTGCATCTTTGAAATACCTATACAAACTTGTTCCTACATAGTAACTTGCAACTTTGAATGAGAATGTGCTTGCTTACAGCAACGTGCTATATGTTCTGAATGCCCGAATTGGGAATCTGTGTTAAAACTTTGTTAGAAATTATGTGATTCTTACTAGATGGAAGTAAGAGAGATGGGGCATGAAGATATTTCTAGGAGTTGGAGACAGAGCAAGTTAATTCAGTTCTGGGAATCTTTGAAAGTCCTATAGAAACTTGTTCCTACATAGTAACTTGCAACTTTGAATTGAATGTGATTGCTTACAGCAACGTGCTACATGTTCTGAATGCCCGAATTGGGAATCTGTGTCAAAACTTTGTTAGGAATTATGTGATCTTTACTAGCTGGAAGTAAGGGAGATGGGGCATGAAGTTATTTCTAGGAGTTGGAGACATACAACGTTTAGCTCAGTTCTGGGCATCTTTGAAATACCTTTACAAACTTGTTCCTACTTAGTAAGTTGCAACTTTGAATGAGAATGTGCTTGCTTACAGCAACGTGCTACATGTTCTGAATGCCCGAATTGGGAATCTGTGTCAAAACTTTGTTAGGAATTATGTGATCCTTACTAGCTGGAAGTAAGGGAGATGGGGCATGAAGTTATTTCTAGGAGTTGGAGACATACCAAGTTTAGCTCACTTCTGGACATCTTTGAAATACCTATACAAACTTGTTCCTACATAGTAACTTGCAACTTTGAATGAGAATGTGCTTGCTTACAGCAACGTGCTATATGTTCTGAATGCCCGAATTGGGAATCTATGTTAAAACTTTGTTAGAAATTATGTGATCCTTACTAGATGGAAGTAAGTGAGATGGGGCATGAAGTTATTTCTAGGAGTTGGAGACATACAACGTTTAGCTCAGTTCTGGGCATCTTTGAAATACCTATACAAACTTGTTCCTACATAGTAACTTGCCACTTGGAATGAGAATGTGCTTGCTTACAGCAACGTGCTATATGTTCTGAATGCCCGAATTGGAAATCTGTGTCTAAACTTTGTTAGGAATTATGTGATCCTTACTAGCTGGAAGTAAGTGAGATGGGGCATGAAGTTATTTCTAGGAGTTGGAGACATACAACGTTTAGCTCAGTTCTGAGCATCTTTGAAATACCTATACAAACTTGTTCCTACATAGTAACATGCAACTTTGAATGAGAATGTGCTTGCTTACAGCAACGTGCTATATGTTCTGAATGCCCGAATTGGGAATCTGTGCCAAAACTTTGTTAGGAATTATGTGATCCTTACTTGCTGGAAGTAAGGGAGATGGGGCATGAAGTTATTACTAGGAGTTGGAGACATACCAAGATTAGCCCAATTCTGGGCATCTTTGAAATACCTATACAAACATGTTCCTACATAGTAACTTGCAACTTTGAATGAGAATGTGCTTGCTTACAGCAACGTGCTATATGTTCTGAATGCCCGAATTGGGAATCTGTGTCAAAACTTTGTTAGGAAATATGTGATCCTTACTAGCTGGAAGTAAGTGTGATTGGGCATGAAGTCATTTCTAGGAGTTGGAGACATACTAAGCTTAGCTCAGTTCTGGGCATCTTTGAAATACCTTTACAAACTTGTTCCTACATAGTAACTTGCAACTTTGAATGAGAATGTGCTTCCTTACAGCAACGTGCTATATGTTCTGAATGCCCGAATTGGGAATCTGTGTCAAAACATTGTTAGAAATTATGTGATCCTTACTAGCTGGAAGTAAGGGAGTTGGGGCATGAAGTTATTTCTAGAGGTTGGACACAAACCAAGTTTAGCTCAGTTCTGGGCATCTTTGAAATACCTATACAAACTTTTTCCGACATAGTAACTTGCAACTTTGAATGAGAATGTGCTTGCTTACATCAACGTGCTATATGTTCTGAATGCCCGAATTGGGAATCTGTGTCAAAACTTTGTTAGGAATTATGTGATCCTTATTATCTGGAAGTAAGGGAGATTGGGCATGAAGTTATTTCTAGGAGTTTGAGACATACAACGTTTAGCTCAGTTCTGTGCATCTTTGAAATACCTATACAAACTTGTTCCTACATAGTAACTTGCAACTTTGAATGAGAATGTGCTTGCTTACAGCAACGTGCTATATGTTCTGAGTGCCCGAATTGGGATTCTGTGTTAAAACTTTGTTAGAAATTATGTGATTCTTACTAGATGGAAGTAAGAGAGATGGGGCATGAAGATATTTCTAGGAGTTGGAGACATAGCAAGTTAATTCAGTTCTGGGAATCTTTGAAAGTCCTATACAAACTTGTTCCTACATATTAACTTGCAACTTTGAATGAGAATGTGCTTGCTTACAGCAACGTGCTACATGTTCTGAATGCCCGAATTGGGAATCTGTGTCAAAACTTTGTTAGGAATTATGTGATCCTTACTAGCTGGAAGTAAGGGAGATGGGGCATGAAGTTATTTCTAGGAGTTGGAGACATACCAAGTTTAGCTCAGTTCTGGGCATCTTTGAAATACCTATACAAACTTGTTCCTACATAGTAACTTGCAACTTTGAATGAGAATATGCTTGCTTACAGCAACTTGCTATATGTTCTGAATGCCCGAATTGGGAATCTGTGTCAAAAATTTGTTAGGAATTATGTGATCCTTACTAGCTGGAAGTAAGGGAGTTGTGGCATGAAGTTATTTCTAGAGGTTGGACGCATACCAAGTTTAGCTCAGTTCTGGGCATCTTTGAAATACCTATACAAACTTGTTCCTACATAGTAACTTGCAACTTTGAATGAGAATGTGCTTGCTTAGAGCAACGTGCTATATGTTCTGAATGCCCGAATTGGGAATCTGTGTCAAATCTTTGTTAGGAATTATGTGATCCTTACTAGCTGGAAGTAAGGGTGATGGGGCATGAAGTTATTTCTAGGAGTTGGAGACATACAACGTTTAGCTCAGTTCTGGGCATCTTTGAAATACCTATACAAACTTGTTCCTACATAGTAACTTGCAACTTTGAATGAGAATGTGCTTGCTTACAGCAACGTGCTATATGTTCTGAATGCCCGAATTGGGAATCTATGTTAAAACTTTGTTAGATATTATGTGATCCTTACTAGATGAAAGTAAGGGAGATGGGGCATGAAGTTATTTCTAGGAGTTGGAGACATACAACGTTTCACTCAGTTCGGGGCATCTTTGAAATACCTATACAAACTTGTTCCTACATAGTAACTAGCAACTTTGAATGAGAATGTGCTTGCTTACAGCAACGTGCAATATCTTCTGAATGCCCGAATTGGGAATCTGTGTCAAAACTTTGTTAGGAATTATGTGATCCTTACTAGCTGGAAGTAAGGGAGATGGGGCATGAAGTTATTTCTAGGAGTTGGAGACATACCAAGTTTAGCTCAGTTCTGGGCATCTTTGAAATACCTATACAAACTTGTTCCTACATAGTAACTTACAACTTTGAATGAGAATGTGCTTGCTTACATCAACGTGCTATATGTTCTGAATGACCAAATTGGGAATCTGTGTCAAAACTTTGTTAGAAATTATGTGATCCTTATTAGCTGGAAGTAAGGGAGATGGAGCATGAAGTTATTTCTAGGAGTTGGAGACATACCACGTTTAGCTCAGTTCTGGGCATCTTTGAAATACCTATACTAACTTGTTCCTACATAGTAACTTGCAACTTTGAATGAGAATGTGCTTGCTTACAGCAACGTGCTATATGTTCTGAATGCCCGAATTGGGAATCTGTGTCAAAACTTTGTTAGGAATTATGTGATCCTTACTAGCTGGTAGTAAGGGAGATGGGGCATGAAGTTATTTCTAGGAGTTGGAGACATACCAAGTTTAGCTCAGTTCTGGGCATCTTTGAAATACCTTTACAAACTTGTTCCTACATGGTAACTTGCAACTTTGAATGAGAATGTGCTTGCTTACAGCAACGTGCAATATCTTCTGAATGCCCGAATTGGGAATCTGTGTCAAAACTTTGTTAGGAATTATGTGATCCTTATTAGCTGGAAGTAAGGGAGATTGGGCATGAAGTTATTTCTAGGAGTTTGAGACATACAACGTTTAGCTCAGTTCTGTGCATCTTTGAAATACCTATACAAACTTGTTCCTACATAGTAACTTGCAACTTTGAATGAGAATGTGCTTGCTTACAGCAACGTGCTATATGTTCTGAATGCCCGAATTGGGAATCTGTGTTAAAACTTTGTTAGAAATTATGTGATTCTTACTAGATGGAAGTAAGAGAGATGGGGCATGAAGATATTTCTAGGAGTTGGAGACAGAGCAAGTTAATTCAGTTCTGGGAATCTTTGAAAGTCCTATAGAAACTTGTTCCTACATAGTAACTTGCAACTTTGAATTGAATGTGATTGCTTACAGCAACGTGCTACATGTTCTGAATGCCCGAATTGGGAATCTGTGTCAAAACTTTGTTAGGAATTATGTGATCTTTACTAGCTGGAAGTAAGGGAGATGGGGCATGAAGTTATTTCTAGGAGTTGGAGACATACAACGTTTAGCTCAGTTCTGGGCATCTTTGAAATACCTTTACAAACTTGTTCCTACTTAGTAAGTTGCAACTTTGAATGAGAATGTGCTTGCTTACAGCAACGTGCTACATGTTCTGAATGCCCGAATTGGGAATCTGTGTCAAAACTTTGTTAGGAATTATGTGATCCTTACTAGCTGGAAGTAAGGGAGATGGGGCATGAAGTTATTTCTAGGAGTTGGAGACATACCAAGTTTAGCTCACTTCTGGACATCTTTGAAATACCTATACAAACTTGTTCCTACATAGTAACTTGCAACTTTGAATGAGAATGTGCTTGCTTACAGCAACGTGCTATATGTTCTGAATGCCCGAATTGGGAATCTATGTTAAAACTTTGTTGGAAATTATGTGATCCTTACTAGATGGAAGTAAGTGAGATGGGGCATGAAGTTATTTCTAGGAGTTGGAGACATACAATGTTTCGGTCAGTTCTGGGCATCTTTGAAATACCTATACAAACTTGTTCGTACATAGTAACTTGCAATTTTGAATGAGAATGTGCTTGCTTACAGCAACGTGCTATATGTTCTGAATGACCAAATTGGGAATCTGTGTCAAAACTTTGTTAGAAATTATGTGATCCTTATTAGCTGGAAGTAAGGGAGATGGAGCATGAAGTTATTTCTAGGAGTTGGAGACATACCACGTTTAGCTCAGTTCTGGGCATCTTTGAAATACCTATACTAACTTGTTCCTACATAGTAACTTGCAACTTTGAATGAGAATGTGCTTGCTTACAGCAACGTGCTATATGTTCTGAATGCCCGAATTGGGAATCTGTGTCAAAACTTTGTTAGGAATTATGTGATCCTTACTAGCTGGTAGTAAGGGAGATGGGGCATGAAGTTATTTCTAGGAGTTGGAGACATACCAAGTTTAGCTCAGTTCTGGGCATCTTTGAAATACCTTTACAAACTTGTTCCTACATGGTAACTTGCAACTTTGAATGAGAATGTGCTTGCTTACAGCAACGTGCTATATCTTCTGAATGCCCGAATTGGGAATCTGTGTCAAAACTTTGTTAGAAATTATGTGATCCTTACTAGATGGAAGTAAGGGAGATGGGGCATGAAGTTATTTCTAGGAGTTGGAGACATACAACGTTTAGCTCAGTTCTGGGCATCTTTGAAACACCTATAGAAACTTGTTCCTACATAGTAACTTGCAACTTTGAATTGAATGTGCTTGCTTACAGCAACGTGCTACATGTTCTGAATGTCCGAATTGGGAATCTGTGTCAAAACTTTGTTAGGAATTATGTGATCCTTACTTGCTGGAAGTAAGGGAGATGGGGCATGAAGTTATTTCTAGGAGTTGGAGACATACCAAGTTTAGCTCAGTTCTGGGCATCTTTGAAATACCTATACAATCTTGTTCCTACATAGTAACTTGCAACTTTGAATGAGAATGTGCTTGCTTACAGCAACGTGCTATATGTTCGCAATGCCCGAATTGGGAATCTGTGTCAAAATTTGTTAGGAATTATGTGATCCTTACTAGCTGAAAGTAAGGGAGTTGGGGCATGAAGGTATTTCTAGGAGTTGGTCACATACCAAGTTTAGCACAGTTCTGGGCATCTTTGAAATACCTATACAAACTTGTTCCTACATAGTAACTTGCAACTTTGAATGAGAATGTGCTTGCTTACAGCAACGTGCTATATGTTCTGAATGCCCGAAGTGGGAATCTGTGTCAAAATTTTGTTAAAAATTATGTGATCCTTACTAGCTGGAAGTAAGGGAGATGGGGCTTGAAGTTATTTCTAGGAGTTGGACACATACCAAGTTTAGCTCAGTTCTGGGCATCTTTGAAATACCTATACAAACTTGTTCCTACATAGTAACTTGCAACTTTGAATGAGAATGTGCTTGCTTACAGCAACGTGCTATATGTTCTGAATGCCCGAATTGGGAAGCTATGTTAAAACTTTGTTAGATATTATGTGATCCTTACTAGATGAAAGTAAGGGAGATGGGGCATGAAGTTATTTCTAGGAGTTGGAGACATACAACGTTTCACTCAGTTCGGGGCATCTTTGAAATACCTATACAAACTTGTTCCTACATAGTAACTTGCAACTTTGAATGAGAATGTGCTTGCTTACAGCAACGTGCTACATATTCTGAATGCCCGAATTGGGAATCTGTGTCAAAACTTTGTTAGGAATTATGTGATCCTTACTAGCTGGAAGTAAGGGAGATGGGGCATGAAGTTATTTCTAGGAGTTGGAGACATACCAAGTTTAGCTCAGTTCTGGGCATCTTTGAAATACCTATACAAACTTGTTCCTACATAGTAACTTACAACTTTGAATGAGAATGTGCTTGCTTACATCAACGTGCTATATTTTCTGAAAGACCAAATTGGGAATCTGTGTCAAAACTTTGTTAGAAATTATGTGATCCTTATTAGCTGGAAGTAAGGGAGATGGAGCATGAAGTTATTTCTAGGAGTTGGAGACATACCACGTTTAGCTCAGTTCTGGGCATCTTTGAAATACCTATACTAACTTGTTCCTACATAGTAACTTGCAACTTTGAATGAGAATGTGCTTGCTTACAGCAACGTGCTATATGTTCTGAATGCCCGAATTGGGAATCTGTGTCAAAACTTTGTTAGGAATTATGTGATCCTTACTAGCTGGTAGTAAGGGAGATGGGGCATGAAGTTATTTCTAGGAGTTGGAGACATACCAAGTTTAGCTCAGTTCTGGGCATCTTTGAAATACCTTTACAAACTTGTTCCTACATGGTAACTTGCAACTTTGAATGAGAATGTGCTTGCTTACAGCAACGTGCTATATCTTCTGAATGACCGAATTGGGAATCTGTGTCAAAACTTTGTTAGAAATTATGTGATCCTTACTAGATGGAAGTAAGGGAGATGGGGCATGAAGTTATTTCTAGGAGTTGGAGACATACAACGTTTAGCTCAGTTCTGGGCATCTTTGAAACACCTATAGAAACTTGTTCCTACATAGTAACTTGCAACTTTGAATTGAATGTGCTTGCTTACAGCAACGTGCTACATGTTCTGAATGCCCGAATTGGGAATCTGTGTCAAAACTTTGTTAGGAATTATGTGATCTTTACTAGCTGGAAGTAAGGGAGATGGGGCATGAAGTTATTTCTAGGAGTTGGAGACATAAAACGTTTAGCTCAGTTCTGGGCATCTTTGAAATACCTTTACAAACTTGTTCCTACTTAGTAAGTTGCAACTTTGAATGAGAATGTGCTTGCTTACAGCAACGTGCTACATGTTCTGAATGCCCGAATTGGGAATCTGTGTCAAAACTTTGTTAGGAATTATGTGATCCTTACTAGCTGGAAGTAAGGGAGATGGGGCATGAAGTTATTTCTAGGAGTTGGAGACATACCAAGTTTAGCTCACCTCTGGGCATCTTTGAAATACCTATACAAACTTGTTCCTACATAGTAACTTGCAACTTTGAATGAGAATGTGCTTGCTTACAGCAACGTGCTATATGTTCTGAATGCCCGAATTGGGAATCTATGTTAAAACTTTGTTAGAAATTATGTGATCCTTACTAGATGGAAGTAAGGGAGATGGGGCATGAAGTTATTTCTAGGAGTTGGAGACATACAATGTTTCGGTCAGTTCTGGGCATCTTTGAAATACCTATACAAACTTGTTCCTACATAGTAACTTGCAACTTTGAATGAGAATGTGCTTGCTTACAGCAACGTGCTACATGTTCTGAATGCCCGAATTGGGAATCTGTGTCAAAACTTTGTTAGGAATTATGTGATCCTTACTAGCTGGAAGTAAGGGATATGGGGCATGAAGTTATTTCTAGGAGTTGGAGACATACCAAGTTTAGCTCAGTTCTGGGCATCTTTGAAATACCTATACAAATTGGTTCCTACATAGTAACTTGCAACTTTGAATGAGAATGTGCTTGCTTACAGCAACGTGCTATATGTTCTGAATGCCCGAATTGGGAATCTATGTTAAAACTTTGTTAGAAATTATGTGATCCTTACTAGATGGAAGTAAGGGAGATGGGGCATGAAGTTATTTCTAGGAGTTTGAGACATACAATGTTTCGCTCAGTTCTGGGCATCTTTGAAATACCTATACAAACTTGTTCCTACATAGTAACTTTCAACTTTGAATGAGAATGTGCTTGCTTACAGCAACGTGCTACAAGTTCTGAATGCCCGAATTGGGAATCTGTGTCAAAACTTTGTTAGGAATTATGTGATCCTTACTTGCTGGAAGTAAGGGAGATGGGGCATGAAGTTATTTCTAGGAGTTGGACACATACCAAGTTTAGCTCAGTTCTGGGAATCTTTGAAATACCTATACAATCTTGTTCCTACATAGTAACTTGCAACTTTGAATGAGAATGTGCTTGCTTACAGCAACGTGCTATATGTTCGCAATGCCCGAATTGGGAATCTGTGTCAAAATTTGTTAGGAATTATGTGATCCTTACTAGCTGAAAGTAAGGGAGTTGGGGCATGAAGGTATTTCTAGGAGTTGGTCACATACCAAGTTTAGCACAGTTCTGGGCATCTTTGAAATACCTATACAAACTTGTTCCTACATAGTAACTTGCAACTTTGAATGAGAATGTGCTTGCTTACAGCAACGTGCTATATGTTCTGAATGCCCGAAGTGGGAATCTGTGTCAAAATTTTGTTAAAAATTATGTGATCCTTACTAGCTGGAAGTAAGGGAGATGGGGCATGAAGTTATTTCTAGGAGTTGGACACATGCCAAGTTTAGCTCAATTCTGGGCATCTTTGAAATACCTATACAAACTTGTTCCTACATAGTAACTTGCAACTTTGAATGAGAATGTGCTTGCTTACAGCAACGTGCTATATGTTCTGAATGCCCGAATTGGGAATCTATGTTAAAACTTTGTTAGATATTATGTGATCCTTACTAGATGAAAGTGAGGGAGATGGGGCATGAAGTTATTTCTAGGAGTTGGAGACATACAACGTTTCACTCAGTTCGGGGCATCTTTGAAATACCTATACAAACTTGTTCCTACATAGTAACTTGCAACTTTGAATGAGAATGTGCTTGCTTACAGCAACGTGCTACATATTCTGAATGCCCGAATTGGGAATCTGTGTCAAAACTTTGTTAGGAATTATGTGATCCTTACTAGCTGGAAGTAAGGGAGATGGGGCATGAAGTTATTTCTAGGAGTTGGAGACATACCAAGTTTAGCTCAGTTCTGGGCATCTTCGAAATACCTATACAAACATGTTCCTACATAGTAACTTACAACTTTGAATGAGAATGTGCTTGCTTACATCAACGTGCTATATGTTCTGAATGACCAAATTGGGAATCTGTGTCAAAACTTTGTTAGAAATTATGTGATCCTTATTAGCTGGAAGTAAGGGAGATGGAGCATGAAGTTATTTCTAGGAGTTGGAGACATACCACGTTTAGCTCAGTTCTGGGCATCTTTGAAATACCTATACTAACTTGTTCCTACATAGTAACTTGCAACTTTGAATGAGAATGTGCTTGCTTACAGCAACGTGCTATATGTTCTGAATGCCCGAATTGGGAATCTGTGTCAAAACTTTGTTAGGAATTATGTGATCCTTACTAGCTGGTAGTAAGGGAGATGGGGCATGAAGTTATTTCTAGGAGTTTGAGACATACCAAGTTTAGCTCAGTTCTGGGCATCTTTGAAATACCTTTACAAACTTGCTCCTACATGGTAACTTGCAATTTTGAATGAGAATGTGCTTGCTTACAGCAACGTGCTATATGTTCTGTATGCTCGAATTGGGAATTTGTATCAAATCTTTGTTAGAAATTATGTGATCCTTACTAGATGGAAGTAAGGGAGATGGGGCATGAAGTTATTTCTAGGAGTTGGAGACACACAACGTTTAGCTCAGTTCTGGGCATCTTTGAAATACCTACACAAACTTGTTCCTACATAGTAACTTGCAACTTTGAATGAGAATGTGCTTGCTTACAGCAACGTGCTACATGTTCTGAATGCCCGAATTGGGAATCTGTGTCAAAACTTTGTTAGGAATTATGTGATCCTTACTTGCTGGAAGTAAGGGAGATGGGGCATGAAGTTATTTCTAGGAGTTGGAGACATACCACGTTTAGCTCAGTTCTGGGCATCCTTGAAATACCTATACAAACTTGTTCCTACATAGTAACTTGCAACTTTGAATGAGAATGTGCTTGCTTACAGCAACGTGCTATATGTTCTTAATGCCCGAATTGGGAATCTGTGTCAAAACATTGTTAGGAATTTTGTGATCCTTACTAGCTGGAAGTAAGGGAGATGGGGCATGAAGTTATTTCTAGGAGTTGGAGACATACAACGTTTAGCTCAGTTCTGGGCATCTTTGAAATACCTTTACAAACTTGTTCCTACATAGTAACTTGCAACTTTGAATGAGAATGTGCTTGCTTACAGCAACGTGCTATATGTTCTGAATGCCCGAATTGGGAATCTATGTTAAAACTTTGTTAGAAATTATGTGATCCTTACAAGATGGAAGTAAGGGAGATGGGGCATGAAGTTATTTCTAGGAGTTTGAGACATACAATGTTTCGCTCAGTTCTGGGCATCTTTGAAATACCTATACAAACTTGTTCCTACATAGTAACTTGCAACTTTGAATGAGAATGTGCTTGCTTACAGCAACGTGCTACATGTTCTGAATGCCCGAATTGGGAATCTGTGTCAAAACTTTGTTAGGAATTATGTGATCCTTACTAGCTGGAAGTAAGGGATATGGGGCATGAGTTATTTCTAGGAGTTGGAGACATACCAAGTTTAGCTCAGTTCTGGGCATCTTTGAAATACCTATACAAACATGTTCCTACATAGTAACTTGCAACTTTGAATGAGAATGTGCTCCCTTACAGCAACGTGCTATATGTTCTGAATGCCCGAATTGGGAATCTATGTTAAAACTTTGTTAGAAATTATGTGATCATTACTAGATGGAAGTAAGGGAGATGGGGCATGAAGATATTTCTAGGAGTTGGAGACATACAATGTTTCGCTCAGTTCTGGGCATCTTTGAAATACCTATACAAACTTGTTCCTACATAGTAACTTGCAACTTTGAATGAGAATGTGCTTGCTTACAGCAACGTGCTACATGTTCTGAATGCCCGAATTGGGAATCTGTGTCAAAACTTTGTTAGGAATTATGTGATCCTTACTAGCTGGAAGTAAGGGATTTGGGCCATGAGTTATTTCTAGGAGTTGGAGACATGCCACGTTTAGCTCAGTTCTGGGCATCTTTGAAATACCTATACAAACTTGTTCCTACATAGTAACTTTCAACTTTGAATGAGAATGTGCTTGCTTACAGCAACGTGCTATATGTTCTGAATGCCCGAATTGGGAATCTGTCTCAAAACTTTGTTAGAAATTATGTGATCCTTACTAGCTGGAACTAAGGGAGATGGAGCATGAAGTTATTTCTAGGAGTTGGAGACATACCACGTTTAGCTCAGTTCTGGGCATCTTTGAAATACCTTTACAAACTTGTTCCTACATAGTAACTTGCAACTTTGAATGAGAATGTGCTTGCTTACAGCAACGTGCTATATGTTCTGAATGCCCGAATTGGGAATCTGTGTCAAAACATTGTTAGGAATTTTGTGATCCTTACTAGCTGGAAGTAAGGGAGATGGGGCATGAAGTTATTTCTAGGAGTTGGAGACATACCAAGTTTAGCTCAGTTCTGGGCATCTTTGAAATACCTATACAAACTTGTTCCTACATAGTAACTTGCAACTTTGAATGAGAATGTGCTTGCTTACAGCAACGTGCTATATGATCTGAATGCCCGAATTGGGAATCTGTCTCAAAACTTTGTTAGAGATTATGTGATCCTTACTAGCTGGAAGTAAGGGAGATGGGGCATGAAGTTATTTCTAGGAGTTGGAGACATACCAGGTTTAGCTCAGTTCTGGGCATCTTTGAAATACCTTTACAAACTTGCTCCTACATAGTAACTTGCAACTTTGAATGAGAATGTGCTTGCTTACAGCAACGTGCTACATGTTCTGAATGCCCGAATTGGGAATCTGTGTCAAAACTTTGTTAGGAATTATGTGATCCTTACTAGCTGGAAGTAAGGGATTTGGGCCATGAGTTATTTCTAGGAGTTGGAGACATACCACGTTTAGCTCAGTTCTGGGCATCTTTGAAATACCTATACAAACTTGTTCCTACATAGTAACTTTCAACTTTGAATGAGAATGTGCTTGCTTACATCAACGTGCTATATGTTCTGAATGCCCGAATTGGGAATCTGTGTCAAAACTTTGTTAGAAATTATGTGATCCTTACTAGCTGGAACTAAGGGAGATGGAGCATGAAGTTATTTCTAGGAGTTGGAGACATACCACGTTTAGCTCAGTTCTGGGCATCTTTGAAATACCTATACAAACTTGTTCCTACATAGTAACTTGCAACTTTGAATGAGAATGTGCTTGCTTACAGCAACGTGCTATATGTTCTGAATGCCCGAATTGGGAATCTGTGTCAAAACATTGTTAGGAATTTTGTGATCCTTACTAGCTGGAAGTAAGGGAGATGGGGCATGAAGTTATTTCTAGGAGTTGGAGACATACAACGTTTAGCTCAGTTCTGGGCATCTTTGAAATACCTTTACAAACTTGTTCCTACATAGTAACTTGCAACTTTGAATGAGAATGTGCTTGCTTACAGCAACGTGCTACATGTTCTGAATGCCCGAATTGGGAATCTGTGTCAAAAATTTGTTAGGAATTATGTGATCCTTACTAGCTGGAAGTAAGGGAGATGGGGCATGAAGTTATTTCTAGGAGTTGGAGACATACCAAGTTTAGCTCAGTTCTGGGCATCTTTGAAATACCTATACAAACTTGTTCCTACATAGTAACTTGCAACTTTGAATGAGAATGTGCTTGCTTACAGCAACGTGCTATATGTTCTGAATGCCCGAATTGGGAATCTGTCTCAAAACTTTGTTAGAGATTATGTGATCCTTACTAGCTGGAAGTAAGGGAGATGGGGCATGAAGTTATTTCTAGGAGTTGGAGACATACCAGGTTTAGCTCAGTTCTGGGCATCTTTGAAATACCTTTACAAACTTGCTCCTACATGGTAACTTGCAACTTTGAATGAGAATGTGCTTGCTTACAGCAACGTGCTATATGTTCTGTATGCTCGAATTGGGAATTTGTATCAAATCTTTGTTAGAAATTATGTGATCCTTACTAGATGGAAGTAAGGGAGATGGGGCATGAAGTTATTTCTAGGAGTTGGAGACATACAACGTTTAGCTCAGTTCTGGGCATCTTTGAAATACCTACACAAACTTGTTCCTACATAGTAACTTGCAACTTTGAATGAGAATGTGCTTGCTTACAGCAACGTGCTACATGTTCTGAATGCCCGAATTGGGAATCTGTGTCAAAACTTTGTTAGGAATTATGTGATCCTTACTTGCTGGAAGTAAGGGAGATGGGGCATGAAGTTATTTCTAGGAGTTGGACACATACCAAGTTTAGCTCAGTTCTGGGCATCTTTGAAATACCTATACAATCTTGTTCCTACATAGTAACTTGCAACTTTGAATGAGAATGTGCTTGCTTACAGCAACGTGCTATATGTTCGCAATGCCCGAATTGGGAATCTGTGTCAAAATTTGTTAGGAATTATGTGATCCTTACTAGCTGAAAGTAAGGGAGTTGGGGCATGAAGGTATTTCTAGGAGTTGGTCACATACCAAGTTTAGCACAGTTCTGGGCATCTTTGAAATACCTATACAAACTTGTTCCTACATAGTAACTTGCAACTTTGAATGAGAATGTGCTTGCTTACAGCAACGTGCTATATGTTCTGAATGCCAGAAGTGGGAATCTGTGTCAAAATTTTGTTAAAAATTATGTGATCCTTACTAGCTGGAAGTAAGGGAGATGGGGCATGAAGTTATTTCTAGGAGTTGGACACATACCAAGTTTAGCTCAGTTCTGGGCATCTTTGAAATACCTATACAAACTTGTTCCTACATAGTAACTTGCAACTTTGAATGAGAATGTGCTTGCTTACAGCAACGTGCTATATGTTCTGAATGCCCGAATTGGGAATCTGTGTTAAAACTTTGTTAGAAATTATGTGATCCTTACTAGATGGATGTAAGGGAGATGGGGCATGAAGTTATTTCTAGGAGTTGGAGACATACAACCTTTAGCTCAGTTCTGGGCATCTTTGAATTACCTATACAAACTTGTTCCTACATAGTAACTTGCAACTTTGAATGAGAATGTGCTTGCTTACAGCAACGTGCTATATGTTCTGAATGCCCGAATTGGGAATCTGTGTCAAAACTTTGTTAGGAATTATGTGATCCTTACCAGCTGGAAGTAAGGGAGATGGGCCATGAAGTTATTTCTAGGAGTTGGAGACATACCAAGTTTAGCTCAGTTCTGGGCATCTTTGAAATACCTTTACAAACTTGTTCCTACATAGTAACTTGCAACTTTGAATGAGAATGTGCTTGCTTACAGCAACGTGCTATATGTTCTGAATGCCCGAATTGGGAATTTGTATCAAATCTTTGTTAGAAATTATGTGATCCTTACTAGATGGAAGTAAGGGAGATGGGGCATGAAGTTATTTCTATGAGTTGGAGACATACAACGTTTAGCTCAGTTCTGGGCATCTTTGAAAGTTCTATACAAACTTGTTCCTACATAGTAACTTGCATCTTTGAATGAGAATGTACTTGCTTACAGCAACGTGCTATATGTTCTGAATGCCCGAATTGGGAATCTGTGTCAAAACTTTGTTAGAAATTATGTGATCCTTATTAGCTGGAAGTAAGGGAGATGGAGCATGAAGTTATTTCTAGGAGTTGGAGACATACCAAGGTTAGCTCAGTTCTGGGCATCTTTGAAATACCTTTACAAACTTGCTCCTACATGGTAACTTGCAATTTTGAATGAGAATGTGCTTGCTTACAGCAACGTGCTATATGTTCTGTATGCTCGAATTGGGAATTTGTATCAAATCTTTGTTAGAAATTATGTGATCCTTACTAGATGGAAGTAAGGGAGATGGGGCATGAAGTTATTTCTAGGAGTTGGAGACACACAACGTTTAGCTCAGTTCTGGGCATCTTTGAAATACCTACACAAACTTGTTCCTACATAGTAACTTGCAACTTTGAATGAGAATGTGCTTGCTTACAGCAACGTGCTACATGTTCTGAATGCCCGAATTGGGAATCTGTGTCAAAACTTTGTTAGGAATTATGTGATCCTTACTTGCTGGAAGTAAGGGAGATGGGGCATGAAGTTATTTCTAGGAGTTGGACACATACCAAGTTTAGCTCAGTTCTGGGCATCTTTGAAATACCTATACAATCTTGTTCCTACATAGTAACTTGCAACTTTGAATGAGAATGTGCTTGCTTACAGCAACGTGCTATATGTTCGCAATGCCCGAATTGGGAATCTGTGTCAAAATTTGTTAGGAATTATGTGATCCTTACTAGCTGAAAGTAAGGGAGTTGGGGCATGAAGGTATTTCTAGGAGTTGGTCACATACCAAGTTTAGCACAGTTCTGGGCATCTTTGAAATACCTATACAAACTTGTTCCTACATAGTAACTTGCATCTTTGAATGAGAATGTGCTTGCTTACAGCAACGTGCTATATGTTCTGAATGCCCGAAGTGGGAATCTGTGTCAAAATTTTGTTAAAAATTATGTGATCCTTACTAGCTGGAAGTAAGGGAGATGGGGCATGAAGTTATTTCTAGGAGTTGGAGACATACCAAGTTTAGCTCAGTTCTGGGCATCTTTGAAATACCTATACAAACTTGTTCCTACATAGTAACTTGCAACTTTGAATGAGAATGTGCTTGCTTACAGCAACGTGCTATATGTTCTGAATGCCCGAATTGGGAATCTGTGTTAAAACTTTGTTAGAAATTATGTGATCCTTACTAGATGGATGTAAGGGAGATGGGGCATGAAGTTATTTCTAGGATTTGGAGACATACAACCTTTAGCTCAGTTCTGGGCATCTTTGAAATACCTATACAAACTTGTTCCTACATAGTAACTTGCAACTTTGAATGAGAATGTGCTTGCTTACAGCAACGTGCTATATGTTCTGAATGCCCGAATTGGGAATCTGTGTCAAAACTTTGTTAGGAATTATGTGATCCTTACCAGCTGGAAGTAAGGGAGATGGGCCATGAAGTTATTTCTAGGAGTTGGAGACATACCAAGTTTAGCTCAGTTCTGGGCATCTTTGAAATACCTTTACAAACTTGTTCCTACATAGTAACTTGCAACTTTGAATGAGAATGTGCTTGCTTACAGCAACGTGCTATATGTTCTGAATGCCCGAATTGGGAATTTGTATCAAATCTTTGTTAGAAATTATGTGATCCTTACTAGATGGATGTAAGGGAGATGGGGCATGAAGTTATTTCTATGAGTTGGAGACATACAACGTTTAGCTCAGTTCTGGGCATCTTTGAAAGTTCTATACAAACTTGTTCCTACATAGTAACTTGCATCTTTGAATGAGAATGTACTTGCTTACAGCAACGTGCTATATGTTCTGAATGCCCGAATTGGGAATCTGTGTCAAAACTTTGTTAGAAATTATGTGATCCTTACTAGCTGGAAATAAGGGAGATGGAGCATGAAGTTATTTCTAGGAGTTGGAGACATACCACGTTTAGCTCAGTTCTGGGCATCCTTGAAATACCTATACAAACTTGTTCCTACATAGTAACTTGCAACTTTGAATGAGAATGTGGTTGCTTACAGCAACGTGCTATATGTTCTGAATGCCCGAATTGGGAATCTGTGTCAAAACATTGTTAGGAATTTTGTGATCCTTACTAGCTGGAAGTAAGGGAGATGGGGCATGAAGTTATTTCTAGGAGTTGGAGACATACCAAGTTTAGCTCAGTTCTGGGCATCTTTGAAATACCTATACAAACTTGTTCCTACATAGTAACTTGCAACTTTGAATGAGAATGTGCTTGCTTACAGCAACGTGCTATATGTTCTGAATGCCCGAATTGGGAATCTGTCTCAAAACTTTGTTAGAGATTATGTGATCCTTACTAGCTGGAAGTAAGGGAGATGGGGCATGAAGTTATTTCTAGGAGTTGGAGACATACCAGGTTTAGCTCAGTTCTGGGCATCTTTGAAATACCTTTACAAACTTGCTCCTACATGGTAACTTGCAACTTTGAATGAGAATGTGCTTGCTTACAGCAACGTGCTATATGTTCTGTATGCTCGAATTGGGAATTTGTATCAAATCTTTGTTAGAAATTATGTGATCCTTACTAGATGGAAGTAAGGGAGATTGGGCATGAAGTTATTTCTAGGAGTTGGAGACATACAACGTTTAGCTCAGTTCTGGGCATCTTTGAAATAACTACACAAACTTGTTCCTACATAGTAACTTGCAACTTTGAATGAGAATGTGCTTGCTTACAGCAACGTGCTACATGTTCTGAATGCCCGAATTGGGAATCTGTGTCAAAACTTTGTTAGGAATTATGTGATCCTTACTTGCTGGAAGTAAGGGAGATGGGGCATGAAGTTATTTCTAGGAGTTGGACACATACCAAGTTTAGCTCAGTTCTGGGCATCTTTGAAATACCTATACAATCTTGTTCCTACATAGTAACTTGCAACTTTGAATGAGAATGTGCTTGCTTACAGCAACGTGCTATATGTTCGCAATGCCCGAATTGGGAATCTGTGTCAAAATTTGTTAGGAATTATGTGATCCTTACTGGCTGAAAGTAAGGGAGTTGGGGCATGAAGGTATTTCTAGGAGTTGGTCACATACCAAGTTTAGCACAGTTCTGGGCATCTTTGAAATACCTATACAAACTTGTTCCTACATAGTAACTTGCAACTTTGAATGAGAATGTGCTTGCTTACAGCAACGTGCTATATGTTCTGAATGCCGGAAGTGGGAATCTGTGTCAAAATTTTGTTAAAAATTATGTGATCCTTACTAGCTGGAAGTAAGGGAGATGGGGCATGAAGTTATTTCTAGGAGTTGGACACATACCAAGTTTAGCTCAGTTCTGGGCATCTTTGAAATACCTATACAAACTTGTTCCTACATAGTAACTTGCAACTTTGAATGAGAATGTGCTTGCTTACAGCAACGTGCTATATGTTCTGAATGCCCGAATTGGGAATCTGTGTTAAAACTTTGTTAGAAATTATGTGATCCTTACTAGATGGATGTAAGGGAGATGGGGCATGAAGTTATTTCTAGGATTTGGAGACATACAACCTTTAGCTCAGTTCTGGGCATCTTTGAAATACCTATACAAACTTGTTCCTACATAGTAACTTGCAACTTTGAATGAGAATGTGCTTGCTTACAGCAACGTGCTATATGTTCTGAATGCCCGAATTGGGAATCTGTGTCAAAACTTTGTTAGGAATTATGTGATCCTTACCAGCTGGAAGTAAGGGAGATGGGCCATGAAGTTATTTCTAGGAGTTGGAGACATACCAAGTTTAGCTCAGTTCTGGGCATCTTTGAAATACCTTTACAAACTTGTTCCTACATAGTAACTTGCAACTTTGAATGAGAATGTGCTTGCTTACAGCAACGTGCTATATGTTCTGAATGCCCGAATTGGGAATTTGTATCAAATCTTTGTTAGAAATTATGTGATCCTTACTAGATGGATGTAAGGGAGATGGGGCATGAAATTATTTCTATGAGTTGGAGACATACAACGTTTAGCTCAGTTCTGGGCATCTTTGAAAGTTCTATACAAACTTGTTCCTACATAGTAACTTGCATCTTTGAATGAGAATGTACTTGCTTACAGCAACGTGCTATATGTTCTGAATGCCCGAATTGGGAATCTGTGTCAAAACTTTGTTAGAAATTATGTGATCCTTACTAGCTGGAAATAAGGGAGATGGAGCATGAAGTTATTTCTAGGAGTTGGAGACATACCACGTTTAGCTCAGTTCTGGGCATCCTTGAAATACCTATACAAACTTGTTCCTACATAGTAACTTGCAACTTTGAATGAGAATGTGGTTGCTTACAGCAACGTGCTATATGTTCTGAATGCCCGAATTGGGAATCTGTGTCAAAACTTTGTTAGGAATTTTGTGATCCTTACTAGCTGGAAGTAAGGGAGATGGGGCATGAAGTTATTTCTAGGAGTTGGAGACATACCAAGTTTAGCTCAGTTCTGGGCATCTTTGAAATACCTATACAAACTTGTTCCTACATAGTAACTTGCAACTTTGAATGAGAATGTGCTTGCTTACAGCAACGTGCTATATGTTCTGAATGCCCGAATTGGGAATCTGTCTCAAAACTTTGTTAGAGATTATGTGATCCTTACTAGCTGGAAGTAAGGGAGATGGGGCATGAAGTTATTTCTAGGAGTTGGAGACATACCAGGTTTAGCTCAGTTCTGGGCATCTTTGAAATACCTTTACAAACTTGCTCCTACATGGTAACTTGCAACTTTGAATGAGAATGTGCTTGCTTACAGCAACGTGCTATATGTTCTGTATGCTCGAATTGGGAATTTGTATCAAATCTTTGTTAGAAATTATGTGATCCTTACTAGATGGAAGTAAGGGAGATTGGGCATGAAGTTATTTCTAGGAGTTGGAGACATACAACGTTTAGCTCAGTTCTGGGCATCTTTGAAATAACTACACAAACTTGTTCCTACATAGTAACTTGCAACTTTGAATGAGAATGTGCTTGCTTACAGCAACGTGCTACATGTTCTGAATGCCCGAATTGGGAATCTGTGTCAAAACTTTGTTAGGAATTATGTGATCCTTACTTGCTGGAAGTAAGGGAGATGGGGCATGAAGTTATTTCTAGGAGTTGGACACATACCAAGTTTAGCTCAGTTCTGGGCATCTTTGAAATACCTATACAATCTTGTTCCTACATAGTAACTTGCAACTTTGAATGAGAATGTGCTTGCTTACAGCAACGTGCTATATGTTCGCAATGCCCGATTTGGGAATCTGTGTCAAAATTTGTTAGGAATTATGTGATCCTTACTGGCTGAAAGTAAGGGAGTTGGGGCATGAAGGTATTTCTAGGAGTTGGTCACATACCAAGTTTAGCACAGTTCTGGGCATCTTTGAAATACCTATACAAACTTGTTCCTACATAGTAACTTGCAACTTTGAATGAGAATGTGCTTGCTTACAGCAACGTGCTATATGTTCTGAATGCCGGAAGTGGGAATCTGTGTCAAAATTTTGTTAAAAATTATGTGATCCTTACTAGCTGGAAGTAAGGGAGATGGGGCATGAAGTTATTTCTAGGAGTTGGACACATACCAAGTTTAGCTCAGTTCTGGGCATCTTTGAAATACCTATACAAACTTGTTCCTACATAGTAACTTGCAACTTTGAATGAGAATGTGCTTGCTTACAGCAACGTGCTATATGTTCTGAATGCCCGAATTGGGAATCTGTGTTAAAACTTTGTTAGAAATTATGTGATCCTTACTAGATGGATGTAAGGGAGATGGGGCATGAAGTTATTTCTAGGAGTTGGAGACATACAACCTTTAGCTCAGTTCTGGGCATCTTTGAATTACCTATACAAACTTGTTCCTACATAGTAACTTGCAACTTTGAATGAGAATGTGCTTGCTTACAGCAACGTGCTATATGTTCTGAATGCCCGAATTGGGAATCTGTGTCAAAACTTTGTTAGGAATTATGTGATCCTTACCAGCTGGAAGTAAGGGAGATGGGCCATGAAGTTATTTCTAGGAGTTGGAGACATACCAAGTTTAGCTCAGTTCTGGGCATCTTTGAAATACCTTTACAAACTTGTTCCTACATAGTAACTTGCAACTTTGAATGAGAATGTGCTTGCTTACAGCAACGTGCTATATGTTCTGAATGCCCGAATTGGGAATTTGTATCAAATCTTTGTTAGAAATTATGTGATCCTTACTAGATGGAAGTAAGGGAGATGGGGCATGAAGTTATTTCTATGAGTTGGAGACATACAACGTTTAGCTCAGTTCTGGGCATCTTTGAAAGTTCTATACAAACTTGTTCCTACATAGTAACTTGCATCTTTGAATGAGAATGTACTTGCTTACAGCAACGTGCTATATGTTCTGAATGCCCGAATTGGGAATCTGTGTCAAAACTTTGTTAGAAATTATGTGATCCTTACTAGCTGGAAATAAGGGAGATGGAGCATGAAGTTATTTCTAGGAGTTGGAGACATACCACGTTTAGCTCATTTCTGGGCATCCTTGAAATACCTATACAAACTTGTTCCTACATAGTAACTTGCAACTTTGAATGAGAATGTGCTTGCTTACAGCAACGTGCTATATGTTCTGAATGCCCGAATAGGGAATCTGTGTCAAAACATTGTTAGGAATTTTGTGATCCTTACTAGCTGGAAGTAAGGGAGATGGGGCATGAAGTTATTTCTAGGAGTTGGAGACATACAACGTTTAGCTCAGTTCTGGGCATCTTTGAAATACCTTTACAAACTTGTTCCTACATAGTAACTTGCAACTTTGAATGAGAATGTGCTTGCTTACAGCAACGTGCTACATGTTCTGAATGCCCGAATTGGGAATCTGTGTCAAAAATTTGTTAGGAATTATGTGATCCTTACTAGCTGGAAGTAAGGGAGATGGGGCATGAAGTTATTTCTAGGAGTTGGAGACATACCAAGTTTAGCTCAGTTCTGGGCATCTTTGAAATACCTATACAAACTTGTTCCTACATAGTAACTTGCAACTTTGAATGAGAATGTGCTTGCTTACAGCAACGTGCTATATGTTCTGAATGCCCGAATTGGGAATCTGTCTCAAAACTTTGTTAGAGATTATGTGATCCTTACTAGCTGGAAGTAAGGGAGATGGGGCATGAAGTTATTTCTAGGAGTTGGAGACATACCAGGTTTAGCTCAGTTCTGGGCATCTTTGAAATACCTTTACAAACTTGCTCCTACATGGTAACTTGCAACTTTGAATGAGAATGTGCTTGCTTACAGCAACGTGCTATATGTTCTGAATGCCCGAATTGGGAATCTGTGTCAAAACTTTGTTAGAAATTATGTGATCCTTACTAGCTGGAACTACGGGAGATGGAGCATGAAGTTATTTCTAGGAGTTGGAGACATACCACGTTTAGCTCAGTTCTGGGCATCTTTGAAATACCTATACAAACTTGTTCCTACATAGTAACTTGCAACTTTGAATGAGAATGTGCTTGCTTACAGCAACGTGCTATATGTTCTGAATGCCCGAATTGGGAATCTGTGTCAAAACATTGTTAGGAATTTTGTGATCCTTACTAGCTGGAAGTAAGGGAGATGGGGCATGAAGTTATTTCTAGGAGTTGGAGACATACAACGTTTAGCTCAGTTCTGGGCATCTTTGAAATACCTTTACAAACTTGTTCCTACATAGTAACTTGCAACTTTGAATGAGAATGTGCTTGCTTACAGCAACGTGCTACATGTTCTGAATGCCCGAATTGGGAATCTGTCTCAAAACTTTGTTAGAGATTATGTGATCCTTACTAGCTGGAAGTAAGGGAGATGGGGCATGAAGTTATTTCTAGGAGTTGGAGACATACAACCTTTAGCTCAGTTCTGGGCATCTTTGAAATACCTATACAAACTTGTTCCTACATAGTAACTTGCAACTTTGAATGAGAATGTGCTTGCTTACAGCAAAGTGCTATATGTTCTGAATGCCCGAATTGGGAATCTGTGTCAAAACTTTGTTAGGAATTATGTGATCCTTACCAGCTGGAAGTAAGGGAGATGGGCCATGAAGTTATTTCTAGGAGTTGGAGACATACCAAGTTTAGCTCAGTTCTGGGCATCTTTGAAATACCTTTACAAACTTGTTCCTACATAGTAACTTGCAACTTTGAATGAGAATGTGCTTGCTTACAGCAACGTGCTATATGTTCTGAATGCCCGAATTGGGAATTTGTATCAAATCTTTGTTAGAAATTATGTGATCCTTACTAGATGGAAGTGAGGGAGATGGGGCATGAAGTTATTTCTATGAGTTGGAGACATACAACGTTTAGCTCAGTTCTGGGCATCTTTGAAAGTTCTATACAAACTTGTTCCTACATAGTAACTTGCATCTTTGAATTGAATGTGCTTGCTTACAGCAACGTGCCACATGTTCTGAATGCCCGAATTGGGAATCTGTGTCAAAACTTTGTTAGGAATTATGTGATCCTTACTAGCTGGAAGTAAGGGAGATTGGGAATGAAGTTATTACTAGGAGTTGGAGACATACCAAGTTTAGCTCAGTTCTGGGCATCTTTGAAATACCTATACAAACTTGTTCCTACATAGTAACTTGCAACTTTAAATGAGAATGTGCTTGCTTACAGCAACGTGCTATATGTTCTGAATGCCCGAATTGGGAATCTGTGTCAAAACTTTGTTAGGAATTATGTGATCCTTACTAGCTGAAAGTAAGGGAGTTGGGGCATGAAGGTATTACTAGGAGTTGGTCACATACCAAGTTTAGCACAGTTCTGGGCATCTTTGAAATACCTATACAAACTTGTTCCTACATAGTAACTTGCAACTTTGAATGAGAATGTGCTTGCTTACAGCAACGTGCTATATGTTCTGAATGCCGGAAGTGGGAATCTGTGTCAAAATTTTGTTAAAAATTATGTGATCCTTACTAGCTGGAAGTAAGGGAGATGGGGCATGAAGTTATTTCTAGGAGTTGGACACATACCAAGTTTAGCTCAGTTCTGGGCATCTTTGAAATACCTATACAAACTTGTTCCTACATAGTAACTTGCAACTTTGAATGAGAATGTGCTTGCTTACAGCAACGTGCTATATGTTCTGAATGCCCGAATTGGGAATCTGTGTTAAAACTTTGTTAGAAATTATGTGATCCTTACTAGATGGATGTAAGGGAGATGGGGCATGAAGTTATTTCTAGGAGTTGGAGACATACAACCTTTAGCTCAGTTCTGGGCATCTTTGAATTACCTATACAAACTTGTTCCTACATAGTAACTTGCAACTTTGAATGAGAATGTGCTTGCTTACAGCAACGTGCTATATGTTCTGAATGCCCGAATTGGGAATCTGTGTCAAAACTTTGTTAGGAATTATGTGATCCTTACCAGCTGGAAGTAAGGGAGATGGGCCATGAAGTTATTTCTAGGAGTTGGAGACATACCAAGTTTAGCTCAGTTCTGGGCATCTTTGAAATACCTTTACAAACTTGTTCCTACATAGTAACTTGCAACTTTGAATGAGAATGTGCTTGCTTACAGCAACGTGCTATATGTTCTGAATGCCCGAATTGGGAATTTGTATCAAATCTTTGTTAGAAATTATGTGATCCTTACTAGATGGAAGTAAGGGAGATGGGGCATGAAGTTATTTCTATGAGTTGGAGACATACAACGTTTAGCTCAGTTCTGGGCATCTTTGAAAGTTCTATACAAACTTGTTCCTACATAGTAACTTGCATCTTTGAATGAGAATGTACTTGCTTACAGCAACGTGCTATATGTTCTGAATGCCCGAATTGGGAATCTGTGTCAAAACTTTGTTAGAAATTATGTGATCCTTACTAGCTGGAAATAAGGGAGATGGAGCATGAAGTTATTTCTAGGAGTTGGAGACATACCACGTTTAGCTCAGTTCTGGGCATCCTTGAAATACCTATACAAACTTGTTCCTACATAGTAACTTGCAACTTTGAATGAGAATGTGCTTGCTTACAGCAACGTGCTATATGTTCTGAATGCCCGAATAGGGAATCTGTGTCAAAACATTGTTAGGAATTTTGTGATCCTTACTAGCTGGAAGTAAGGGAGAAGGGGCATGAAGTTATTTCTAGGAGTTGGAGACATACAACGTTTAGCTCAGTTCTGGGCATCTTTGAAATACCTTTACAAACTTGTTCCTACATAGTAACTTGCAACTTTGAATGAGAATGTGCTTGCTTACAGCAACGTGCTACATGTTCTGAATGCCCGAATTGGGAATCTGTCTCAAAACTTTGTTAGAGATTATGTGATCCTTACTAGCTGGAAGTAAGGGAGATGGGGCATGAAGTTATTTCTAGGAGTTGGAGACATACCAGGTTTAGCTCAGTTCTGGGCATCTTTGAAATACCTTTACAAACTTGCTCCTACATGGTAACTTGCAACTTTGAATGAGAATGTGCTTGCTTACAGCAACGTGCTATATGTTCTGAATGCACGAATTGGGAATCTGTGTCAAAACTTTGTTAGGAATTATGTGATCCTTACTAGCTGGAAGTAAGGGATATGGGCCATGAGTTATTTCTAGGAGTTGGAGACATACCAAGTTTAGCTCAGTTCTGGGCATCTTTGAAATACCTATACAAACTTGTTCCTACATAGTTACTTTCAACTTTGAATGAGAATGTGCTTGCTTACATCAACGTGCTATATGTTCTGAATCCCCGAATTGGGAATCTGTGTCAAAACTTTGTTAGAAATTATGTGATCCTTACTAGCTGGAACTAAGGGAGATGGAGCATGAAGTTATTTCTAGGAGTTGGAGACATACCACGTTTAGCTCAGTTCTGGGCATCTTTGAAATACCTATACAAACTTGTTCCTACATAGTAACTTGCAACTTTGAATGAGAATGTGCTTGCTTACAGCAACGTGCTATATGTTCTGAATGCCCGAATTGGGAATCTGTGTCAAAACATTGTTAGGAATTTTGTGATCCTTACTAGCTGGAAGTAAGGGAGATGGGGCATGAAGTTATTTCTAGGAGTTGCAGACATACAACGTTTAGCTCAGTTCTGGGCATCTTTGAAATACCTTTACAAACTTGTTCCTACATAGTAACTTGCAACTTTGAATGAGAATGTGCTTGCTTACAGCAACGTGCTACATGTTCTGAATGCCCGAATTGGGAATCTGTCTCAAAACTTTGTTAGAGATTATGTGATCCTTACTAGCTGGAAGTAAGGGAGATGGGGCATGAAGTTATTTCTAGGAGTTGGAGACATACAACCTTTAGCTCAGTTCTGGGCATCTTTGAAATACCTATACAAACTTGTTCCTACATAGTAACTTGCAACTTTGAATGAGAATGTGCTTGCTTACAGCAACGTGCTATATGTTCTGAATGCCCGAATTGGGAATCTGTGTCAAAACTTTGTTAGGAATTATGTGATCCTTACCAGCTGGAAGTAAGGGAGATGGGCCATGAAGTTATTTCTAGGAGTTGGAGACATACCAAGTTTAGCTCAGTTCTGGGCATCTTTGAAATACCTTTACAAACTTGTTCCTACATAGTAACTTGCAACTTTGAATGAGAATGTGCTTGCTTACAGCAACGTGCTATATGTTCTGAATGCCCGAATTGGGAATTTGTATCAAATCTTTGTTAGAAATTATGTGATCCTTTCTAGATGGAAGTGAGGGAGATGGGGCATGAAGTTATTTCTATGAGTTGGAGACATACAACGTTTAGCTCAGTTCTGGGCATCTTTGAAAGTTCTATACAAACTTGTTCCTACATAGTAACTTGCATCTTTGAATGAGAATGTACTTGCTTACAGCAACGTGCTATATGTTCTGAATGCCCGAATTGGGAATCTGTGTCAAAACTTTGTTAGAAATTATGTGATCCTTACTAGCTGGAACTAAGGGAGATGGAGCATGAAGTTATTTCTAGGAGTTGGAGACATACCACGTTTAGCTCAGTTCTGGGCATCCTTGAAATACCTATACAAACTTGTTCCTACATAGTAACTTGCAACTTTGAATGAGAATGTGCTTGCTTACAGCAACGTGCTATATGTTCTGAATGCCCGAATTGGGAATCTGTGTCAAAACATTGTTAGGAATTTTGTGATCCTTACTAGCTGGAAGTAAGGGAGATAGTGCATGAAGTTATTTCTAGGAGTTGGAGACATACAACGTTTAGCTCAGTTCTGGGCATCTATGAAATACCTTTACAAACTTGTTCCTACATAGTAACTTGCAACTTTGAATGAGAATGTGCTTGCTTACAGCAACGTGCTACATGTTCTGAATGCCCGAATTGGGAATCTGTGTCAAAAATTTGTTAGGAATTATGTGATCCTTACTAGCTGGAAGTAAGGGAGATGGGGCATGAAGTTATTTCTAGGAGTTGGAGACATACCAAGTTTAGCTCAGTTCTGGGCATCTTTGAAATACCTATACAAACTTGTTCCTACATAGTAACTTGCAACTTTGAATGAGAATGTGCTTGCTTACAGCAACGTGCTATATGTTCTGAATGCCCGAATTGGGAATCTGTCTCAAAACTTTGTTAGAGATTATGTGATCCTTACTAGCTGGAAGTAAGGGAGATGGGGCATGAAGTTATTTCTAGGAGTTGGAGACATACCAGGTTTAGCTCAGTTCTGGGCATCTTTGAAATACCTTTACAAACTTGCTCCTACATGGTAACTTGCAACTTTGAATGAGAATGTGCTTGCTTACAGCAACGTGCTATATGTTCTGAATGCCCGAATTGGGAATCTATGTCAAAGCTTTGTTAGGAATTATGTGATCCTTACTAGATGGAAGTAAGGGAGATGGGGCATGAAGTTATTTCTAGGAGTTGGAGACATACCGAGTTTAGCTCAGTTCTGGGCATCTTTGAAATACCTATACAAACTTGTTCCTACATAGTAACTTGCATCTTTGAATTGAATGTGCTTGCTTACAGCAACGTGCCACATGTTCTGAATGGCCGAATTGGGAATCTGTGTCAAAACTTTGTTAGGAATTATGTGATCCTTACTAGCTGGAAGTAAGGGAGATTGGGAATGAAGTTATTACTAGGAGTTGGAGACATACCAAGTTTAGCTCAGTTCTGGGCATCTTTGAAATACCTATACAAACTTGTTCCTACATAGTAACTTGCAACTTTAAATGAGAATGTGCTTGCTTACAGCAACGTGCTATATGTTCTGAATGCCCGAATTGGGAATCTGTGTCAAAACTTTGTTAGGAATTATGTGATCCTTACTAGATGGAAGTAAGGGAGATGGGCCATGAAGTTATTTCTAGGAGTTGGAGACATACCAAGTTTAGCTCAGTTCTGGGCATCTTTGAAATACCTATACAAACTTGTTCCTACATAGTAACTTGCAACTTTGAATGAGAATGTGCTTGCTTACAGCAACGTGCTATATGTTCTGAATGCCCAAATTGGGAATCTGTGTTAAAACTTTGTTAGAAATTATGTGATCCTTACTAGATGGATGTAAGGGAGATGGGGCATGAAGTTATTTCTAGGAGTTGGAGACATACAACATTTAGCTCAGTTCTGGGCATCTTTGAAATACCTATACAAACTTGTTCCTACATAGTAACTTGCAACTTTGAATGAGAATGTGCTTGCTTACAGCAACGTGCTATATGTTCTGAATGCCCGAATTGGGAATCTGTGTCAAAACTTTGTTAGGAATTATGTGATCCTTACCAGCTGGAAGTAAGGGAGATGGGCCATGAAGTTATTTCTAGGAGTTGGAGACATACCAAGTTTAGCTCAGTTCTGGGCATCTTTGAAATACCTTTACAAACTTGTTCCTACATAGTAACTTGCAACTTTGAATGAGAATGTGCTTGCTTACAGCAACGTGCTATATGTTCTGAATGCCCGAATTGGGAATCTGTGTCAAAATTTGTTAGAAATTATGTGATCCTTACTAGCTGGAAATAAGGGAGATGGAGCATGAAGTTATTTCTAGGAGTTGGAGACATACCACGTTTAGCTCAGTTCTGGGCATCCTTGAAATACCTATACAAACTTGTTCCTACATAGTAACTTGCAACTTTGAATGAGAATGTGCTTGCTTACAGCAACGTGCTATATGTTCTGAATGCCTGAATTGGGAATCTGTGTCAAAACATTGTTAGGAATTTTGTGATCCTTACTAGCTGGAAGTAAGGGAGATGGGGCATGAAGTTATTTCTAGGAGTTGGAGACATACAACGTTTAGCTCAGTTCTGGGCATCTTTGAAATACCTTTACAAACTTGTTCCTACATAGTAACTTGCAACTTTGAATGAGAATGTGCTTGCTTACAGCAACGTGCTACATGTTCTGAATGCCCGAATTGGGAATCTGTGTCAAAAATTTGTTAGGAATTATGTGATCCTTACTAGCTGGAAGTAAGGGAGATGGGGCATGAAGTTATTTCTAGGAGTTGGAGACATACCAAGTTTAGCTCAGTTCTGGGCATCTTTGAAATACCTATACAAACTTGTTCCTACATAGTAAATTGCAACTTTGAATGAGAATGTGCTTGCTTACAGCAACGTGCTATATGTTCTGAATGCCCGAATTGGGAATCTGTCTCAAAACTTTGTTAGAGATTATGTGATCCTTACTAGCTGGAAGTAAGGGAGATGGGGCATGAAGTTATTTCTAGGAGTTGGAGACATACCAGGTTTAGCTCAGTTCTGGGCATCTTTGAAATACCTTTACAAACTTGCTCCTACATGGTAACTTGCAACTTTGAATGAGAATGTGCTTGCTTACAGCAACGTGCTATATGTTCTGAATGCCCGAATTGGGAATCTGTGTCAAAACTTTGTTAGGAATTATGTGATCCTTACTAGCTGGAAGTAAGGGATATGGGGCATGAGTTATTTCTAGGAGTTGGAGACATACCAAGTTTAGCTCAGTTCTGGGTATCTTTGAAATACCTATACAAACATGTTCCTACATAGTAACTTGCAACTTTGAATGAGAATGTGCTTGCTTACAGCAACGTGCTATATGTTCTGAATGCCCGAATTGGGAATCTATGTTAAAACTTTGTTAGAAATTATGTGATCCTTACTAGATGGAAGTAAGGGAGATGGGGCATGAAGTTATTTCTAGGAGTTGGAGACATACAATGTTTCGCTCAGTTCTGGGCATCTTTGAAATACCTATACAAACTTGTTCCTACATAGTAACTTGCAACTTTGAATGAGAATGTGCTTGCTTACAGCAACGTGCTATATGTTCTGAATGCACGAATTGGGAATCTGTGTCAAAACTTTGTTAGGAATTATGTGATCCTTACTAGCTGGAATTAAGGGATATGGGCCATGAGTTATTTCTAGGAGTTGGAGACATACCAAGTTTAGCTCAGTTCTGGGCATCTTTGAAATACCTATACAAACTTGTTCCTACATAGTTACTTTCAACTTTGATTGAGAATGTGCTTGCTTACATCAACGTGCTATATGTTCTGAATGCCCGAATTGGGAATCTGTGTCAAAACTTTGTTAGAAATTATGTGATCCTTACTAGCTGGAACTAAGGGAGATGGAGCATGAAGTTATTTCTAGGAGTTGGAGACATACCACGTTTAGCTCAGTTCTGGGCATCTTTGAAATACCTATACAAACTTGTTCCTACATAGTAACTTGCAACTTTGAATGAGAATGTGCTTGCTTACAGCAACGTGCTATATGTTCTGAATGCCCGAATTGGGAATCTGTGTCAAAACATTGTTAGGAATTTTGTGATCCTTACTAGCTGGAAGTAAGGGAGATGGGGCATGAAGTTATTTCTAGGAGTTGGAGACATACAACGTTTAGCTCAGTTCTGGGCATCTTTGAAATACCTTTACAAACTTGTTCCTACATAGTAACTTGCAACTTTGAATGAGAATGTGCTTGCTTACAGCAACGTGCTACATGTTCTGAATGCCCGAATTGGGAATCTGTGTCAAAAATTTGTTAGGAATTATGTGATCCTTACTAGCTGGAAGTAAGGGAGATGGGGCATGAAGTTATTTCTAGGAGTTGGAGACATACCAAGTTTAGCTCAGTTCTGGGCATCTTTGAAATACCTATACAAACTTGTTCCTACATAGTAACTTGCAACTTTGAATGAGAATGTGCTTGCTTACAGCAACGTGCTATATGTTCTGAATGCCCGAATTGGGAATCTGTCTCAAAACTTTGTTAGAGATTATGTGATCCTTACTAGCTGGAAGTAAGGGAGATGGGGCATGAAGTTATTTCTAGGAGTTGGAGACATATCAGGTTTAGCTCAGTTCTGGGCATCTTTGAAATACCTTTACAAACTTGCTCCTACATGGTAACTTGCAACTTTGAATGAGAATGTGCTTGCTTACAGCAACGTGCTATATGTTCTGTATGCTCGAATTGGGAATTTGTATCAAATCTTTGTTAGAAATTATGTGATCCTTACTAGATGGAAGTAAGGGAGATGGGGCATGAAGTTATTTCTAGGAGTTGGAGACATACAACGTTTAGCTCAGTTCTGGGCATCTTTGAAATACCTTTACAAACTTGTTCCTACATAGTAACTTGCAACTTTGAATGAGAATGTGCTTGCTTACAGCAACGTGCTACATGTTCTGAATGCCCGAATTGGGAATCTGTCTCAAAACTTTGTTAGAGATTATGTGATCCTTACTAGCTGGAAGTAAGGGAGATGGGGCATGAAGTTATTTCTAGGAGTTGGAGACATACAACCTTTAGCTCAGTTCTGGGCATCTTTGAAATACCTATACAAACTTGTTCCTACATAGTAACTTGCAACTTTGAATGAGAATGTGCTTGCTTACAGCAACGTGCTATATATTCTGAATGCCCGAATTGGGAATCTGTGTCAAAACTTTGTTAGGAATTATGTGATCCTTACCAGCTGGAAGTAAGGGAGATGGGCCATGAAGTTATTTCTAGGAGTTGGAGACATACCACGTTTAGCTCAGTTCTGGGCATCTTTGAAATACCTTTACAAACTTGTTCCTACATAGTAACTTGCAACTTTGAATGAGAATGTGCTTGCTTACAGCAACGTGCTATATGTTCTGAATGCCCGAATTGGGAATTTGTATCAAATCTTTGTTAGAAATTATGTGATCCTTACTAGATGGAAGTGAGGGAGATGGGGCATGAAGTTATTTCTATGAGTTGGAGACATACAACGTTTAGCTCAGTTCTGGGCATCTTTGAAAGTTCTATACAAACTTGTTCCTACATAGTAACTTGCATCTTTGAATGAGAATGTACTTGCTTACAGCAACGTGCTATATGTTCTGAATGCCCGAATTGGGAATCTGTGTCAAAACTTTGTTAGAAATTATGTGATCCTTACTAGCTGGAACTAAGGGAGATGGAGCATGAAGTTATTTCTAGGAGTTGGAGACATACCACGTTTAGCTCAGTTCTGGGCATCCTTGAAATACCTATACAAACTTGTTCCTACATAGTAACTTGCAACTTTGAATGAGAATGTGCTTGCTTACAGCAACGTGCTATATGTTCTGAATGCCCGAATTGGGGATCTGTGTCAAAACATTGTTAGGAATTTTGTGATCCTTACTAGCTGGAAGTAAGGGAGATAGTGCATGAAGTTATTTCTAGGAGTTGGAGACATACAACGTTTAGCTCAGTTCTGGGCATCTATGAAATACCTTTACAAACTTGTTCCTACATAGTAACTTGCAACTTTGAATGAGAATGTGCTTGCTTACAGCAACGTGCTACATGTTCTGAATGCCCGAATTGGGAATCTGTGTCAAAAATTTGTTAGGAATTATGTGATCCTTACTAGCTGGAAGTAAGGGAGATGGGGCATGAAGTTATTTCTAGGAGTTGGAGACATACCAAGTTTAGCTCAGTTCTGGGCATCTTTGAAATACCTATACAAACTTGTTCCTACATAGTAACTTGCAACTTTGAATGAGAATGTGCTTGCTTACAGCAACGTGCTATATGTTCTGAATGCCCGAATTGGGAATCTGTCTCAAAACTTTGTTAGAGATTATGTGATCCTTACTAGCTGGAAGTAAGGGAGATGGGGCATGAAGTTATTTCTAGGAGTTGGAGACATACCAGGTTTAGCTCAGTTCTGGGCATCTTTGAAATACCTTTACAAACTTGCTCCTACATGGTAACTTGCAACTTTGAATGAGAATGTGCTTGCTTACAGCAACGTGCTATATGTTCTGAATGCCCGAATTGGGAATCTGTGTCAAAACTTTGTTAGGAATTATGTGATCCTTACTAGATGGAAGTAAGGGAGATGGGGCATGAAGTTATTTCTAGGAGTTGGAGACATACCGAGTTTAGCTCAGTTCTGGGCATCTTTGAAATACCTATACAAACTTGTTCCTACATAGTAACTTGCATCTTTGAATTGAATGTGCTTGCTTACAGCAACGTGCCACATGTTCTGAATGGCCGAATTGGGAATCTGTGTCAAAACTTTGTTAGGAATTATGTGATCCTTACTAGCTGGAAGTAAGGGAGATTGGGAATGAAGTTATTACTAGGAGTTGGAGACATACCAAGTTTAGCTCAGTTCTGGGCATCTTTGAAATACCTATACAAACTTGTTCCTACATAGTAACTTGCAACTTTAAATGAGAATGTGCTTGCTTACAGCAACGTGCTATATGTTCTGAATGCCCGAATTGGGAATCTGTGTCAAAACTTTGTTAGGAATTATGTGATCCTTACTAGATGGAAGTAAGGGAGATGGGCCATGAAGTTATTTCTAGGAGTTGGAGACATACCAAGTTTAGCTCAGTTCTGGGCATCTTTGAAATACCTATACAAACTTGTTCCTACATAGTAACTTGCAACTTTGAATGAGAATGTGCTTGCTTACAGCAACGTGCTATATGTTCTGAATGCCCGAATTGGGAATCTGTGTTAAAAATTTGTTAGAAATTATGTGATCCTTACTAGATGGATGTAAGGGAGATGGGGCATGAAGTTATTTCTAGGAGTTGGAGACATACAACCTTTAGCTCAGTTCTGGGCATCTTTGAAATACCTATACAAACTTGTTCCTACATAGTAACTTGCAACTTTGAATGAGAATGTGCTTGCTTACAGCAACGTGCTATATGTTCTGAATGCCCGAATTGGGAATCTGTGTCAAAACTTTGTTAGGAATTATGTGATCCTTACCAGCTGGAAGTAAGGGAGATGGGCCATGAAGTTATTTCTAGGAGTTGGAGACATACCAAGTTTAGCTCAGTTCTGGGCATCTTTGAAATACCTTTACAAACTTGTTCCTACATAGTAACTTGCAACTTTGAATGAGAATGTGCTTGCTTACAGCAACGTGCTATATGTTCTGAATGCCCGAATTGGGAATCTGTGTCAAAATTTGTTAGAAATTATGTGATCCTTACTAGCTGGAAATAAGGGAGATGGAGCATGAAGTTATTTCTAGGAGTTGGAGACATACCACGTTTAGCTCAGTTCTGGGCATCCTTGAAATACCTATACAAACTTGTTCCTACATAGTAAATTGCAACTTTGAATGAGAATGTGCTTGCTTACAGCAACGTGCTATATGTTCAGAATGCCTGAATTGGGAATCTGTGTCAAAACATTGTTAGGAATTTTGTGATCCTTACTAGCTGGAAGTAAGGGAGATGGGGCATGAAGTTATTTCTAGGAGTTGGAGACATACAACGTTTAGCTCAGTTCTGGGCATCTTTGAAATACCTTTAGAAACTTGCTCCTACATAGTAACTTGCAACTTTGAATGAGAATGTGCTTGCTTACAGCAACGTGCTACATGTTCTGAATGCCCGAATTGGGAATCTGTGTCAAAAATTTGTTAGGAATTATGTGATCCTTACTAGCTGGAAGTAAGGGAGATGGGGCATGAAGTTATTTCTAGGAGTTGGAGACATACCAAGTTTAGCTCAGTTCTGGGCATCTTTGAAATACCTATACAAACTTGTTCCTACATAGTAACTTGCAACTTTGAATGAGAATGTGCTTGCTTACAGCAACGTGCTATATGTTCTGAATGCCCGAATTGGGAATCTGTCTCAAAACTTTGTTAGAGATTATGTGATCCTTACTAGCTGGAAGTAAGGGAGATGGGGCATGAAGTTATTTCTAGGAGTTGGAGACATACCAGGTTTAGCTCAGTTCTGGGCATCTGTGAAATACCTTTACAAACTTGCTCCTACATGGTAACTTGCAACTTTGAATGAGAATGTGCTTGCTTACAGCAACGTGCTATATGTTCTGAATGCCCGAATTGGGAATCTGTGTCAAAACTTTGTTAGAAATTATGTGATCCTTACTAGCTGGAAGTAAGGGATATGGGGCATGAGTTATTTCTAGGAGTTGGAGACATACCAAGTTTAGCTCAGTTCTGGGTATCTTTGAAATACCTATACAAACATGTTCCTACATAGTAACTTGCAACTTTGAATGAGAATGTGCTTGCTTACAGCAACGTGCTATATGTTCTGAATGCCCGAATTGGGAATCTATGTTAAAACTTTGTTAGAAATTATGTGATCCTTACTAGATGGAAGTAAGGGAGATGGGGCATGAAGTTATTTCTAGGAGTTGGAGACATACAATGTTTCGCTCAGTTCTGGGCATCTTTGAAATACCTATACAAACTTGTTCCTACATAGTAACTTGCAACTTTGAATGAGAATGTGCTTGCTTACAGCAACGTGCTATATGTTCTGAATGCACGAATTGGGAATCTGTGTCAAAACTTTGTTAGGAATTATGTGATCCTTACTAGCTGGAAGTAAGGGATATGGGCCATGAGTTATTTCTAGGAGTTGGAGACATACCAAGTTTAGCTCAGTTCTGGGCATCTTTGAAATACCTATACAAACTTGTTCCTACATAGTTACTTTCAACTTTGAATGAGAATGTGCTTGCTTACAGCAACGTGCTATATGTTCTGAATGCCCGAATTGGGAATCTGTGTCAAAACTTTGTTAGAAATTATGTGATCCTTACTAGCTGGAACTAAGGGAGATGGAGCATGATGTTATTTCTAGGAGTTGGAGACATACCACGTTTAGCTCAGTTCTGGGCATCTTTGAAATACCTATACAAACTTGTTCCTACATAGTAACTTGCAACTTTGAATGAGAATGTGCTTGCTTACAGCAACGTGCTATATGTTCTGAATGCCCGAATTGGGAATCTGTGTCAAAACATTGTTAGGAATTTTGTGATCCTTACTAGCTGGAAGTAAGGGAGATGGGGCATGAAGTTATTTCTAGGAGTTGGAGACATACAACGTTTAGCTCAGTTCTGGGCATCTTTGAAATACCTTTACAAACTTGTTCCTACATAGTAACTTGCAACTTTGAATGAGAATGTGCTTGCTTACAGCAACGTGCTACATGTTCTGAATGTCCGAATTGGGAATCTGTGTCAAAAATTTGTTAGGAATTATGTGATCCTTACTAGCTGGAAGTAAGGGAGATGGGGCATGAAGTTATTTCTAGGAGTTGGAGACATACCAAGTTTAGCTCAGTTCTGGGCATCTTTGAAATACCTATACAAACTTGTTCCTACATAGTAACTTGCAACTTTGAATGAGAATGTGCTTGCTTACAGCAACGTGCTATATGTTCTGAATGCCCGAATTGGGAATCTGTCTCAAAACTTTGTTAGAGATTATGTGATCCTTACTAGCTGGAAGTAAGGGAGATGGGGCATGAAGTTATTTGTAGGAGTTGGAGACATATCAGGTTTAGCTCAGTTCTGGGCATCTTTGAAATACCTTTACAAACTTGCTCCTACATGGTAACTTGCAACTTTGAATGAGAATGTGCTTGCTTACAGCAACGTGCTATATGTTCTGTATGCTCGAATTGGGAAATTGTATCAAATCTTTGTTAGAAATTATGTGATCCTTACTAGATGGAAGTAAGGGAGATGGGGCATGAAGTTATTTCTAGGAGTTGGAGACATACAACGTTTAGCTCAGTTCTGGGCATCTTTGAAATACCTACACAAACTTGTTCCTACATAGTAACTTGCAACTTTGAATGAGAATGTGCTTGCTTACAGCAACGTGCTACATGTTCTGAATGCCCGAATTGGGAATCTCTGTCAAAACTTTGTTAGGAATTATGTGATCCTTACTTGCTGGAAGTAAGGGAGATGGGGCATGAAGTTATTTCTAGGAGTTGGACACATACAACGTTTAGCTCAGTTCTGGGCATCTTTGAAATACCTATACAAACTTGTTCCTACATAGTAACTTGCAACTTTGAATGAGAATGTGCTTGCTTACAGCAACGTGCTACATGTTCTGAATGCCCGAATTGGGAATCTGTGTCAAAAATTTGTTAGGAATTATGTGATCCTTACTAGCTGAAAGTAAGGGAGATGGGGCATGAAGTTATTTCTAGGAGTTGGAGACATACCAAGTTTAGCTCAGTTCTGGGCATCTTTGAAATACCTATACAAACTTGTTCCTACATAGTAACTTGCAACTTTGAATGAGAATGTGCTTGCTTACAGCAACGTGCTATATGTTCTGAATGCCCGAATTGGGAATCTGTCTCAAAACTTTGTTAGAGATTATGTGATCCTTACTAGCTGGAAGTAAGGGAGATGGGGCATGAAGTTATTTCTAGGAGTTGGAGACATACCAGGTTTAGCTCAGTTCTGGTCATCTTTGAAATACCTTTACAAACTTGCTCCTACATGGTAACTTGCAACTTTGAATGAGAATGTGCTTGCTTACAGCAACGTGCTATATGTTCTGAATGCCCGAATTGGGAATCTGTGTCAAAACTTTGTTAGGAATTATGTGATCCTTACTAGCTGGAAGTAAGGGATATGGGGCATGAGTTATTTCTAGGAGTTGGAGACATACCAAGTTTAGCTCAGTTCTGGGCATCTTTGAAATACCTATACAAACATGTTCCTACATAGTAACTTGCAACTTTGAATGAGAATGTGCTTCCTTACAGCAACGTGCTATATGTTCTGAATGCCCGAATTGGGAATCTATGTTAAAACTTTGTTAGAAATTATGTGATCCTTACTAGATGGAAGTAAGGGAGATGGGGCATGAAGTTATTTCTAGGAGTTGGAGACATACAATGTTTCGCTCAGTTCTGGACATCTTTGAAATACCTATACAAACTTGTTCCTACATAGTTTCTTTCAACTTTGAATGAGAATGTGCTTGCTTACATCAACGTGCTATATGTTCTGAATGCCCGAATTGGGAATCTGTGTCAAAACTTTGTTAGAAATTATGTGATCCTTACTAGCTGGAACTAAGGGAGATGGAGCATGAAGTTATTTCTAGGAGTTGGAGACATACCACGTTTAGCTCAGTTCTGGGCATCTTTGAAATACCTATACAAACTTGTTCCTACATAGTAACTTGCAACTTTGAATGAGAATGTGCTTGCTTACAGCAACGTGCTATATGTTCTGAATGCCCGAATTGGGAATCTGTGTCAAAACATTGTTAGGAATTTTGTGATGCTTACTAGCTGGAAGTAAGGGAGATGGGGCATGAAGTTATTTCTAGGAGTTGGAGACATACCAAGTTTAGCACAGTTCTGGGCATCTTTGAAATACCTATACAAACTTGTTCCTACATAGTAACTTGCAACTTTGAATGAGAATGTGCTTGCTTACAGCAACGTGCTATATGTTCTGAATGCCCGAATTGGGAATCTGTCTCAAAACTTTGTTAGAGATTATGTGATCCTTACTAGCTGGAAGTAAGGGAGATGGGGCATGAAGTTATTTCTAGGAGTTGGAGACATACCAGGTTTAGCTCAGTTCTGGGCATCTTTGAAATACCTTTACAAACTTGCTCCTACATGGTAACTTGCAACTTTGAATGAGAATGTGCTTGCTTACAGCAACGTGCTATATGTTCTGTATGCTCGAATTGGGAATTTGTATCAAATCTTTGTTAGAAATTATGTGATCCTTACTAGATGGAAGTAAGAGAGGTGGGGCATGAAGTTATTTCTAGGAGTTGGAGACATACAACGTTTAGCTCAGTTCTGGGCATCTTTGAAATACCTACACAAACTTGTTCCTACATAGTAATTTGCAACTTTGAATGAGAATGTGCTTGCTTACAGCAACGTGCTACATGTTCTGAATGCCCGAATTGGGAATCTGTGTCAAAACTTTGTTAGGAATTATGTGATCCTTACTTGCTGGAAGTAAGGGAGATGGGGCATGAAGTTATTTCTAGGAGTTGGACACATACCAAGTTTAGCTCAGTTCTGGGCATCTTTGAAATACCTATACAATCTTGTTCCTACATAGTAACTTGCAACTTTGAATGAGAATGTGCTTGCTTACAGCAACGTGCTATATGTTCTGAATGCCCGAATTGGGAATCTGTGTTAAAACTTTGTTAGAAATTATGTGATCCTTACTAGATGGATGTAAGGGAGATGGGGCATGAAGTTATTTCTAGGAGTTGGAGACATACAACCTTTAGCTCAGTTCTGGGCATCTTTGAAATACCTATACAAACTTGTTCCTACATAGTAACTTGCAACTTTGAATGAGAATGTGCTTGCTTACAGCAACGTGCTATATGTTCTGAATGCCCGAATTGGGAATCTGTGTCAAAACTTTGTTAGGAATTATGTGATCCTTACCAGCTGGAAGTAAGGGTGATGGGCCATGAAGTTATTTCTAGGAGTTGGAGACATACCAGGTTTAGCTCAGTTCTGGGCATCTTTGAATACCTTTACAAACTTGCTCCTACATGGTAACTTGCAACTTTGAATGAGAATGTGCTTGCTTACAGCAACGTGCTATATGTTCTGAATGCCCGAATTGGGAATCTGTGTCAAAACTTTGTTAGGAATTATGTGATCCTTACTAGCTGGAAGTAAGGGATATGGGGCATGAGTTATTTCTAGGAGTTGGAGACATACCAAGTTTAGCTCAGTTCTGGGCATCTTTGAAATACCTATACAAACATGTTCCTACATAGTAACTTGCAACTTTGAATGAGAATGTGCTTGCTTACAGCAACGTGCTATATGTTCTGAATGCCCGAATTGGGAATCTGTGTCAAAACTTTGTTAGGAATTATGTGATCCTTACCAGCTGGAAGTAAGGGAGATGGGCCATGAAGTTATTTCTAGGAGTTGGAGACATACCAAGTTTAGCTCAGTTCTGGGCATCTTTGAAATACCTTTACAAACTTGTTCCTACATAGTAACTTGCAACTTTGAATGAGAATGTGCTTGCTTACAGCAACGTGCTATATGTTCTGAATGCCCGAATTGGGAATCTGTGTCAAAATTTGTTAGAAATTATGTGATCCTTACTAGCTGGAAATAAGGGAGATGGAGCATGAAGTTATTTCTAGGAGTTGGAGACATACCACGTTTAGCTCAGTTCTGGGCATCCTTGAAATACCTATACAAACTTGTTCCTACATAGTAACTTGCAACTTTGAATGAGAATGTGCTTGCTTACAGCAACGTGCTATATGTTCTGAATGCCTGAATTGGGAATCTGTGTCAAAACATTGTTAGGAATTTTGTGATCCTTACTAGCTGGAAGTAAGGGAGATGGGGCATGAAGTTATTTCTAGGAGTTGGAGACATACAACGTTTAGCTCAGTTCTGGGCATCTTTGAAATACCTTTACAAACTTGTTCCTACATAGTAACTTGCAACTTTGAATGAGAATGTGCTTGCTTACAGCAACGTGCTACATGTTCTGAATGCCCGAATTGGGAATCTGTGTCAAAAATTTGTTAGGAATTATGTGATCCTTACTAGCTGGAAGTAAGGGAGATGGGGCATGAAGTTATTTCTAGGAGTTGGAGACATACCAAGTTTAGCTCAGTTCTGGGCATCTTTGAAATACCTATACAAACTTGTTCCTACATAGTAACTTGCAACTTTGAATGAGAATGTGCTTGCTTACAGCAACGTGCTATATGTTCTGAATGCCCGAATTGGGAATCTGTCTCAAAACTTTGTTAGAGATTATGTGATCCTTACTAGCTGGAAGTAAGGGAGATGGGGCATGAAGTTATTTCTAGGAGTTGGAGACATACCAGGTTTAGCTCAGTTCTGGGCATCTTTGAAATACCTTTACAAACTTGCTCCTACATGGTAACTTGCAACTTTGAATGAGAATGTGCTTGCTTACAGCAACGTGCTATATGTTCTGAATGCCCGAATTGGGAATCTGTGTCAAAACTTTGTTAGGAATTATGTGATCCTTACTAGCTGGAAGTAAGGGATATGGGGCATGAGTTATTTCTAGGAGTTGGAGACATACTAAGTTTAGCTCAGTTCTGGGTATCTTTGAAATACCTATACAAACATGTTCCTACATAGTAACTTGCAACTTTGAATGAGAATGTGCTTGCTTACAGCAACGTGCTATATGTTCTGAATGCCCGAATTGGGAATCTATGTTAAAACTTTGTTAGAAATTATGTGATCCTTACTAGATGGAAGTAAGGGAGATGGGGCATGAAGTTATTTCTAGGAGTTGGAGACATACAATGTTTCGCTCAGTTCTGGGCATCTTTGAAATACCTATACAAACTTGTTCCTACATAGTAACTTGCAACTTTGAATGAGAATGTGCTTGCTTACAGCAACGTGCTATATGTTCTGAATGCACGAATTGGGAATCTGTGTCAAAACTTTGTTAGGAATTATGTGATCCTTACTAGCTGGAAGTAAGGGATATGGGCCATGAGTTATTTCTAGGAGTTGGAGACATACCAAGTTTAGCTCAGTTCTGGGCATCTTTGAAATACCTATACAAACTTGTTCCTACATAGTTACTTTCAACTTTGAATGAGAATGTGCTTGCTTACATCAACGTGCTATATGTTCTGAATGCCCGAATTGGGAATCTGTGTCAAAACTTTGTTAGAAATTATGTGATCCTTACTAGCTGGAACTAAGGGAGATGGAGCATGATGTTATTTCTAGGAGTTGGAGACATACCACGTTTAGCTCAGTTCTGGGCATCTTTGAAATACCTATACAAACTTGTTCCTACATAGTAACTTGCAACTTTGAATGAGAATGTGCTTGCTTACAGCAACGTGCTATATGTTCTGAATGCCCGAATTGGGAATCTGTGTCAAAACATTGTTAGGAATTTTGTGATCCTTACTAGCTGGAAGTAAGGGAGATGGGGCATGAAGTTATTTCTAGGAGTTGGAGACATACAACGTTTAGCTCAGTTCTGGGCATCTTTGAAATACCTTTACAAACTTGTTCCTACATAGTAACTTGCAACTTTGAATGAGAATGTGCTTGCTTACAGCAACGTGCTACATGTTCTGAATGTCCGAATTGGGAATCTGTGTCAAAAATTTGTTAGGAATTATGTGATCCTTACTAGCTGGAAGTAAGGGAGATGGGGCATGAAGTTATTTCTAGGAGTTGGAGACATACCAAGTTTAGCTCAGTTCTGGGCATCTTTGAAATACCTATACAAACTTGTTCCTACATAGTAACTTGCAACTTTGAATGAGAATGTGCTTGCTTACAGCAACGTGCTATATGTTCTGAATGCCCGAATTGGGAATCTGTCTCAAAACTTTGTTAGAGATTATGTGATCCTTACTAGCTGGAAGTAAGGGAGATGGGGCATGAAGTTATTTGTAGGAGTTGGAGACATATCAGGTTTAGCTCAGTTCTGGGCATCTTTGAAATACCTTTACAAACTTGCTCCTACATGGTAACTTGCAACTTTGAATGAGAATGTGCTTGCTTACAGCAACGTGCTATATGTTCTGTATGCTCGAATTGGGAAATTGTATCAAATCTTTGTTAGAAATTATGTGATCCTTACTAGATGGAAGTAAGGGAGATGGGGCATGAAGTTATTTCTAGGAGTTGGAGACATACAACGTTTAGCTCAGTTCTGGGCATCTTTGAAATACCTACACAAACTTGTTCCTACATAGTAACTTGCAACTTTGAATGAGAATGTGCTTGCTTACAGCAACGTGCTACATGTTCTGAATGCCCGAATTGGGAATCTCTGTCAAAACTTTGTTAGGAATTATGTGATCCTTACTTGCTGGAAGTAAGGGAGATGGGGCATGAAGTTATTTCTAGGAGTTGGACACATACAACGTTTAGCTCAGTTCTGGGCATCTTTGAAATACCTATACAAACTTGTTCCTACATAGTAACTTGCAACTTTGAATGAGAATGTGCTTGCTTACAGCAACTTGCTACATGTTCTGAATGCCCGAATTGGGAATCTGATTCAAAAATTTGTTAGGAATTATGTGATCCTTACTAGCTGAAAGTAAGGGAGATGGGGCATGAAGTTATTTCTAGGAGTTGGAGACATACCAAGTTTAGCTCAGTTCTGGGCATCTTTGAAATACCTATACAAACTTGTTCCTACATAGTAACTTGCAACTTTGAATGAGAATGTGCTTGCTTACAGCAACGTGCTATATGTTCTGAATGCCCGAATTGGGAATCTGTCTCAAAACTTTGTTAGAGATTATGTGATCCTTACTAGCTGGAAGTAAGGGAGATGGGGCATGAAGTTATTTCTAGGAGTTGGAGACATACCAGGTTTAGCTCAGTTCTGGGCATCTTTGAAATACCTTTACAAACTTGCTCCTACATGGTAACTTGCAACTTTGAATGAGAATGTGCTTGCTTACAGCAACGTGCTATATGTTCTGAATGCCCGAATTGGGAATCTGTGTCAAAACTTTGTTAGGAATTATGTGATCCTTACTAGCTGGAAGTAAGGGATATGGGGCATGAGTTATTTCTAGGAGTTGGAGACATACCAAGTTTAGCTCAGTTCTGGGCATCTTTGAAATACCTATACAAACATGTTCCTACATAGTAACTTGCAACTTTGAATGAGAATGTGCTTCCTTACAGCAACGTGCTATATGTTCTGAATGCCCGAATTGGGAATCTATGTTAAAACTTTGTTAGAAATTATGTGATCCTTACTAGATGGAAGTAAGGGAGATGGGGCATGAAGTTATTTCTAGGAGTTGGAGACATACAATGTTTCGCTCAGTTCTGGGCATCTTTGAAATACCTATACAAACTTGTTCCTACATAGTTACTTTCAACTTTGAATGAGAATGTGCTTGCTTACATCAACGTGCTATATGTTCTGAATGCCCGAATTGGGAATCTGTGTCAAAACTTTGTTAGAAATTATGTGATCCTTACTAGCTGGAACTAAGGGAGATGGAGCATGAAGTTATTTCTAGGAGTTGGAGACATACCACGTTTAGCTCAGTTCTGGGCATCTTTGAAATACCTATACAAACTTGTTCCTACATAGTAACTTGCAACTTTGAATGAGAATGTGCTTGCTTACAGCAACGTGCTATATGTTCTGAATGCCCGAATTGGGAATCTGTGTCAAAACATTGTTAGGAATTTTGTGATCCTTACTAGCTGGAAGTAAGGGAGATGGGGCATGAAGTTATTTCTAGGAGTTGGAGACATACCAAGTTTAGCTCAGTTCTGGGCATCTTTGAAATACCTATACAAACTTGTTCCTACATAGTAACTTGCAACTTTGAATGAGAATGTGCTTGCTTACAGCAACGTGCTATATGTTCTGAATGCCCGAATTGGGAATCTGTCTCAAAACTTTGTTAGAGATTATGTGATCCTTACTAGCTGGAAGTAAGGGAGATGGGGCATGAAGTTATTTCTAGGAGTTGGAGACATACCAGGTTTAGCTCAGTTCTGGGCATCTTTGAAATACCTTTACAAACTTGCTCCTACATGGTAACTTGCAACTTTGAATGAGAATGTGCTTGCTTACAGCAACGTGCTATATGTTCTGTATGCTCGAATTGGGAATTTGTATCAAATCTTTGTTAGAAATTATGTGATCCTTACTAGATGGAAGTAAGAGAGGTGGGGCATGAAGTTATTTCTAGGAGTTGGAGACATACAACGTTTAGCTCAGTTCTGGGCATCTTTGAAATACCTACACAAACTTGTTCCTACATAGTAATTTGCAACTTTGAATGAGAATGTGCTTGCTTACAGCAACGTGCTACATGTTCTGAATGCCCGAATTGGGAATCTGTGTCAAATCTTTGTTAGGAATTATGTGATCCTTACTTGCTGGAAGTAAGGGAGATGGGGCATGAAGTTATTTCTAGGAGTTGGACACATACCAAGTTTAGCTCAGTTCTGGGCATCTTTGAAATACCTATACAATCTTGTTCCTACATAGTAACTTGCAACTTTGAATGAGAATGTGCTTGCTTACAGCAACGTGCTATATGTTCTGAATGCCCGAATTGGGAATCTGTGTTAAAACTTTGTTAGAAATTATGTGATCCTTACTAGATGGATGTAAGGGAGATGGGGCATGAAGTTATTTCTAGGAGTTGGAGACATACAACCTTTAGCTCAGTTCTGGGCATCTTTGAAATACCTATACAAACTTGTTCCTACATAGTAACTTGCAACTTTGAATGAGAATGTGCTTGCTTACAGCAACGTGCTATATGTTCTGAATGCCCGAATTGGGAATCTGTGTCAAAACTTTGTTAGGAATTATGTGATCCTTACCAGCTGGAAGTAAGGGTGATGGGCCATGAAGTTATTTCTAGGAGTTGGAGACATACCAGGTTTAGCTCAGTTCTGGGCATCTTTGAATACCTTTACAAACTTGCTCCTACATGGTAACTTGCAACTTTGAATGAGAATGTGCTTGCTTACAGCAACGTGCTATATGTTCTGAATGCCCGAATTGGGAATCTGTGTCAAAACTTTGTTAGGAATTATGTGATCCTTACTAGCTGGAAGTAAGGGATATGGGGCATGAGTTATTTCTAGGAGTTGGAGACATACCAAGTTTAGCTCAGTTCTGGGCATCTTTGAAATACCTATACAAACATGTTCCTACATAGTAACTTGCAACTTTGAATGAGAATGTGCTTGCTTACAGCAACGTGCTATATGTTCTGAATGCCCGAATTGGGAATCTGTGTCAAAACTTTGTTAGGAATTATGTGATCCTTACCAGCTGGAAGTAAGGGAGATGGGCCATGAAGTTATTTCTAGGAGTTGGAGACATACCAAGTTTAGCTCAGTTCTGGGCATCTTTGAAATACCTTTACAAACTTGTTCCTACATAGTAACTTGCAACTTTGAATGAGAATGTGCTTGCTTACAGCAACGTGCTATATGTTCTGAATGCCCGAATTGGGAATCTGTGTCAAAATTTGTTAGAAATTATGTGATCCTTACTAGCTGGAAATAAGGGAGATGGAGCATGAAGTTATTTCTAGGAGTTGGAGACATACCACGTTTAGCTCAGTTCTGGGCATCCTTGAAATACCTATACAAACTTGTTCCTACATAGTAACTTGCAACTTTGAATGAGAATGTGCTTGCTTACAGCAACGTGCTATATGTTCTGAATGCCTGAATTGGGAATCTGTGTCAAAACATTGTTAGGAATTTTGTGATCCTTACTAGCTGGAAGTAAGGGAGATGGGGCATGAAGTTATTTCTAGGAGTTGGAGACATACAACGTTTAGCTCAGTTCTGGGCATCTTTGAAATACCTTTACAAACTTGTTCCTACATAGTAACTTGCAACTTTGAATGAGAATGTGCTTGCTTACAGCAACGTGCTACATGTTCTGAATGCCCGAATTGGGAATCTGTGTCAAAAATTTGTTAGGAATTATGTGATCCTTACTAGCTGGAAGTAAGGGAGATGGGGCATGAAGTTATTTCTAGGAGTTGGAGACATACCAAGTTTAGCTCAGTTCTGGGCATCTTTGAAATACCTATACAAACTTGTTCCTACATAGTAACTTGCAACTTTGAATGAGAATGTGCTTGCTTACAGCAACGTGCTATATGTTCTGAATGCCCGAATTGGGAATCTGTCTCAAAACTTTGTTAGAGATTATGTGATCCTTACTAGCTGGAAGTAAGGGAGATGGGGCATGAAGTTATTTCTAGGAGTTGGAGACATACCAGGTTTAGCTCAGTTCTGGGCATCTTTGAAATACCTTTACAAACTTGCTCCTACATGGTAACTTGCAACTTTGAATGAGAATGTGCTTGCTTACAGCAACGTGCTATATGTTCTGAATGCCCGAATTGGGAATCTGTGTCAAAACTTTGTTAGGAATTATGTGATCCTTACTAGCTGGAAGTAAGGGATATGGGGCATGAGTTATTTCTAGGAGTTGGAGACATACTAAGTTTAGCTCAGTTCTGGGTATCTTTGAAATACCTATACAAACATGTTCCTACATAGTAACTTGCAACTTTGAATGAGAATGTGCTTGCTTACAGCAACGTGCTATATGTTCTGAATGCCCGAATTGGGAATCTATGTTAAAACTTTGTTAGAAATTATGTGATCCTTACTAGATGGAAGTAAGGGAGATGGGGCATGAAGTTATTTCTAGGAGTTGGAGACATACAATGTTTCGCTCAGTTCTGGGCATCTTTGAAATACCTATACAAACTTGTTCCTACATAGTAACTTGCAACTTTGAATGAGAATGTGCTTGCTTACAGCAACGTGCTATATGTTCTGAATGCACGAATTGGGAATCTGTGTCAAAACTTTGTTAGGAATTATGTGATCCTTACTAGCTGGAAGTAAGGGATATGGGCCATGAGTTATTTCTAGGAGTTGGAGACATACCAAGTTTAGCTCAGTTCTGGGCATCTTTGAAATACCTATACAAACTTGTTCCTACATAGTTACTTTCAACTTTGAATGAGAATGTGCTTGCTTCCATCAACGTGCTATATGTTCTGAATGCCCGAATTGGGAATCTGTGTCAAAACTTTGTTAGAAATTATGTGATCCTTACTAGCTGGAACTAAGGGAGATGGAGCATGATGTTATTTCTAGGAGTTGGAGACATACCACTTTTAGCTCAGTTCTGGGCATCTTTGAAATACCTATACAAACTTGTTCCTACATAGTAACTTGCAACTTTGAATGAGAATGTGCTTGCTTACAGCAACGTGCTATATGTTCTGAATGCCCGAATTGGGAATCTGTGTCAAAACATTGTTAGGAATTTTGTGATCCTTACTAGCTGGAAGTAAGGGAGATGGGGCATGAAGTTATTTCTAGGAGTTGGAGACATACAACGTTTAGCTCAGTTCTGGGCATCTTTGAAATACCTTTACAAACTTGTTCCTACATAGTAACTTGCAACTTTGAATGAGAATGTGCTTGCTTACAGCAACGTGCTACATGTTCTGAATGTCCGAATTGGGAATCTGTGTCAAAAATTTGTTAGGAATTATGTGATCCTTACTAGCTGGAAGTAAGGGAGATGGGGCATGAAGTTATTTCTAGGAGTTGGAGACATACCAAGTTTAGCTCAGTTCTGGGCATCTTTGAAATACCTATACAAACTTGTTCCTACATAGTAACTTGCAACTTTGAATGAGAATGTGCTTGCTTACAGCAACGTGCTATATGTTCTGAATGCCCGAATTGGGAATCTGTCTCAAAACTTTGTTAGAGATTATGTGATCCTTACTAGCTGGAAGTAAGGGAGATGGGGCATGAAGTTATTTCTAGGAGTTGGAGACATATCAGGTTAGCTCAGTTCTGGGCATCTTTGAAATACCTTTACAAACTTGCTCCTACATGGTAACTTGCAACTTTGAATGAGAATGTGCTTGCTTACAGCAACGTGCTATATGTTCTGAATGCCCGAATTGGGAATCTGTGTCAAAACTTTGTTAGGAATTATGTGATCCTTACTAGCTGGAAGTAAGGGATATGGGGCATGAGTTATTTCTAGGAGTTGGAGACATACCAAGTTTAGCTCAGTTCTGGGCATCTTTGAAATACCTATACAAACATGTTCCTACATAGTAACTTGCAACTTTGAATGAGAATGTGCTTCCTTACAGCAACGTGCTATATGTTCTGAATGCCCGAATTGGGAATCTATGTTAAAACTTTGTTAGAAATTATGTGATCCTTACTAGATGGAAGTAAGGGAGATGGGGCATGAAGTTATTTCTAGGAGTTGGAGACATACAATGTTTCGCTCAGTTCTGGGCATCTTTGAAATACCTATACAAACTTGTTCCTACATAGTTACTTTCAACTTTGAATGAGAATGTGCTTGCTTACATCAACGTGCTATATGTTCTGAATGCCCGAATTGGGAATCTGTGTCAAAACTTTGTTAGAAATTATGTGATCCTTACTAGCTGGAACTAAGGGAGATGGAGCATGAAGTTATTTCTAGGAGTTGGAGACATACCACGTTTAGCTCAGTTCTGGGCATCTTTGAAATACCTATACAAACTTGTTCCTACATAGTAACTTGCAACTTTGAATGAGAATGTGCTTGCTTACAGCAACGTGCTATATGTTCTGAATGCCCGAATTGGGAATCTGTGTCAAAACTTTGTTAGGAATTATGTGATCCTTACCAGCTGGAAGTAAGGGTGATGGGCCATGAAGTTATTTCTAGGAGTTGGAGACATACCAGGTTTAGCTCAGTTCTGGGCATCTTTGAATACCTTTACAAACTTGCTCCTACATGGTAACTTGCAACTTTGAATGAGAATGTGCTTGCTTACAGCAACGTGCTATATGTTCTGAATGCCCGAATTGGGAATCTGTGTCAAAACTTTGTTATGAATTATGTGATCCTTACTAGCTGGAAGTAAGGGATATGGGGCATGAGTTATTTCTAGGAGTTGGAGACATACCAAGTTTAGCTCAGTTCTGGGCATCTTTGAAATACCTATACAAACATGTTCCTACATAGTAACTTGCAACTTTGAATGAGAATGTGCTTCCTTACAGCAACGTGCTATATGTTCTGAATGCCCGAATTGGGAATCTATGTTAAAACTTTGTTAGAAATTATGTGATCCTTACTAGATGGAAGTAAGGGAGATGGGGCATGAAGTTATTTCTAGGAGTTGGAGACATACAATGTTTCGCTCAGTTCTGGGCATCTTTGAAATACCTATACAAACTTGTTCCTACATAGTAACTTGCAACTTTGAATGAGAATGTGCTTGCTTACAGCAACGTGCTATATGTTCTGAATGCACGAATTGGGAATCTGTGTCAAAACTTGTTAGGAATTATGTGATCCTTACTAGCTGGAAGTAAGGGATATGGGCCATGAGTTATTTCTACGAGTTGGAGACATACCAAGTTTAGCTCAGTTCTGGGCATCTTTGAAATACCTATACAAACTTGTTCCTACATAGTTACTTTCAACTTTGAATGAGAATGTGCTTGCTTACATCAACGTGCTATATGTTCTGAATGCCCGAATTGGGAATCTGTGTCAAAACTTTGTTAGAAATTATGTGATCCTTACTAGCTGGAACTAAGGGAGATGGAGCATGAAGTTATTTCTAGGAGTTGGAGACATACCACGTTTAGCTCAGTTCTGGGCATCTTTGAAATACCTATACAAACTTGTTCCTACATAGTAACTTGCAACTTTGAATGAGAATGTGCTTGCTTACAGCAACGTGCTATATGTTCTGAATGCCCGAATTGGGAATCTGTGTCAAAACATTGTTAGGAATTTTGTGATCCTTACTAGCTGGAAGTAAGGGAGATGGGGCATGAAGTTATTTCTAGGAGTTGGAGACATACAACGTTTAGCTCAGTTCTGGGCATCTTTGAAATACCTTTACAAACTTGTTCCTACATAGTAACTTGCAACTTTGAATGAGAATGTGCTTGCTTACAGCAACGTGCTACATGTTCTGAATGCCCAAATTGGGAATCTGTGTCAAAAATTTGTTAGGAATTATGTGATCCTTACTAGCTGGAAGTAAGGGAGATGGGGCATGAAGTTATTTCTAGGAGTTGGAGACATACCAAGTTTAGCTCAGTTCTGGGCATCTTTGAAATACCTATACAAACTTGTTCCTACATAGTAACTTGCAACTTTGAATGAGAATGTGCTTGCTTACAGCAACGTGCTATATGTTCTGAATGCCCGAATTGGGAATCTGTCTCAAAACTTTGTTAGAGATTATGTGATCCTTACTAGCTGGAAGTAAGGGAGATGGGGCATGAAGTTATTTCTAGGAGTTGGAGACATATCAGGTTTAGCTCAGTTCTGGGCATCTTTGAAATACCTTTACAAACTTGCTCCTACATGGTAACTTGCAACTTTGAATGAGAATGTGCTTGCTTACAGCAACGTGCTTTATGTTCTGTATGCTCGAATTGGGAATTTGTATCAAATCTTTGTTAGAAATTATGTGATCCTTACTAGATGGAAGTAAGGGAGATGGGGCATGAAGTTATTTCTAGGAGTTGGAGACATACAACGTTTAGCTCAGTTCTGGGCATCTTTGAAATACCTACACAAACTTGTTCCTACATAGTAACTTGCAACTATGAATGAGAATGTGCTTGCTTACAGCAACGTGCTACATGTTCTGAATGCCCGAATTGGGAATCTCTGTCAAAACTTTGTTAGGAATTATGTGATCCTTACTTGCTGGAAGTAAGGGAGATGGGGCATGAAGTTATTTCTAGGAGTTGGACACATACAACGTTTAGCTCAGTTCTGGGCATCTTTGAAATACCTATACAAACTTGTTCCTACATAGTAACTTGCAACTTTGAATGAGAATGTGCTTGCTTACAGCAACGTGCTACATGTTCTGAATGCCCGAATTGGGAATCTGTGTCAAAAATTTGTTAGGAATTATGTGATCCTTACTAGCTGAAAGTAAGGGAGATGGGGCATGAAGTTATTTCTAGGAGTTGGAGACATACCAAGTTTAGCTCAGTTCTGGGCATCTTTGAAATACCTATACAAACTTGTTCCTACATAGTAACTTGCAACTTTGAATGAGAATGTGCTTGCTTACAGCAACGTGCTATATGTTCTGAATGCCCGAATTGGGAATCTGTCTCAAAACTTTGTTAGAGATTATGTGATCCTTACTAGCTGGAAGTAAGGGAGATGGGGCATGAAGTTATTTCTAGGAGTTGGAGACATACCAGGTTTAGCTCAGTTCTGGGCATCTTTGAAATACCTTTACAAACTTGCTCCTACATGGTAACTTGCAACTTTGAATGAGAATGTGCTTGCTTACAGCAACGTGCTATATGTTCTGAATGCCCGAATTGGGAATCTGTGTCAAAACTTTGTTAGGAATTATGTGATCCTTACTAGCTGGAAGTAAGGGATATGGGGCATGAGTTATTTCTAGGAGTTGGAGACATACCAAGTTTAGCTCAGTTCTGGGCATCTTTGAAATACCTATACACACATGTTCCTACATAGTAACTTGCAACTTTGAATGAGAATGTGCTTCCTTACAGCAACGTGCTATATGTTCTGAATGCCCGAATTGGGAATCTATGTTAAAACTTTGTTAGAAATTATGTGATCCTTACTAGATGGAAGTAAGGGAGATGGGGCATGAAGTTATTTCTAGGAGATGGAGACATACAATATTTCGCTCAGTTCTGGGCATCTTTGAAATACCTATACAAACTTGTTCCTACATACTTACTTTCAACTTTGAATGAGAATGTGCTTGCTTACATCAACGTGCTATATGTTCTGAATGCCCGAATTGGGAATCTGTGTCAAAACTTTGTTAGAAATTATGTGATCCTTACTAGCTGGAACTAAGGGAGATGGAGCATGAAGTTATTTCTAGGAGTTGGAGACATACCACGTTTAGCTCAGTTCTGGGCATCTTTGAAATACCTATACAAACTTGTTCCTACATAGTAACTTGCAACTTTGAATGAGAATGTGCTTGCTTACAGCAACGTGCTATATGTTCTGAATGCCCGAATTGGGAATCTGTGTCAAAACATTGTTAGGAATTTTGTGATCCTTACTAGCTGGAAGTAAGGGAGATGGGGCATGAAGTTATTTCTAGGAGTTGGAGACATACCAAGTTTAGCTCAGTTCTGGGCATCTTTGAAATACCTATACAAACTTGTTCCTACATAGTAACTTGCAACTTTGAATGAGAATGTGCTTGCTTACAGCAACGTGCTATATGTTCTGAATGCCCGAATTGGGAATCTGTCTCAAAACTTTGTTAGAGATTATGTGATCCTTACTAGCTGGAAGTAAGGGAGATGGGGCATGAAGTTATTTCTAGGAGTTGGAGACATACCACGTTTAGCTCAGTTCTGGGCATCTTTGAAATACCTTTACAAACTTGCTCCTACATGGTAACTTGCAACTTTGAATGAGAATGTGCTTGCTTACAGCAACGTGCTATATGTTCTGTATGCTCGAATTGGGAATTTGTATCAAATCTTTGTTAGAAATTATGTGATCCTTACTAGATGGAAGTAAGAGAGATGGGGCATGAAGTTATTTCTAGGAGTTGGAGACATACAACGTTTAGCTCAGTTCTGGGCATCTTTGAAATACCTACACAAACTTGTTCCTACATAGTAACTTGCAACTTTGAATGAGAATGTGCTTGCTTACAGCAACGTGCTACATGTTCTGAATGCCCGAATTGGGAATCTGTGTCAAAACTTTGTTAGGAATTATGTGATCCTTACTTGCTGGAAGTAAGGGAGATGGGGCATGAAGTTATTTCTAGGAGTTGGACACATACCAAGTTTAGCTCAGTTCTGGGCATCTTTGAAATACCTATACAATCTTGTTCCTACATAGTAACTTGCAACTTTGAATGAGAATGTGCTTGCTTACAGCAACGTGCTATATGTTCTGAATGCCCGAATTGGGAATCTGTGTTAAAACTTTGTTAGAAATTATGTGATCCTTACTAGCTGGATGTAAGGGAGATGGGGCATGAAGTTATTTCTAGGAGTTGGAGACATACAACCTTTAGCTCAGTTCTGGGCATCTTTGAAATACCTATACAAACTTGTTCCTACATAGTAACTTGCAACTTTGAATGAGAATGTGCTTGCTTACAGCAACGTGCTATATGTTCTGAATGCCCGAATTGGGAATCTGTGTCAAAACTTTGTTAGGAATTATGTGATCCTTACCAGCTGGAAGTAAGGGTGATGGGCCATGAAGTTATTTCTAGGAGTTGGAGACATACCAAGTTTAGCTCAGTTCTGGGCATCTTTGAAATACCTTTACAAACTTGTTCCTACATAGTAACTTGCAACTTTGAATGAGAATGTGCTTGCTTACAGCAACGTGCTATATGTTCTGAATGCCCGAATTGGGAATTTGTATCAAATCTTTGTTAGAAATTATGTGATCCTTACTAGATGGAAGTAAGGGAGATGGGGCATGAAGTTATTTCTATGAGTTGGAGACATACAACGTTTAGCTCAGTTCTGGGCATCTTTGAAAGTTCTATACAAACTTGTTCCTACATAGTAACTTGCATCTTTGAATGAGAATGTACTTGCTTACAGCAACGTGCTATATGTTCTGAATGCCCGAATTGGGAATCTGTGTCAAAACTTTGTTAGAAATTATGTGATCCTTACTAGCTGGAACTAAGGGAGATGGAGCATGAAGTTATTTCTAGGAGTTGGAGACATACCACGTTTAGCTCAGTTCTGGGCATCCTTGAAATACCTATACAAACTTGTTCCTACATAGTAACTTGCAACTTTGAATGAGAATGTGCTTGCTTACAGCAACGTGCTATATGTTCTGAATGCCCGAATTGGGAATCTGTGTCAAAACATTGTTAGGAATTTTGTGATCCTTACTAGCTGGAAGTAAGGGAGATGGGGCATGAAGTTATTTCTAGGAGTTGGAGACATACAACGTTTAGCTCAGTTCTGGGCATCTTTGAAATACCTTTACAAACTTGTTCCTACATAGTAACTTGCAACTTTGAATGAGAATGTGCTTGCTTACAGCAACGTGCTACATGTTCTGAATGCCCGAATTGGGAATCTGTGTCAAAAATTTGTTAGGAATTATGTGATCCTTACTAGCTGGAAGTAAGGGAGATGGGGCATGAAGTTATTTCTAGGAGTTGGAGACATACCAAGTTTAGCTCAGTTCTGGGCATCTTTGAAATACCTATACAAACTTGTTCCTACATAGTAACTTGCAACTTTGAATGAGAATGTGCTTGCTTACAGCAACGTGCTACATGTTCTGAATGCCCGAATTGGGAATCTGTCTCAAAACTTTGTTAGAGATTATGTGATCCTTACTAGCTGGAAGTAAGGGAGATGGGGCATGAAGTTATTTCTAGGAGTTGGAGACATACCAGGTTTAGCTCAGTTCTGGGCATCTTTGAAATACCTTTACAAACTTGCTCCTACATGGTAACTTGCAACTTTGAATGAGAATGTGCTTGCTTACAGCAACGTGCTATATGTTCTGAATGCCCGAATTGGGAATCTGTGTCAAAACTTTGTTAGGAATTATGTGATCCTTACTAGATGGAAGTAAGGGAGATGGGGCATGAAGTTATTTCTAGGAGTTGGAGACATACCGAGTTTAGCTCAGTTCTGGGCATCTTTGAAATACCTATACAAACTTGTTCCTACATAGTAACTTGCATCTTTGAATTGAATGTGCTTGCTTACAGCAACGTGCCACATGTTCTGAATGCCCGAATTGGGAAACTGTGTCAAAACTTTGTTAGGAATTATGTGATCCTTACTAGCTGGAAGTAAGGGAGATTGGGAATGAAGTTATTACTAGGAGTTGGAGAAATACCAAGTTTAGCTCAGTTCTGGGCATCTTTGAAATACCTATACAAACTTGTTCCTACATAGTAACTTGCAACTTTAAATGAGAATGTGCTTGCTTACAGCAACGTGCTATATGTTCTGAATGCCCGAATTGGGAATCTGTGTCAAAACTTTGTTAGGAATTATGTGATCCTTACTAGATGGAAGTAAGGGAGATGGGCCATGAAGTTATTTCTAGGAGTTGGAGACATACCAAGTTTAGCTCAGTTCTGGGCGTCTTTGAAATACCTTTACAAACTTGTTCCTACATAGTAACTTGCAACTGTGAATGAGAATGTGCTTGCTTACAGCAACGTGCTATATGTTCTGTATGCTCGAATTGGGAATTTGTATCAAATCTTTGTTAGAAATTATGTGATCCTTACTAGATGGAAGTAAGGGAGATGGGGCATGAAGTTATTTCTAGGAGTTGGAGACATACCGAGTTTAGCTCAGTTCTGGGCATCTTTGAAATACCTATACAAACTTGTTCCTACATATTAACTTGCAACTTTGAATGAGAATGTGCTTGCTTACAGCAACGTGCTACATGTTCTGAATGCCCGAATTGGGAATCTGTGTCAAAACTTTGTTAGGAATTATGTGATCCTTACTTGCTGGAAGTAAGGGAGATGGGGCATGAAGTTATTTCTAGGAGTTGGACACATACCAAGTTTAGCTCAGTTCTGGGCATCTTTGAAATACCTATACAAACTTGTTCCTACATAGTAACTTGCAACTTTGAATGAGAATGTGCTTCCTTACAGCAACGTGCTATATGTTCTGAATGCCCGAATTGGGAATCTATGTTAAAACTTTGTTAGAAATTATGTGATCCTTACTAGATGGAAGTAAGGGAGATGGGGCATGAAGTTATTTCTAGGAGTTGGAGACATACAATGTTTCGCTCAGTTCTGGGCATCTTTGAAATACCTATACAAACTTGTTCCTACATAGTAACTTGCAACTTTGAATGAGAATGTGCTTGCTTACAGCAACGTGCTATATGTTCTGAATGCACGAATTGGGAATCTGTGTCAAAACTTTGTTAGGAATTATGTGATCCTTACTAGCTGGAAGTAAGGGATATGGGCCATGAGTTATTTCTAGGAGTTGGAGACATACCAAGTTTAGCTCAGTTCTGGGCATCTTTGAAATACCTATACAAACTTGTTCCTACATAGTTACTTTCAACTTTGAATGAGAATGTGCTTGCTTACATCAACGTGCTATATGTTCTGAATGCCCGAATTGGGAATCTGTGTCAAAACTTTGTTAGAAATTATGTGATCCTTACTAGCTGGAACTAAGGGAGATGGAGCATAAAGTTATTTCTAGGAGTTGGAGACATACCACGTTTAGCTCAGTTCTGGGCATCTTTGAAATACCTATACAAACTTGTTCCTACATAGTAACTTGCAACTTTGAATGAGAATGTGCTTGCTTACAGCAACGTGCTATATGTTCTGAATGCCCGAATTGGGAATCTGTGTCAAAACATTGTTAGGAATTTTGTGATCCTTACTAGCTGGAAGTAAGGGAGATGGGGCATGAAGTTATTTCTAGGAGTTGGAGACATACAACGTTTAGCTCAGTTCTGGGCATCTTTGAAATACCTTTACAAACTTGTTCCTACATAGTAACTTGCAACTTTGAATGAGAATGTGCTTGCTTACAGCAACGTGCTACATGTTCTGAATGCCCGAATTGGGAATCTGTGTCAAAAATTTGTTAGGAATTATGTGATCCTTACTAGCTGGAAGTAAGGGAGATGGGGCATGAAGTTATTTCTAGAAGTTGGAGACATACCAAGTTTAGCTCAGTTCTGGGCATCTTTGAAATACCTATACAAACTTGTTCCTACATAGTAACTTGCAACTTTGAATGAGAATGTGCTTGCTTACAGCAACGTGCTATATGTTCTGAATGCCCGAATTGGGAATCTGTCTCAAAACTTTGTTAGAGATTATGTGATCCTTACTAGCTGGAAGTAAGGGAGATGGGGCATGAAGTTATTTCTAGGAGTTGGAGACATATCAGGTTTAGCTCAGTTCTGGGCATCTTTGAAATACCTTTACAAACTTGCTCCTACATGGTAACTTGCAACTTTGAATGAGAATGTGCTTGCTTACAGCAACGTGCTATATGTTCTGTATGCTCGAATTGGGAATTTGTATCAAATCTTTGTTAGAAATTATGTGATCCTTACTAGATGGAAGTAAGGGAGATGGGGCATGAAGTTATTTCTAGGAGTTGGAGACATACAACGTTTAGCTCAGTTCTGGGCATCTTTGAAATACCTACACAAACTTGTTCCTACATAGTAACTTGCAACTTTGAATGAGAATGTGCTTGCTTACAGCAACGTGCTACATGTTCTGAATGCCCGAATTGGGAATCTCTGTCAAAACTTTGTTAGGAATTATGTGATCCTTACTTGCTGGAAGTAAGGGAGATGGGGCATGAAGTTATTTCTAGGAGTTGGACACATACAACGTTTAGCTCAGTTCTGGGCATCTTTGAAATACCTATACAAACTTGTTCCTACATAGTAACTTGCAACTTTGAATGAGAATGTGCTTGCTTACAGCAACGTGCTACATGTTCTGAATGCCCGAATTGGGAATCTGTGTCAAAAATTTGTTAGGAATTATGTGATCCTTACTAGCTGAAAGTAAGGGAGATGGGGCATGAAGTTATTTCTAGGAGTTGGAGACATACCAAGTTTAGCTCAGTTCTGGGCATCTTTGAAATACCTATACAAACTTGTTCCTACATAGTAACTTGCAACTTTGAATGAGAATGTGCTTGCTTACAGCAACGTGCTATATGTTCTGAATGCCCGAATTGGGAATCTGTCTCAAAACTTTGTTAGAGATTATGTGATCCTTACTAGCTGGAAGTAAGGGAGATGGGGCATGAAGTTATTTCTAGGAGTTGGAGACATACCAGGTTTAGCTCAGTTCTGGGCATCTTTGAAATACCTTTACAAACTTGCTCCTACATGGTAACTTGCAACTTTGAATGAGAATGTGCTTGCTTACAGCAACGTGCTATATGTTCTGAATGCCCGAATTTGGGAATCTGTGTCAAAACTTTGTTAGGAATTATGTGATCCTTACTAGCTGGAAGTAAGGGATATGGGGCATGAGTTATTTCTAGGAGTTGGAGACATACCAAGTTTAGCTCAGTTCTGGGCATCTTTGAAATACCTATACAAACATGTTCCTACATAGTAACTTGCAACTTTGAATGAGAATGTGCTTCCTTACAGCAACGTGCTATATGTTCTGAATGCCCGAATTGGGAATCTATGTTAAAACTTTGTTAGAAATTATGTGATCCTTACTAGATGGAAGTAAGGGAGATGGGGCATGAAGTTATTTCTAGGAGTTGGAGACATACAATGTTTCGCTCAGTTCTGGGCATCTTTGAAATACCTATACAAACTTGTTCCTACATAGTTACTTTCAACTTTGAATGAGAATGTGCTTGCTTACATCAACGTGCTATATGTTCTGAATGCCCGAATTGGGAATCTGTGTGAAAACTTTGTTAGAAATTATGTGATCCTTACTAGCTGGAACTAAGGGAGATGGAGCATGAAGTTATTTCTAGGAGTTGGAGACATACCACGTTTAGCTCAGTTCTGGGCATCTTTGAAATACCTATACAAACTTGTTCCTACATAGTAACTTGCAACTTTGAATGAGAATGTGCTTGCTTACAGCAACGTGCTATATGTTCTGAATGCCCGAATTGGGAATCTGTGTCAAAACATTGTTAGGAATTTTGTGATCCTTACTAGCTGGAAGTAAGGGAGATGGGGCATGAAGTTATTTCTAGGAGTTGGAGACATACCAAGTTTAGCTCAGTTCTGGGCATCTTTGAAATACCTATACAAACTTGTTCCTACATAGTAACTTGCAACTTTGAATGAGAATGTGCTTGCTTACAGCAACGTGCTATATGTTCTGAATGCCCGAATTGGGAATCTGTCTCAAAACTTTGTTAGAGATTATGTGATCCTTACTAGCTGGAAGTAAGGGAGATGGGGCATGAAGTTATTTCTAGGAGTTGGAGACATACCAGGTTTAGCTCAGTTCTGGGCATCTTTGAAATACCTTTACAAACTTGCTCCTACATGGTAACTTGCAACTTTGAATGAGAATGTGCTTGCTTACAGCAACGTGCTATATGTTCTGTATGCTCGAATTGGGAATTTGTATCAAATCTTTGTTAGAAATTATGTGATCCTTAATAGATGGAAGTAAGAGAGATGGGGCATGAAGTTCTTTCTGGGAGTTGGAGACATACAACGTTTAGCTCAGTTCTGGGCATCTTTGAAATACCTACACAAACTTGTTCCTACATAGTAACTTGCAACTTTGAATGAGAATGTGCTTGCTTACAGCAACGTGCTACATGTTCTGAATGCCCGAATTGGGAATCTGTGTCAAAACTTTGTTAGGAATTATTTGATCTTTACTTGCTGGAAGTAAGGGAGATGGGGCATGAAGTTATTTCTAGGAGTTGGACACATACCAAGTTTAGCTCAGTTCTGGGCATCTTTGAAATACCTATACAATCTTGTTCCTACATAGTAACTTGCAACTTTGAATGAGAATGTGCTTGCTTACAGCAACGTGCTATATGTTCTGAATGCCCGAATTGGGAATCTGTGTTAAAACTTTGTTAGAAATTATGTGATCCTTACTAGATGGATGTAAGGGAGATGGGGCATGAAGTTATTTCTAGGAGTTATAGACATACAACCTTTAGCTCAGTTCTGGGCATCTTTGAAATACCTATACAAACTTGTTCCTACATAGTAACTTGCAACTTTGAATGAGAATGTGCTTGCTTACAGCAACGTGCTATATGTTCTGAATGCCCGAATTGGGAATCTGTGTCAAAACTTTGTTAGGAATTATGTGATCCTTACCAGCTGGAAGTAAGGGTGATGGGCCATGAAGTTATTTCTAGGAGTTGGAGACATACCAAGTTTAGCTCAGTTCTGGGCATCTTTGAAATACCTTTACAAACTTGTTCCTACATAGTAACTTGCAACTTTGAATGAGAATGTGCTTGCTTACAGCAACGTGCTATATGTTCTGAATGCCCGAATTGGGAATTTGTATCAAATCTTTGTTAGAAATTATGTGATCCTTACTAGATGGAAGTAAGGGAGATGGGGCATGAAGTTATTTCTATGAGTTGGAGACATACAACGTTTAGCTCAGTTCTGGGCATCTTTGAAAGTTCTATACAAACTTGTTCCTACATAGTAACTTGCATCTTTGAATGAGAATGTACTTGCCTACAGCAACGTGCTATATGTTCTGAATGCCCGAATTGGGAATCTGTGTCAAAACTTTGTTAGAAATTATGTGATCCTTACTAGCTGGAACTAAGGGAGATGGAGCATGAAGTTATTTCTAGGAGTTGGAGACATACCACGTTTAGCTCAGTTCTGGGCATCCTTGAAATACCTATACAAACTTGTTCCTACATAGTAACTTGCAACTTTGAATGAGAATGTGCTTGCTTACAGCAACGTGCTATATGTTCTGAATGCCCGAATTGGGAATCTGTGTCAAAACATTGTTAGGAATTTTGTGATCCTTACTAGCTGGAAGTAAGGGAGATGGGGCATGAAGTTATTTCTAGGAGTTGGAGACATACAACGTTTAGCTCAGTTCTGGGCATCTTTGAAATACCTTTACAAACTTGTTCCTACATAGTAACTTGCAACTTTGAATGAGAATGTGCTTGCTTACACCAACGTGCTACATGTTCTGAATGCCCGAATTGGGAATCTGTGTCAAAAATTTGTTAGGAATTATGTGATCCTTACTAGCTGGAAGTAAGGGAGATGGGGCATGAAGTTATTTCTAGGAGTTGGAGACATACCAAGTTTAGCTCAGTTCTGGGCATCTTTGAAATACCTATACAAACTTGTTCCTACATAGTAACTTGCAACTTTGAATGAGAATGTGCTTGCTTACAGCAACGTGCTACATGTTCTGAATGCCCGAATTGGGAATCTGTCTCAAAACTTTGTTAGAGATTATGTGATCCTTACTAGCTGGAAGTAAGGGAGATGGGGCATGAAGTTATTTCTAGGAGTTGGAGACATACCAGGTTTAGCTCAGTTCTGGGCATCTTTGAAATACCTTTACCAACTTGCTCCTACATGGTAACTTGCAACTTTGAATGAGAATGTGCTTGCTTACAGCAACGTGCTATATGTTCTGAATGCCCGAATTGGGAATCTGTGTCAGAACTTTGTTAGGAATTATGTGATCCTTACTAGATGGAAGTAAGGGAGATGGGGCATGAAGTTATTTCTAGGAGTTGGAGACATACCAAGTTTAGCTCAGTTCTGGGGTCTTTGAAATACCTTTACAAACATGTTCCTACATAGTAACTTGCAACTGTGAATGAGAATGTGCTTGCTTACAGCAACGTGCTATATGTTCTGTATGCTCGAATTGGGAATTTGTATCAAATCTTTGTTAGAAATTATGTGATCCTTACTAGATGGAAGTAAGGGAGATGGGGCATGAAGTTATTTCTAGGAGTTGGAGACATACCGAGTTTAGCTCAGTTCTGGGCATCTTTGAAATACCTATACAAACTTGTTCCGACATATTAACTTGCAACTTTGAATGAGAATGTGCTTGCTTACAGCAACGTGCTACATGTTCTGAATGCCCGAATTGGGAATCTGTGTCAAAACTTTGTTAGGAATTATGTGATCCTTACTTGCTGGAAGTAAGGGAGATGGGGCATGAAGTTATTTCTAGGAGTTGGACACATAAAAAGTTTAGCTCAGTTCTGGGCATCTTTGAAATACCTATACAAACTTGTTCCTACATAGTAACTTGCAACTTGGAATGAGAATGTGCTTGCTTGCAGCAACGTGCTATATGTTCTGAATGCCCGAATTGGGAATCTGTGTCAAAATTTGTTAGGAATTATGTGATCCTTACTAGCTGAAAGTAAGGGAGTTGGGGCATGAAGGTATTTCTAGGAGTTGGACACATACCAAGTTTAGCACAGTTCTGGGCATCTTTGAAATACCTATACAAACTTGTTCCTACATAGTAACTTGCATCTTTGAATGAGAATGTGCTTGCTTACAGCAACGTGCTATATGTTCTGAATGCCCGAAGTGGGAATCTGTGTCAAATCTTTGTTAGAAATTATGTGATCCTTACTAGATGGAAGTAAGGGAGATGGGGCATGAAGTTATTTCTATGAGTTGGAGACATACAACGTTTAGCTCAGTTCTGGGCATCTTTGAAAGTTCTATACAAACTTGTTCCTACATAGTAACTTGCATCTTTGAATGAGAATGTACTTGCTTACAGCAACGTGCTATATGTTCTGAATGCCCGAATTGGGAATCTGTGTCAAAACTTTGTTAGAAATTATGTGATCCTTACTAGCTGGAAATAAGGGAGATGGAGCATGAAGTTATTTCTAGGAGTTGGAGACATACCACGTTTAGCTCAGTTCTGGGCATCCTTGAAATACCTATACAAACTTGTTCCTACATAGTAACTTGCAACTTTGAATGAGAATGTGCTTGCTTACAGCAACGTGCTATATGTTCTGAATGCCCGAATTGGGAATCTGTGTCAAAACATTGTTAGGAATTTTGTGATCCTTACTAGCTGGAAGTAAGGGAGATGGGGCATGAAGTTATTTCTAGGAGTTGGAGACATACAACGTTTAGCTCAGTTCTGGGCATCTTTGAAATACCTATACAAACTTGTTCCTACATAGTAACTTGCAACTTTGAATGAGAATGTGCTTGCTTACAGCAACGTGCTACATGTTCTGAATGCCCGAATTGGGAATCTGTGTCAAAAATTTGTTAGGAATTATGTGATCCTTACTAGCTGGAAGTAAGGGAGATGGGGCATGAAGTTATTTCTAGGAGTTGGAGACATACCAGGTTTAGCTCAGTTCTGGGCATCTTTGAAATACCTTTACAAACTTGCTCCTACATGGTAACTTGCAACTTTGAATGAGAATGTGCTTGCTTACAGCAACGTGCTATATGTTCTGTATGCTCGAATTGGGAATTTGTATCAAATCTTTGTTAGAAATTATGTGATCCTTAATAGATGGAAGTAAGAGAGATGGGGCATGAAGTTCTTTCTGGGAGTTGGAGACATACAACGTTTAGCTCAGTTCTGGGCATCTTTGAAATACCTACACAAACTTGTTCCTACATAGTAACTTGCAACTTTGAATGAGAATGTGCTTGCTTACAGCAACGTGCTACATGTTCTGAATGCCCGAATTGGGAATCTGTGTCAAAACTTTGTTAGGAATTATGTGATCTTTACTTGCTGGAAGTAAGGGAGATGGGGCATGAAGTTATTTCTAGGAGTTGGACACATACCAAGTTTAGCTCAGTTCTGGGCATCTTTGAAATACCTATACAATCTTGTTCCTACATAGTAACTTGCAACTTTGAATGAGAATGTGCTTGCTTACAGCAACGTGCTATATGTTCTGAATGCCCGAATTGGGAATCTGTGTTAAAACTTTGTTAGAAATTATGTGATCCTTACTAGATGGATGTAAGGGAGATGGGGCATGAAGTTATTTCTAGGAGTTGGAGACATACAACGTTTAGCTCAGTTCTGGGCATCTTTGAAATACCTATACAAACTTGTTCCTACATAGTAACTTGCAACTTTGAATGAGAATGTGCTTGCTTACAGCAACGTGCTACATGTTCTGAATGCCCGAATTGGGAATCTGTGTCAAAAATTTGTTAGGAATTATGTGATCCTTACTAGCTGGAAGTAAGGGAGATGGGGCATGAAGTTATTTCTAGGAGTTGGAGACATACCAGGTTTAGCTCAGTTCTGGGCATCTTTGAAATACCTTTACAAACTTGCTCCTACATGGTAACTTGCAACTTTGAATGAGAATGTGCTTGCTTACAGCAACGTGCTATATGTTCTGTATGCTCGAATTGGGAATTTGTATCAAATCTTTGTTAGAAATTATGTGATCCTTAATAGATGGAAGTAAGAGAGATGGGGCATGAAGTTCTTTCTGGGAGTTGGAGACATACAACGTTTAGCTCAGTTCTGGGCATCTTTGAAATACCTACACAACCTTGTTCCTACATAGTAACTTGCAACTTTGAATGAGAATGTGCTTGCTTACAGCAACGTGCTACATGTTCTGAATGCCCGAATTGGGAATCTGTGTCAAAACTTTGTTAGGAATTATGTGATCTTTACTTGCTGGAAGTAAGGGAGATGGGGCATGAAGTTATTTCTAGGAGTTGGACACATACCAAGTTTAGCTCAGTTCTGGGCATCTTTGAAATACCTATACAATCTTGTTCCTACATAGTAACTTGCAACTTTGAATGAGAATGTGCTTGCTTACAGCAACGTGCTATATGTTCTGAATGCCCGAATTGGGAATCTGTGTTAAAACTTTGTTAGAAATTATGTGATCCTTACTAGATGGATGTAAGGGAGATGGGGCATGAAGTTATTTCTAGGAGTTGGAGACATACAACCTTTAGCTCAGTTCTGGGCATCTTTGAAATACCTATACAAACTTGTTCCTACATAGTAACTTGCAACTTTGAATGAGAATGTGCTTGCTTACAGCAACGTGCTATATGTTCTGAATGCCCGAATTGGGAATCTGTCTCAAAACTTTGTTAGAGATTATGTGATCCTTACTAGCTGGAAGTAAGGGAGATGGGGCATGAATTTATTTCTAGGAGTTGGAGACATACCAGGTTTAGCTCAGTTCTGGGCATCTTTGAAATACCTTTACAAACTTGCTCCTACATGGTAACTTGCAACTTTGAATGAGAATGTGCTTGCTTACAGCAACGTGCTATATGTTCTGAATGCCCGAATTGGGAATCTGTGTCAGAACTTTGTTAGGAATTATGTGATCCTTACTAGATGGAAGTAAGGGAGATGGGGCATGAAGTTATTTCTAGGAGTTGGAGACATACCAAGTTTAGCTCAGTTCTGGGCGTCTTTGAAATACCTTTACAAACTTGTTCCTACATAGTAACTTGCAACTGTGAATGAGAATGTGCTTGCTTACAGCAACGTGCTATATGTTCTGTATGCTCGAATTGGGAATTTGTATCAAATCTTTGTTAGAAATTATGTGATCCTTACTAGATGGAAGTAAGGGAGATGGGGCATGAAGTTATTTCTAGGAGTTGGAGACATACCGAGTTTAGCTCAGTTCTGGGCATCTTTGAAATACCTATACAAACTTGTTCCGACATATTAACTTGCAACTTTGAATGAGAATGTGCTTGCTTACAGCAACGTGCTACATGTTCTGAATGCCCGAATTGGGAATCTGTGTCAAAACTTTGTTAGGAATTATGTGATCCTTACTTGCTGGAAGTAAGGGAGATGGGGCATGAAGTTATTTCTAGGAGTTGGACACATAAAAAGTTTAGCTCAGTTCTGGGCATCTTTGAAATACCTATACAAACTTGTTCCTACATAGTAACTTGCAACTTGGAATGAGAATGTGCTTGCTTGCAGCAACGTGCTATATGTTCTGAATGCCCGAATTGGGAATCTGTGTCAAAATTTGTTAGGAATTATGTGATCCTTACTAGCTGAAAGTAAGGGAGTTGGGGCATGAAGGTATTTCTAGGAGTTGGACACATACCAAGTTTAGCACAGTTCTGGGCATCTTTGAAATACCTATACAAACTTGTTCCTACATAGTAACTTGCATCTTTGAATGAGAATGTGCTTGCTTACAGCAACGTGCTGTATGTTCTGAATGCCCGAAGTGGGAATCTGTGTCAAATCTTTGTTAGAAATTATGTGATCCTTACTAGATGGAAGTAAGGGAGATGGGGCATGAAGTTATTTCTATGAGTTGGAGACATACAACGTTTAGCTCAGTTCTGGGCATCTTTGAAAGTTCTATACAAACTTGTTCCTACATAGTAACTTGCATCTTTGAATGAGAATGTACTTGCTTACAGCAACGTGCTATATGTTCTGAATGCCCGAATTGGGAATCTGTGTCAAAACTTTGTTAGAAATTATGTGATCCTTACTAGCTGGAAATAAGGGAGATGGAGCATGAAGTTATTTTTAGGAGTTGGAGACATACCACGTTTAGCTCAGTTCTGGGCATCCTTGAAATACCTATACAAACTTGTTCCTACATAGTAACTTGCAACTTTGAATGAGAATGTGCTTGCTTACAGCAACGTGCTATATGTTCTGAATGCCCGAATTGGGAATCTGTGTCAAAACATTGTTAGGAATTTTGTGATCCTTACTAGCTGGAAGTAAGGGAGATGGGGCATGAAGTTATTTCTAGGAGTTGGAGACATACAACGTTTAGCTCAGTTCTGGGCATCTTTGAAATACCTATACAAACTTGTTCCTACATAGTAACTTGCAACTTTGAATGAGAATGTGCTTGCTTACAGCAACGTGCTACATGTTCTGAATGCCCGAATTGGGAATCTGTGTCAAAAATTTGTTAGGAATTATGTGATCCTTACTAGCTGGAAGTAAGGGAGATGGGGCATGAAGTTATTTCTAGGAGTTGGAGACATACCAAGTTTAGCTCAGTTCTGGGCATCTTTGAAATACCTATACAAACTTGTTCCTACATAGTAACTTGCAACTTTGAATGAGAATGTGCTTGCTTACAGCAACGTGCTATATGTTCTGAATGCCCGAATTGGGAATCTGTCTCAAAACTTTGTTAGAGATTATGTGATCCTTACTAGCTGGAAGTAAGGGAGATGGGCCATGAAGTTATTTCTAGGAGTTGGAGACATACCAGGTTTAGCTCAGTTCTGGGCATCTTTGAAATACCTTTACAAACTTGCTCCTACATGGTAACTTGCAACTTTGAATGAGAATGTGCTTGCTTACAGCAACGTGCTATATGTTCTGTATGCTCGAATTGGGAATTTGTATCAAATCTTTGTTAGAAATTATGTGATCCTTACTAGATGGAAGTAAGGGAGATGGGGCATGAAGTTATTTCTAGGAGTTGGAGACATACAACGTTTAGCTCAGTTCTGGGCATCTTTGAAATACCTACACAAACTTGTTCCTACATAGTAACTTGCAACTTTGAATGAGAATGTGCTTGCTTACAGCAACGTGCTACATGTTCTGAATGCCCGAATTGGGAATCTGTGTCAAAACTTTGTTAGGAATTATGTGATCCTTACTTGCTGGAAGTAAGGGAGATGGGGCATGAAGTTATGTCTAGGAGTTGGAGACATACGAAGTTTAGCTCAGTTCTGGGCATCTTTGAAATACCTATACAATCTTGTTCCTACATAGTAACTTGCAACTTTGAATGAGAATGTGCTTGCTTACAGCAACGTTCTATATGTTCGGAATGCCCGAATTGGGAATCTGTGTCAAAATTTGTTAGGAATTATGTGATCCTTACTAGCTGAAAGTAAGGGAGTTGGGGCATGAAGGTATTTCTAGGAGTTGGTCACATACCAAGTTTAGCACAGTTCTGGGCATCTTTGAAATACCTATACAAACTTGTTCCTACATAGTAACTTGCATCTTTGAATGAGAATGTGCTTGCTTACAGCAACGTGCTATATGTTCTGAATGCCCGAAGTGGGAATCTGTGTCAAAATTTTGTTAAAAATTATGTGATCCTTACTAGCTGGAAGTAAGGGAGATGGGGCAAGAAGTTATTTCTAGGAGTTGGACACATACCAAGTTTAGCTCAGTTCTGGGCATCTTTGAAATACCTATACAAACTTGTTCCTACATAGTAACTTGCAACTTTGAATGAGAATGTGCTTGCTTACAGCAACGTGCTATATGTTCTGAATGCCCGAATTGGGAATCTGTGTTAAAACTTTGTTAGAAATTATGTGATCCTTACTAGATGGATGTAAGGGAGATGGGGCATGAAGTTATTTCTAGGAGTTGGAGACATACAACCTTTAGCTCAGTTCTGGGCATCTTTGAAATACCTATACAAACTTGTTCCTACATAGTAACTTGCAACTTTGAATGAGAATGTGCTTGCTTACAGCAACGTGCTACATGTTCTGAATGCCCGAATTGGGAATTTGTATCAAATCTTTGTTAGAAATTATGTGATCCTTACTAGATGGAAGTAAGGGAGATGGGGCATGAAGTTATTTCTATGAGTTGGAGACATACAACGTTTAGCTCAGTTCTGGGCATCTTTGAAAGTTCTATACAAACTTGTTCCTACATAGTAACTTGCATCTTTGAATGAGAATGTACTTGCTTACAGCAACGTGCTATATGTTCTGAATGCCCGAATTGGGAATCTGTGTCAAAACTTTGTTAGAAATTATGTGATCCTTACTAGCTGGAACTAAGGGAGATGGAGCATGAAGTTATTTCTAGGAGTTGGAGACATACCACGTTTAGCTCAGTTCTGGGCATCCTTGAAATACCTATACAAACTTGTTCCTACATAGTAACTTGCAACTTTGAATGAGAATGTGCTTGCTTACAGCAACGTGCTATATGTTCTGAATGCCCGAATTGGGAATCTGTGTCAAAACATTGTTAGGAATTTTGTGATCCTTACTAGCTGGAAGTAAGGGAGATGGGGCATGAAGTTATTTCTAGGAGTTGGAGACATACAACGTTTAGCTCAGTTCTGGGCATCTTTGAAATACCTTTACAAACTTGTTCCTACATAGTAACTTGCAACTTTGAATGAGAATGTGCTTGCTTACAGCAACGTGCTACATGTTCTGAATGCCCGAATTGGGAATCTGTGTCAAAAATTTGTTAGGAATTATGTGATCCTTACTAGCTGGAAGTAAGGGAGATGGGGCATGAAGTTATTTGTAGGAGTTGGAGACATACCAAGTTTAGCTCAGTTCTGGGCATCTTTGAAATACCTATACAAACTTGTTCCTACATAGTAACTTGCAACTTTGAATGAGAATGTGCTTGCTTACAGCAACGTGCTATATGTTCTGAATGCCCGAATTGGTAATCTGTCTCAAAACTTTGTTAGAGATTATGTGATCCTTACTAGCTGGAAGTAAGGGAGATGTGGCATGAAGTTATTTCTAGGAGTTGGAGACATACCAGGTTTAGCTCAGTTCTGGGCATCTTTGAAATTCCTTTACAAACTTGCTCCTACATGGTAACTTGCAACTTTGAATGAGAATGTGCTTGCTTACAGCAACGTGTTATATGTTCTGAATGCCCGAATTGGGAATCTGTGTCAAAACTTTGTTAGGATTTATGTGATCCTTACTAGATGGAAGTAAGGGAGATGGGGCATGAAGTTATTTCTAGGAGTTGGAGACATACCGAGTTTAGCTCAGTTCTGGGCATCTTTGAAATACCTATACAAACTTGTTCCTACATAGTAACTTGCATCTTTGAATTGAATGTGCTTGCTTACAGCAACGTGCCACATGTTCTGAATGCCCGAATTGGGAATCTGTGTCAAAACTTTGTTAGGAATTATGTGATCCTTACTAGCTGGAAGTAAGGGAGATTGGGAATGAAGTTATTACTAGGAGTTGGAGACATACCGAGTTTAGCTCAGTTCTGGGCATCTTTGAAATACCTATACAAACTTGTTCCTACATAGTAACTTGCAACTTTAAATGAGAATGTGCTTGCTTACAGCAACGTGCTATATGTTCTGAATGCCCGAATTGGGAATCTGTGTCAAAACTTTGTTAGGAATTATGTGATCCTTACTAGATGGAAGTAAGGGAGATGGGCCATGAAGTTATTTCTAGGAGTTGGAGACATATCAAGTTTAGCTCAGTTCTGGACGTCTTTGAAATACCTTTACAAACTTGTTCCTACATAGTAACTTGCAACTTTGAATGAGAATGTGCTTGCTTACAGCAACGTGCTATATGTTCTGTATGCTCGAATTGGGAATTTGTATCAAATCTTTGTTAGAAATTATGTGATCCTTACTAGATGGAAGTAGGGAGATGGGGCATGAAGTTATTTCTAGGAGTTGGAGACATACCGAGTTTAGCTCAGTTCTGGGCATCTTTGAAATACCTATACAAACTTGTTCCTACATAGTAACTTGCAAATTTGAATGAGAATGTGCTTGCTTACAGCAACGTGCTATATGTTCTGAATGCCCGAATTGGGAATTTGTATCAAATCTTTGTTAGAAATTATGTGATCCTTACTAAATGAAAGTAAGGGAGATGGCACATGAAGTTATTTCTATGAGTTGGAGACATACAACGTTTAGCTCAGTTCTGGGCATCCTTGAAAGTTCTATACAAACTTGTTCCTACATAGTAACTTGCATCTTTGAATGAGAATGTGCTTGCTTACAGCAACGTGCTATATGTTCTGAATGCCCGAATTGGGAATCTGTGTCAAAACTTTGTTATGAAATACGTGATCGTTACTAGCTGGAAGTAAGGGAGATGGGGCATGACGTTATTTCTAGGAGTTGGAGACATACCAAGTTTAGCTCAGTTCTGGGCATCTTTGAAATACCTATACAAACTTGTTCCTACATAGTAACTTGCAACTTTGAATGAGAATGTGCTTGCTTACAGCAACGTGCTATATGTTCTGAATGCCCGAATTGGGAATCTGTGTCAAAACTTTGTTAGGAAATATGAGATCCTTACTAGCTGGAAGTAAGTGTGATTGGGCATGAAGTCATTTCTAGGAGTTGGAGACATACCAAGCTTAGCTCAGTTCTGGGCATCTTTGAAATACCTTTACAAACTTGTACCTACATAGAACTTGCAACTTTGAATGAGAATGTGCTTGCTTACAGCAACGTGCTATATGTTCTGAATGCCCGAATTGGGAATCTGTGTCAAAACTTTGTTAGGAATTATGTGATCCTTACTAGCTGGAAGTAAGGGATATGGGGCATGAGTTATTTCTAGGAGTTGGAGACATACCAAGTTTAGCTCAGTTCTGGGCATCTTTGAAATACCTATACAAACATGTTCCTACATAGTAACTTGCAACTTTGAATGAGAATGTGCTTCCTTACAGCAACGTGCTATATGTTCTGAATGCCCGAATTGGGAATCTATGTTAAAACTTTGTTAGAAATTATGTGATCCTTACTAGATGGAAGTAAGGGAGATGGGGCATGAAGTTATTTCTAGGAGTTGGAGACATACAATGTTTCGCTCAGTTCTGGGCATCTTTGAAATACCTATACAAACTTGTTCCTACATAGTAACTTGCAACTTTGAATGAGAATGTGCTTGCTTACAGCAACGTGCTATATGTTCTGAATGCACGAATTGGGAATCTGTGTCAAAACTTTGTTAGGAATTATGTGATCCTTACTAGCTGGAAGTAAGGGATATGGGCCATGAGTTATTTCTAGGAGTTGGAGACATACCAAGTTTAGCTCAGTTCTGGGCATCTTTGAAATACCTATACAAACTTGTTCCTACATAGTTACTTTCAACTTTGAATGAGAATGTGCTTGCTTACATCAACGTGCTATATGTTCTGAATCCCCGAATTGGGAATGTGTGTCAAAACTTTGTTAGAAATTATGTGATCCTTACTAGCTGGAACTAAGGGAGATGGAGCATGAAGTTATTTCTAGGAGTTGGAGACATACCACGTTTAGCTCAGTTCTGGGCATCTTTGAAATACCTATACAAACTTGTTCCTACATAGTAACTTGCAACTTTGAATGAGAATGTGCTTGCTTACAGCAACGTGCTATATGTTCTGAATGCCCGAATTGGGAATCTGTGTCAAAACATTGTTAGGAATTTTGTGATCCTTAATAGCTGGAAGTAAGGGAGATGGGGCATGAAGTTATTTCTAGGAGTTGGAGACATACAACGTTTAGCTCAGTTCTGGGCATCTTTGAAATACCTTTACAAACTTGTTCCTACATAGTAACTTGCAACTTTGAATGAGAATGTGCTTGCTTACAGCAACGTGCTACATGTTCTGAATGCCCGAATTGGGAATCTGTGTCAAAAATTTGTTAGGAATTATGTGATCCTTACTAGCTGGAAGTAAGGGAGATGGGGCATGAAGTTATTTCTAGGAGTTGGAGACATACCAAGTTTAGCTCAGTTCTGGGCATCTTTGAAATACCTATACAAACTTGTTCCTACATAGTAACTTGCAACTTTGAATGAGAATGTGCTTGCTTACAGCAACGTGCTATATGTTCTGAATGCCCGAATTGGGAATCTGTCTCAAAACTTTGTTAGAGATTATGTGATCCTTACTAGCTGGAAGTAAGGGAGATGGGGCAAGAAGTTATTTCTAGGAGTTGGAGACATACCAGGTTTAGCTCAGTTCTGGGCATCTTTGAAATACCTTTACAAACTTGCTCCTACATGGTAACTTGCAACTTTGAATGAGAATGTGCTTGCTTACAGCAACGTGCTATATGTTCTGTATGATCGAATTGGGAATTTGTATCAAATCTTTGTTAGAAATTATGTGATCCTTACTAGATGGAAGTAAGGGAGATGGGGCATGAAGTTATTTCTAGGAGTTGGAGACATACAATGTTTAGCTCAGTTCTGGGCATCTTTGAAATACCTACACAAACTTGTTCCTACATAGTAACTTGCAACTTTGAATGAGAATGTGCTTGCTTACAGCAACGTGCTACATGTTCTGAATGCCCGAATTGGGAATCTGTGTCAAAACTTTGTTAGGAATTATGTGATCCTTACTTGCTGGAAGTAAGGGAGATGGGGCATGAAGTTATTTCTAGGAGTTGGACACATACCAAGTTTAGCTCTGTTCTGGGCATCTTTGAAATACCTATACAATCTTGTTCCTACATAGTAACTTGCAACTTTGAATGAGAATGTGCTTGCTTACAGCAACGTGCTATATGTTCGGAATGCCCGAATTGGGAATCTGTGTCAAAATTTGTTAGGAATTATGTGATCCTTACTAGCTGAAAGTAAGGGAGTTGGGGCATGAAGGTATTTCTAGGAGTTGGTCACATACCAAGTTTAGCACAGTTCTGGGCATCTTTGAAATACCTATACAAACTTGTTCCTACATAGTAACTTGCATCTTTGAATGAGAATGTGCTTGCTTACAGCAACGTGCTATATGTTCTGAATGCCCGAAGTGGGAATCTGTGTCAAAATTTTGTTAAAAATTATGTGATCCTTACTAGCTGGAAGTAAGGGAGATGGGGCAAGAAGTTATTTCTAGGAGTTGGACACATACCAAGTTTAGCTCAGTTCTGGGCATCTTTGAAATACCTATACAAACTTGTTCCTACATAGTAACTTGCAACTTTGAATGAGAATGTGCTTGCTTACAGCAACGTGCTATATGTTCTGAATGCCCGAATTGGGAATCTGTGTTAAAACTTTGTTAGAAATTATGTGATCCTTACTAGATGGATGTAAGGGAGATGGGGCATGAAGTTATTTCTAGGAGTTGGAGACATACAACCTTTAGCTCAGTTCTGGGCATCTTTGAAATACCTATACAAACTTGTTCCTACCTAGTAACTTGCAACTTTGAATGAGAATGTGCTTGCTTACAGCAACGTGCTATATGTTCTGAATGCCCGAATTGGGAATCTGTGTCAAAACTTTGTTAGGAATTATGTGATCCTTACCAGCTGGAAGTAAGGGAGATGGGCCATGAAGTTATTTCTAGGAGTTGGAGACATACCAAGTTTAGCTCAGTTCTGGGCATCTTTGAAATACCTTTACAAACTTGTTCCTACATAGTAACTTGCAACTTTGAATGAGAATGTGCTTGCTTACAGCAACGTGCTATATGTTCTGAATGCCCGAATTGGGAATTTGTATCAAATCTTTGTTAGAAATTATGTGATCCTTACTAGATGGAAGTAAGGGAGATGGGGCATGAAGTTATTTCTATGAGTTGGAGACATACAACGTTTAGCTCAGTTCTGGGCATCTTTGAAAGTTCTATACAAACTTGTTCCTACATAGTAACTTGCATCCTTGAATGAGAATGTACTTGCTTACAGCAACGTGCTATATGTTCTGAATGCCCGAATTGGGAATCTGTGTCAAAACTTTGTTAGAAATTATGTGATCCTTACTAGCTGGAACTAAGGGAGATGGAGCATGAAGTTATTTCTAGGAGTTGGAGACATACCACGTTTAGCTCAGTTCTGGGCATCCTTGAAATACCTATACAAACTTGTTCCTACATAGTAACTTGCAACTTTGAATGAGAATGTGCTTGCTTACAGCAACGTGCTATATGTTCTGAATGCCCGAATTGGGAATCTGTGTCAAAACATTGTTAGGAATTTTGTGATCCTTACTAGCTGGAAGTAAGGGAGATGGGGCATGAAGTTATTTCTAGGAGTTGGAGACATACAACGTTTAGCTGAGTTCTGGGCATCTTTGAAATACCTTTACAAACTTGTTCCTACATAGTAACTTGCAACTTTGAATGAGAATGTGCTTTCTTACAGCAACGTGCTACATGTTCTGAATGCCCGAATTGGGAATCTGTGTCAAAAATTTGTTAGGAATTATGTGATCCTTACTAGCTGGAAGTAAGGGAGATGGGGCATGAAGTTATTTGTAGGAGTTGGAGACATACCAAGTTTAGCTCAGTTCTGGGCATCTTTGAAATACCTATACAAACTTGTTCCTACATAGTAACTTGCAACTTTGAATGAGAATGTGCTTGCTTACAGCAACGTGCTATATGTTCTGAATGCCCGAATTGGGAATCTGTCTCAAAACTTTGTTAGAGATTATGTGATCCTTACTAGCTGGAAGTAAGGGAGATGGGGCATGAAGTTATTTCTAGGAGTTGGAGACATACCAGGTTTAGCTCAGTTCTGGGCATCTTTGAAATACCTTTACAAACTTGCTCCTACATGGTAACTTGCAACTTTGAATGAGAATGTGCTTGCTTACAGCAACGTGCTATATGTTCTGAATGCCCGAATTGGGAATCTGTGTCAAAACTTTGTTAGGATTTATGTGATCCTTACTAGATGGAAGTAAGGGAGATGGGGCATGAAGTTATTTCTAGGAGTTGGAGACATACCGAGTTTAGCTCAGTTCTGGGCATCTTTGAAATACCTATACAAACTTGTTCCTACATAGTAACTTGCATCTTTGAATTGAATGTGCTTGCTTACAGCAACGTGCCACATGTTCTGAATGCCCGAATTGGGAATCTGTGTCAAAACTTTGTTAGGAATTATGTGATCCTTACTAGCTGGAAGTAAGGGAGATTGGGAATGAAGTTATTACTAGGATTGGAGACATACCAAGTTTAGCTCAGTTCTGGGCATCTTTGAAATACCTATACAAACTTGTTCCTACATAGTAACTTGCAACTTTAAATGAGAATGTGCTTGCTTACAGCAACGTGCTATATGTTCTGAATGCCCGAATTGGGAATCTGTGTCAAAACTTTGTTAGGAATTATGTGATCCTTACTAGATGGAAGTAAGGGAGATGGGCCATGAAGTTATTTCTAGGAGTTGGAGACATACCAAGTTTAGCTCAGTTCTGGACGTCTTTGAAATATCTTTACAAACTTGTTCCTACATAGTAACTTGCAACTTTGAATGAGAATGTGCTTGCTTACAGCAACGTGCTATATGTTCTGTATGCTCGAATTGGGAATTTGTATCAAATCTTTGTTAGAAATTATGTGATCCTTACTAGATGGAAGTAAGGGAGATGGGGCATGAAGTTATTTCTAGGAGTTGGAGACATACCGAGTTTAGCTCAGTTCTGTGCATCTTTGAAATACCTATACAAACTTGTTCCTACATAGTAACTTGCAACTTTGAATGAGAATGTGCTTGCTTACAGCAACGTGCTATATGTTCTGAATGCCCGAATTGGGAATCTGTGTCAAAACTTTGTTAGGAAAAATATGATCCTTACTAGCTGGAAATAAGGGAGTTGGGCCTTAAGTTATTTCTAGAGGTTGGACACATACCAAGTTAGCTCAGTTCTGGGCATCTTTGAAATACCTATACAAAATTGTTGCTACATAGTAACTTGCAAATTTGAATGAGAATGTGCTTGCTTACAGCAACGTGCTATATGTTCTGAATGCACGAATTGGGAATCTGTGTCAAAACTTTGTTAGGAATTATGTGATCCTTACTAGCTGGAAGTAAGTGTGATGAGGCATGAAGTTATTTCTAGGAGTTGGAGACATACAACGTTTAGCTCAGTTCTGGGCATCTTTGAAATACCTTTACAAACTTGTTCCCACATAGTAACTTGCAACTTTGAATGAGAATGTGCTTGCTTACAGCAACGTGCTATATGTTCTGAATGCCCGAATTGGGAATCTGTGTTAAAACTTTGTTAGAAATTATGTGATCCTTACTAGATGGAAGTAAGGGAGATGGGGCATGAAGATATTTCTAGGAGTTGGAGTCATACCAAGTTTAGTTCAGTTCTGGGAATCTTTGAAATACCTTTACAAACTTGCTCCTACATCGTAACTTGCAACTTTGAATGAGAATGTGCTTGCTTACAGCAACGTGCTATATGTTCTGAATGCCCGAATTGGGAATCTGTGTCAAAACTTTGTTAGGAATTATGTGATCCTTACTAGCTGGTAGTAAGGGAGATGGGGCATGAAGTTATTTCTAGGAGTTGGAGACATACAACGTTTAGCTCAGTTCTGGGCATCTTTGAAATACCTATACAAACTTGTTCCTAGATAGTAACTTGCAACTTTGAATTGAATGTGCTTGCTTACAGCAACGTGCCACATGTTCTGAATGCCCGAATTGGGAATCTGTGTCAAAACTTTGTTAGGAATTATGTGATCCTTACTAGCTGGAAGTAAGGGAGATTGGGAATGAAGTTATTTCTAGGAGTTGGAGACATACCAAGTTTAGCTCAGTTCTGGGCATCTTTGAAATACCTATACAAACTTGTTCCTACATAGTAACTTGCAACTTTGAATGAGAATGTGCTTGCTTACAGCAACGTGCTATATGTTCTGAATGCCCGAATTGGGAATCTTTGTCAAAACTTTGTTAGGAATTATGTGATCCTTACTAGCTGGAAGTAAGGGAGATGGGGCATGAAGTTATTTCTAGGAGTTGGAGACATACCAAGTTTAGCTCAGTTCTGGGCATCTTTGAAATACCTATACAAACTTGTTCCTACATATTAACTTGCAACTTTGAATGAGAATGTGCTTGCTTACAGCAACGTGCTACATGTTCTGAATTCCCGAATTGGGAATCTGTGTCAAAACTTTGTTAGGAATTATGTGATCCTTACTAGCTGGAAGTAAGGGTGATGGGGCATGAAGTTATTTCTAGGAGTTGGACACATACCAAGTTTAGCTCAGTTCTGGGCATCTTTGAAATACCTATACAAACTTGTTCCTACATAGTAACTTGCAACTTTGAATGAGAATGTGCTTGCTTACAGCAACGTGCTATATGTTCTGAATGCCCGAATTGGGAATCTGTGTCAAAACTTTGTTAGAAATTATGTGATCCTTACTAGCTGGAAGTAAGGGAGATGGGGCATGAAGTTATTTCTAGGAGTTGGAGACATACAACGTTTAGCTCAGTTCTGGGCATCTTTGAAACACCTATAGAAACTTGTTCCTACATCGTAACTTGCAACCTTGAATTGAATGTGCTTGCTTACAGCAACGTGCTACATGTTTTGAATGCCCGAATTGGGAATCTGTGTCAAAACTTTGTTCGAAATTATGTGATCCTTACTAGCTGGAAGTAAGGGAGATGGGGCATGAAGTTATTTCTAGGTGTTGGAGACATACAACGTTTAGCTCAGTTCTGGGCATCTTTGAAATACCTTTACAAACTTGTTCCTACATAGTAACTTGCAACTTTGAATGAGAATGTGCTTGCTTACAGCAACGTGCTACATGTTCTGAATGCCCGAATTGGGAATCTGTTTCAAAAATTTGTTAGGAATTATGTGATCCTTACTAGCTGGAAGTAAGGGAGATGGGGCATGAAGTTATTTCTAGGAGTTGGAGACATACCAAGTTTAGCTCAGTTCTGGGCATCTTTGAAATACCTATACAAACTTGTTCCTACATAGTAACTTGCAACTTTGAATGAGAATGTGCTTGCTTACAGCAACGTGCTATATGTTCTGAATGCCCGAATTGGGAATCTGTGTCAAAACTTTGTTAGGAATTATGTGATCCTTACTAGCTGGAAGTAAGGGAGATGGGCCATGAAGTTATTTCTAGGAGTTGGAGACATACCAAGTTTAGCTCAGTTTTGGGCATCTTTGAAATACCTATACAAACTTGTTCCTACATATTAACTTGCAACTTTGAATGAGAATGTGCTTGCTTACAGCAACGTGCTACATGTTCTGAATTCCCGAATTGGGAATCTGTGTCAAAACTTTGTTAGGAATTATGTGATCCTTACTAGCTGAAAGTAAGGGAGTTGGGGCATGCAGGTATTTCTAGGTGTTGGACACATACCAAGTTTAGCACAGTTCTGGGCATCTTTGAAATACCTATACAAACTTGTTCCTACATAGTAACTTGCATCTTTGAATGAGAATGTGCTTGCATACAGCAACGTGCTATATGTTCTGAATGCCCGAATTCGGAATCTGTGTCAAAACTTTGTTAGAAATTATGTGATCCTTACTAGCTGGAAGTAAGGGAGATGGGGCATGAAGTTATTTCTAGGAGTTGGACACATACCAAGTTTAGCTCAGTTCTAGGCATCTTTGAAATAACTTTACAAACTTGTTCCTACATAGTAACTTGCAACTTTGAATGAGAATGTGTTTGCTTACAGCAACGTGCTACATGTTCTGAATGCCCGAATTGGGAATCTGTGTCAAAACTTTGTTAGGAATTATGTGATCCTTACTAGCTGGAAGTAAGGGAGATGGGGCATGAAGTTATTTCTAGGAGTTGGAGTCATACAATGTTTAGCTCAGTTCTGGGCATCTTTGAAATACCTATACAAACTTGTTCCTACATAGTAAATTGCAACTTTGAATGAGAATATGCTTGCTTACAGCAACTTGCTATATGTTCTGAATGCCCGAATTGGGAATCTGTGTCAAAACTTTGTTAGGGATTATGTAATCCTTACTAGCTGGAAGTAAGGGAGTTGGGGCATGAAGTTATTTCTAGAGGTTGGACACATACCAAGTTTAGCTCAGTTCTGGGCATCTTTGAAATACCTATACAAACTTGTTCCTACATAGTAACTTGCAACTTTGAATGAGAATGTGCTTGCTTACAGCAACGTGCTATATGTTCTGAATGCCCGAATTGGGAATCTGTGTCAAATCTTTGTTAGGAATTATGTGATCCTTACTAGCTGGAAGTAAGGGTGATGGGGCATGAAGTTATTTCTAGGAGTTGGAGACATACAACGTTTAGCTCAGTTCTGGGCATCTTTGAAATACCTATACAAACTTGTTCCTACATAGTAACTTGCAACTTTGAATGAGAATGTGCTTGCTTACAGCAACGTGCTATATGTTCTGAATGCCCGAATTAGGAATCTATGTTAAAACTTTGTTAGATATTATGTGATGCTTACTAGATGAAAGTAAGGGAGATGGGGCATGAAGTTATTTCTAGGAGTTGGAGACATACAACGTTTCACTCAGTTCTGGGCATCTTTGAAATACCTATACAAACTTGTTCCTACATAGTAACTTGCAACTTTGAATGAGAATGTGCTTGCTTACAGCAACGTGCTACATGTTCTGAATGCCCGAATTGGGAATCTGTGTCAAAACTTTGTTAGGAATTATGTGATCCTTACTAGCTGGAACTAAGGGAGATGGAGCATGAAGTTATTTCTAGGAGTTGGAGACATACCACGTTTAGCTCAGTTCTGGGCATCTTTGAAATACCTATACAAACTTGTTCCTACATAGTAACTTGCAACTTTGAATGAGAATGTGCTTGCTTACAGCAACGTGCTATATGTTCTGAATGCCCGAATTGGGAATCTGTGTCAAAACTTTGTTAGAAATTATGTGATCCTTACTAGATGGAAGTAAGGGAGATGGGGCATGAAGTTATTTCTAGGAGTTGGAGACATACAACGTTTAGCTCAGTTCTGGGCATCTTTGAAACACCTATAGAAACTTGTTCCTACATCGTAACTTGCAACCTTGAATTGAATGTGCTTGCTTACAGCAACGTGCTACATGTTTTGAATGCCCGAATTGGGAATCTGTGTCAAAACTTTGTTCGGAATTATGTGATCCTTACTAGCTGGAAGTAAGGGAGATGGGGCATGAAGTTATTTCTAGGTGTTGGAGACATACAACGTTTAGCTCAGTTCTGGGCATCTTTGAAATACCTTTACAAACTTGTTCCTACATAGTAACTTGCAACTTTGAATGAGAATGTGCTTGCTTACAGCAACGTGCTACATGTTCTGAATGCCCGAATTGGGAATCTGTTTCAAAAATTTGTTAGGAATTATGTGATCCTTACTAGCTGGAAGTAAGGGAGATGGGGCATGAAGTTATTTCTAGGAGTTGGACACATACCAAGTTTAGCTCAGTTCTGGGCATCTTTGAAATACCTATACAAACTTGTTCCTACATAGTAACTTGCAACTTTGAATGAGAATGTGCTTGCTTACAGCAACGTGCTATATGTTCTGAATGCCCGAATTGGGAATCTGTGTCAAAACTTTGTTAGGAATTATGTGATCCTTACTAGCTGGAAGTAAGGGAGATGGGCCATGAAGTTATTTCTAGGAGTTGGAGACATACCAAGTTTAGCTCAGTTCTGGGCATCTTTGAAATACCTATACAAACTTGTTCCTTCATATTAACTTGCAACTTTGAATGAGAATGTGCTTGCTTACAGCAACGTGCTACATGTTCTGAATTCCCGAATTGGGAATCTGTGTCAAAACTTTGTTAGGAATTATGTGATCCTTACTAGATGGAAGTAAGGGAGATGGGGCATGAAGTTATTTCTAGGAGTTGGACACATACCAAGTTTAGCTCAGTTCTGGGCATCTTTGAAATACCTATACAAACTTGTTACTACATTGTAACTTGCAACTTTGAATGAGAATGTGCTTGCTTACAGCAACGTGCTATATGTTCTGAATGCCCGAATTGGGAATCTGTGTCAAAATTTGTTAGGAATTATGTGATCCTTACTAGCTGAAAGTAAGGGAGTTGGGGCATGCAGGTATTTCTAGGAGTTGGACACATACCAAGTTTAGCACAGTTCTGGGCATCTTTGAAATACCTATACAAACTTGTTCCTACATAGTAACTTGCATCTTTGAATGAGAATGTGCTTGCTTACAGCAACGTGCTATATGTTCTGAATGCCCGAATTGGGAATCTGTGTCAAAACTTTGTTAGAAATTATGTGATCCTTACTAGCTGGAAGTAAGGGAGATGGGGCATGAAGTTATTTCTAGGAGTTGGACACATACCAAGTTTAGCTCAGTTCTAGGCATCTTTGAAATAACTTTACAAACTTGTTCCTACATAGTAACTTGCAACTTTGAATGAGAATGTGCTTGCTTACAGCAACGTGCTATATATTCTGAATGCCCGAATTGGGAATTTGTATCAAATCTTTGTTAGAAATTATGTGATCCTTACTAGATGGAAGTAAAGGAGATGGGGCATGAAGTTATTTCTAGGAGTTGGAGACATACAACGTTTAGCTCAGTTCTGGGCATCTTTCAAATACCTATACAAACTTGTTCCTACATAGTAACTTGCAACTTTGAATGAGAATGTGCTTGCTTACAGCAACGTGCTATATGTTCTGAATCCCCGAATTGGGAATCTGTGTCAAATCTTTGTTAGGAATTATGTGATCGTTACTAGCTGGAAGTAAGGGAGATGGGGCATGACGTTATTTCTAGCAGTTGGAGACATACCAAGTTTAGCTCAGTTCTGGGCATCTTTGAAATACCTATACAAACTTGTTCCTACATAGTAACTTGCAACTTTGAATGAGAATGTGCTTGCTTACAGCAACGTGCTATATGTTCTGAATGCCCAAATTGGGAATCTGTGTCAAAACTTTGTTAGGAATTATGTGATCCTTACTAGCTGGAAGTAAGGGAGATGGGGCATGAAGTTATTTCTAGGAGTTGGAGACATACCACGTTTAGCTCAGTTCTGGGCATCTTTGAAAGTCCTATACAAACTTGTTCCTACATAGTAACTTGCATCTTTGAATGAGAATGTGCTTGCTTACAGCAACGTGCTATAGGTTCTGAATGCCCGAATTGGGAATCTGTGTCAAATCTTTGTTAGGAATTATGTGATCCTTACTAGCTGGAAGTAAGGGAGATGGGGCATGAAGTTATTTCTAGGAGTTGGAGACATACCACGTTTAGCTCAGTTCTGGGCATCTTTGAAATACCTATACAAACTTGTTCCTACATAGTAACTTGCAACTTTGAAGGAGAATGTGCTTGCTTACAGCAACGTGCTATATGTTCTGAATGCCCGAATTGGGAATCTGTGTCAAAACTTTGTTAGGAATTATGTGATCCTTACTAGTTGGAAGTAAGGGAGATGGGGCATGAAGTTATTTCTAGGAGTTGGAGACATACAACGTTTAGCTCAGTTCTGGGCATCTTTGAAATACCTATACAAACTTGTTCCTACATAGTAACTTGCAACTTTGAATGAGAATGTGCTTGCTTACAGCAACGTGCTACATGTTCTGAATGCCCCAATTGGGAATCTGTGTCAAATCTTTGTTAGGAATTATGTGATCCTTACTAGCTGGAAGTAAGGGAGATGGGGCATGAAGTTATTTCTAGGAGTTGGACACATACCAAGTTTAGCTCAGTTCTGGGCGTCTTTGAAATACCTATACGAACTTGTTCCTACATATTAACTTGCAACTTTGAATGAGAATGTGCTTGCTTACAGCAACGTGCTGTATGTTCTGAATGCCCGAATTGGGAATCTGTGTCAAAATGTTAGGAATTATGTGATCCTTACTAGGTGGAAGTAAGGGAGTTGGGGCATGAAGGTATTTCTAGGAGTTGAACACATACCAAGTTTAGCACAGTTCTGGGCATCTTTGAAATACCTTTACAAACTTGTTCCTACATAGTAACTTGCAACTTTGAATGAGAATGTGCTTGCTTACAGCAACGTGCTATATGTTCTGAATGCCCGAATTGGGAATCTGTGTCATAACTTTGTTAGGAATTATGTGATCCTTACTAGCTGGAAGTAAGGGAGATGGGGCATGAAGTTATTTCTAGGAGATGGACACATACCAAGTTTAGCTCAGTTCTGGGCATCTTTGAAATACCTATACAAACTTGTTCCTACATAGTAACTTGCAACTTTGAATGAGAATGTGCTTGCTTACAGCAACGTGCTATATGTTCTGAATGCCCGAATTCGGAATCTGTGTCAAAACTTTGTTAGAAATTATGTGATCCTTACTAGCTGGAAGTAAGGGAGATGGGGCATGAAGTTATTTCTAGGAGTTGGACACATACCAAGTTTAGCTCAGTTCTAGGCATCTTTGAAATAACTTTACAAACTTGTTCCTACATAGTAACTTGCAACTTTGAATGAGAATGTGTTTGCTTACAGCAACGTGCTACATGTTCTGAATGCCCGAATTGGGAATCTGTGTCAAAACTTTGTTAGGAATTATGTGATCCTTACTAGCTGGAAGTAAGGGAGATGGGGCATGAAGTTATTTCTAGGAGTTGGAGACATACAATGTTTAGCTCAGTTCTGGGCATCTTTGAAATACCTATACAAACTTGTTCCTACATAGTAAATTGCAACTTTGAATGAGAATATGCTTGCTTACAGCAACTTGCTATATGTTCTGAATGCCCGAATTGGGAATCTGTGTCAAAACTTTGTTAGGGATTATGTGATCCTTACTAGCTGGAAGTAAGGGAGTTGGGGCATGAAGTTATTTCTAGAGGTTGGACACATACCAAGTTTAGCTCAGTTCTGGGCATCTTTGAAATACCTATACAAACTTGTTCCTACATAGTAACTTGCAACTTTCAATGAGAATGTGCTTGCTTACAGCAACGTGCTATATGTTCTGAATGCCCGAATTGGGAATCTGTGTCAAATCTTTGTTAGGAATTATGTGATCCTTACTAGCTGGAAGTAAGGGTGATGGGGCATGAAGTTATTTCTAGGAGTTGGAGACATACAACGTTTAGCTCAGTTCTGGGCATCTTTGAAATACCTATACAAACTTGTTCCTACATAGTAACTTGCAACTTTGAATGAGAATGTGCTTGCTTACAGCAACGTGCTATATGTTCTGAATGCCCGAATTAGGAATCTATGTTAAAACTTTGTTAGATATTATGTGATGCTTACTAGATGAAAGTAAGGGAGATGAGGCATGAAGTTATTTCTAGGAGTTGGAGACATACAACGTTTCACTCAGTTCTGGGCATCTTTGAAATACCTATACAAACTTGTTCCTACATAGTAACTTGCAACTTTGAATGAGAATGTGCTTGCTTACAGCAACGTGCTACATGTTCTGAATGCCCGAATTGGGAATCTGTGTCAAAACTTTGTTAGGAATTATGTGATCCTTACTAGCTGGAACTAAGGGAGATGGAGCATGAAGTTATTTCTAGGAGTTGGAGACATACCACGTTTAGCTCAGTTCTGGGCATCTTTGAAATACCTATACAAACTTGTTCCTACATAGTAACTTGCAACTTTGAATGAGAATGTGCTTGCTTACAGCAACGTGCTATATGTTCTGAATGCCCGAATTGGGAATCTGTGTCAAAACTTTGTTAGAAATTATGTGATCCTTACTAGATGGAAGTAAGGGAGATGGGGCATGAAGTTATTTCTAGGAGTTGGAGACATACAACGTTTAGCTCAGTTCTGGGCATCTTTGAAACACCTATAGAAACTTGTTCCTACATCGTAACTTGCAACCTTGAATTGAATGTGCTTGCTTACAGCAACGTGCTACATGTTTTGAATGCCCGAATTGGGAATCTGTGTCAAATCTTTGTTCGGAATTATGTGATCCTTACTAGCTGGAAGTAAGGGAGATGGGGCATGAAGTTATTTCTAGGTGTTGGAGACATACAACGTTTAGCTCAGTTCTGGGCATCTTTGAAATACCTTTACAAACTTGTTCCTACATAGTAACTTGCAACTTTGAATGAGAATGTGCTTGCTTACAGCAACGTGCTACATGTTCTGAATGCCCGAATTGGGAATCTGTTTCAAAAATTTGTTAGGAATTATGTGATCCTTACTAGCAGGAAGTAAGGGAGATGGGGCATGAAGTTATTTCTAGGAGTTGGAGACATACCAAGTTTAGCTCAGTTCTGGGCATCTTTGAAATACCTATGCAAACTTGTTCCTACATAGTAACTTGCAACTTTGAATGAGAATGTGCTTGCTTACAGCAACGTGCTATATGTTCTGAATGCCCGAATTGGGAATCTGTGTCAAAACTTTGTTAGGAATTATGTGATCCTTACTAGCTGGAAGTAAGGGAGATGGGCCATGAAGTTATTTCTAGGAGTTGGAGACATACCAAGTTTAGCTCAGTTCTGGGCATCTTTGAAATACCTATACAAACTTGTTCCTTCATATTAACTTGCAACTTTTAATGAGAATGTGCTTGCTTACAGCAACGTGCTACATGTTCTGAATTCCCGAATTGGGAATCTGTGTCAAAACTTTGTTAGGAATTATGTGATCCTTACTAGATGGAAGTAAGGGAGATGGGGCATGAAGTTATTTCTAGGAGTTGGAGACATACCAAGTTTAGCTCAGTTCTGGGCATCTTTGAAATACCTATACAAACTTGTTACTACATTGTAACTTGCAACTTTGAATGAGAATGTGCTTGCTTACAGCAACGTGCTATATGTTCTGAATGCCCGAATTGGGAATCTGTGTCAAAATTTGTTAGGAATTATGTGATCCTTACTAGCTGAAAGTAAGGGAGTTGGGGCATGCAGGTATTTCTAGGAGTTGGACACATACCAAGTTTAGCACAGTTCTGGGCATCTTTGAAATACCTATACAAACTTGTTCCTACATAGTAACTTGCATCTTTGAATGAGAATGTGCTTGCTTACAGCAACGTGCTATATGTTCTGAATGCCCGAATTGGGAATCTGTGTCAAAACTTTGTTAGGAATTATGTGATCCTTACTAGCTGGAAGTAAGGGAGATGGGCCATGAAGTTATTTCTAGGAGTTGGAGACATACCAAGTTTAGCTCAGTTCTGGGCATCTTTGAAATACCTATACAAACTTGTTCCTTCATATTAACTTGCAACTTTTAATGAGAATGTGCTTGCTTACAGCAACGTGCTACATGTTCTGAATTCCCGAATTGGGAATCTGTGTCAAAACTTTGTTAGGAATTATGTGATCCTTACTAGATGGAAGTAAGGGAGATGGGGCATGAAGTTATTTCTAGGAGTTGGAGACATACCAAGTTTAGCTCAGTTCTGGGCATCTTTGAAATACCTATACAAACTTGTTACTACATTGTAACTTGCAACTTTGAATGAGAATGTGCTTGCTTACAGCAACGTGCTATATGTTCTGAATGCCCGAATTGGGAATCTGTGTCAAAATTTGTTAGGAATTATGTGATCCTTACTAGCTGAAAGTAAGGGAGTTGGGGCATGCAGGTATTTCTAGGAGTTGGACACATACCAAGTTTAGCACAGTTCTGGGCATCTTTGAAATACCTATACAAACTTGTTCCTACATAGTAACTTGCATCTTTGAATGAGAATGTGCTTGCTTACAGCAACGTGCTATATGTTCTGAATGCCCGAATTGGGAATCTGTGTCAAAACTTTGTTAGAAATTATGTGATCCTTACTAGCTGGAAGTAAGGGAGATGGGGCATGAAGTTATTTCTAGGAGTTGGACACATACCAAGTTTAGCTCAGTTCTAGGCATCTTTGAAATAACTTTACAAACTTGTTCCTACATAGTAACTTGCAACTTTGAATGAGAATGTGCTTGCTTACAGCAACGTGCTATATATTCTGAATGCCCGAATTGGGAATTTGTATCAAATCTTTGTTAGAAATTATGTGATCCTTACTAGATGGAAGTAAAGGAGATGGGGCATGAAGTTATTTCTAGGAGTTGGAGACATACAACGTTTAGCTCAGTTCTGGGCATCTTTCAAATACCTATACAAACTTGTTCCTACATAGTAACTTGCAACTTTGAATGAGAATGTGCTTGCTTACAGCAACGTGCTATATGTTCTGAATCCCCGAATTGGGAATCTGTGTCAAATCTTTGTTAGGAATTATGTGATCGTTACTAGCTGGAAGTAAGGGAGATGGGGCATGACGTTATTTCTAGCAGTTGGAGACATACCAAGTTTAGCTCAGTTCTGGGCATCTTTGAAATACCTATACAAACTTGTTCCTACATAGTAACTTGCAACTTTGAATGAGAATGTGCTTGCTTACAGCAACGTGCTATATGTTCTGAATGCCCAAATTGGGAATCTGTGTCAAAACTTTGTTAGGAATTATGTGATCCTTACTAGCTGGAAGTAAGGGAGATGGGGCATGAAGTTATTTCTAGGAGTTGGAGACATACCACGTTTAGCTCAGTTCTGGGCATCTTTGAAAGTCCTATACAAACTTGTTCCTACATAGTAACTTGCATCTTTGAATGAGAATGTGCTTGCTTACAGCAACGTGCTATAGGTTCTGAATGCCCGAATTGGGAATCTGTGTCAAATCTTTGTTAGGAATTATGTGATCCTTACTAGCTGGAAGTAAGGGCGATGGGGCATGAAGTTATTTCTAGGAGTTGGAGACATACCACGTTTAGCTCAGTTCTGGGCATCTTTGAAATACCTATACAAACTTGTTCCTACATAGTAACTTGCAACTTTGAAGGAGAATGTGCTTGCTTACAGCAACGTGCTATATGTTCTGAATGCCCGAATTGGGAATCTGTGTCAAAACTTTGTTAGGAATTATGTGATCCTTACCAGCTGGAAGTAAGGGAGATGGGGCATGAAGTTATTTCTAGGAGTTGGAGACATACCAAGTTTAGCTCAATTCTGGGCATCTTTGAAAGTCCCATACAAACTTGTTCCTACATAGATACTTGCAACTTTGAATGAGAATGTGCTTGCTTACAGCAACGTGCTATATGTTCTGAATGCCCGAATTGGGAATCTGTGTCAAAACTTTGTTAGGAATTATGTGATCCTTACTAGTTGGAAGTAAGGGAGATGGGGCATGAAGTTATTTCTAGGAGTTGGAGACATACAACGTTTAGCTCAGTTCTGGGCATCTTTGAAATACCTATACAAACTTGTTCCTACATAGTAACTTGCAACTTTGAATGAGAATGTGCTTGCTTACAGCAACGTGCTACATGTTCTGAATGCCCCAATTGGGAATCTGTGTCAAAACTTTGTTAGGAATTATGTGATCCTTACTAGCTGGAAGTAAGGGAGATGGGGCATGAAGTTATTTCTAGGAGTTGGACACATACCAAGTTTAGCTCAGTTCTGGGCGTCTTTGAAATACCTATACGAACTTGTTCCTACATATTAACTTGCAACTTTGAATGAGAATGTGCTTGCTTACAGCAACGTGCTGTATGTTCTGAATGCCCGAATTGGGAATCTGTGTCAAAATGTTAGGAATTATGTGATCCTTACTAGGTGGAAGTAAGGGAGTTGGGGCATGAAGTTATTTCTAGGAGTTGGAGACATACTAAGTTTAGCTCAGTTCTGGGCATCTTTGAAATACGTATACAAACTTGTTCCTACATAGTAACTTGCAACTTTGAATGAGAATGTGCTTGCTTACAGCAACGTGCTATATGTTCTGAATGCCCGAATTGGGAATCTGTGCCAAAACTTTGTTAGGAATTATGTGATCCTTACTAGCTGGAAGTAAGGGAGATGGGGCATGAAGTTATTACTAGGAGTTGGAGACATACCAAGATTAGCTCAATTCTGGGCATCTTTGAAATACCTATACAAACTTGTTCCTACATAGTAACTTGCAACTTTGAATGAGAATGTGCTTGCTTACAGCAACGTGCTATATGTTCTGAATGCCCGAATTGGGAATCTGTGTCAAAACTTTGTTAGGAATTATGTGATCATTACTAGCTGGAAGTAAGTGAGATGGGGCATGAAGTTATTTCTAGTAGTTGGAGACATACAACGTTTAGCTCAGTTCTGTGCATCTTTGAAATACCTATACAAACTTGTTCCTACATAGTAACTTGCAACTTTGAATGAGAATGTGCTTGCTTACAGCAACGTGCTATATGTTCTGAATGCACGAATTGGGAATCTGTGTCAAAACTTTGTTAGGAAAAATATGATCCTTACTAGCTGGAAATAAGGGAGTTGGGCCTTAAGTTATTTCTAGAGGTTGGACACATACCAAGTTAGCTCAGTTCTGGGCATCTTTGAAATACCTATACAAAATTGTTGCTACATAGTAACTTGCAAATTTGAATGAGAATGTGCTTGCTTACAGCAACGTGCTATATGTTCTGAATGCACGAATTGGGAATCTGTGTCAAAACTTTGTTAGGAATTATGTGATCCTTACTAGCTGGAAGTAAGTGTGATGAGGCATGAAGTTATTTCTAGGAGTTGGAGACATACAACGTTTAGCTCAGTTCTGGGCATCTTTGAAATACCTTTACAAACTTGTTCCCACATAGTAACTTGCAACTTTGAATGAGAATGTGCTTGCTTACAGCAACGTGCTATATGTTCTGAATGCCCGAATTGGGAATCTGTGTTAAAACTTTGTTAGAAATTATGTGATCCTTACTAGATGGAAGTAAGGGAGATGGGGCATGAAGATATTTCTAGGAGTTGGAGTCATACCAAGTTTAGTTCAGTTCTGGGAATCTTTGAACGTCCTATACAAACTTATTCCTACATATTAACTTGCAACTTTGAATGAGAATGTGCTTGCTTACAGCAACGTGCTACATGTTCTGAATGCCCGAATTGGGAATCTGTGTCAAAACTTTGTTAGGAATTATGTGATCCTTACTAGCTGGAAGTAAGGGAGATGGGGCATGAAGTTATTTCTAGGAGTTGGAGACATACAATGTTTAGCTCAGTTCTGGGCATCTTTGAAATACCTTTACAAACTTGCTCCTACATCGTAACTTGCAACTTTGAATGAGAATGTGCTTGCTTACAGCAACGTGCTATATGTTCTGAATGCCCGAATTGGGAATCTGTGTCAAAACTTTGTTAGGAATTATGTGATCCTTACTAGCTGGTAGTAAGGGAGATGGGGCATGAAGTTATTTCTAGGAGTTGGAGACATACAACGTTTAGCTCAGTTCTGGGCATCTTTGAAATACCTATACAAACTTGTTCCTAGATAGTAACTTGCAACTTTGAATTGAATGTGCTTGCTTACAGCAACGTGCCACATGTTCTGAATGCCCGAATTGGGAATCTGTGTCAAAACTTTGTTAGGAATTATGTGATCCTTACTAGCTGGAAGTAAGGGAGATTGGGAATGAAGTTATGTCTAGGAGTTGGAGACATACCAAGTTTAGCTCAGTTCTGGGCATCTTTGAAATACCTATACAAACTTGTTCCTACATAGTAACTTGCAACTTTGAATGAGAATGTGCTTGCTTACAGCAACGTGCTATATGTTCTGAATGCCCGAATTGGGAATCTGTGTCAAAACTTTGTTAGGAATTATGTGATCCTTACTAGCTGGAAGTAAGGGAGATGGGGCATGAAGTTATTTCTAGGAGTTGGAGACATACCAAGTTTAGCTCAGTTCTGGGCATCTTTGAAATACCTATACAAACTTGTTCCTACATATTAACTTGCAACTTTGAATGAGAATGTGCTTGCTTACAGCAACGTGCTACATGTTCTGAATTCCCGAATTGGGAATCTGTGTCAAAACTTTGTTAGGAATTATGTGATCCTTACTAGCTGGAAGTAAGGGTGATGGGGCATGAAGTTATTTCTAGGAGTTGGACACATACCAAGTTTAGCTCAGTTCTGGGCATCTTTGAAATACCTATACAAACTTGTTCCTACATAGTAACTTGCAACTTTGAATGAGAATGTGCTTGCTTACAGCAACGTGCTATATGTTCTGAATGCCCGAATTGGGAATCTGTGTCAAAACTTTGTTAGAAATTATGTGATCCTTACTAGATGGAAGTAAGGGAGATGGGGCATGAAGTTATTTCTAGGAGTTGGAGACATACAACGTTTAGCTCAGTTCTGGGCATCTTTGAAACACCTATAGAAACTTGTTCCTACATCGTAACTTGCAACCTTGAATTGAATGTGCTTGCTTACAGCAACGTGCTACATGTTTTGAATGCCCGAATTGGGAATCTGTGTCAAAACTTTGTTCGAAATTATGTGATCCTTACTAGCTGGAAGTAAGGGAGATGGGGCATGAAGTTATTTCTAGGTGTTGGAGACATACAACGTTTAGCTCAGTTCTGGGCATCTTTGAAATACCTTTACAAACTTGTTCCTACATAGTAACTTGCAACTTTGAATGAGAATGTGCTTGCTTACAGCAACGTGCTACATGTTCTGAATGCCCGAATTGGGAATCTGTTTCAAAAATTTGTTAGGAATTATGTGATCCTTACTAGCTGGAAGTAAGGGAGATGGGGCATGAAGTTATTTCTAGGAGTTGGAGACATACCAAGTTTAGCTCAGTTCTGGGCATCTTTGAAATACCTATACAAACTTGTTCCTACATAGTAACTTGCAACTTTGAATGAGAATGTGCTTGCTTACAGCAACGTGCTATATGTTCTGAATGCCCGAATTGGGAATCTGTGTCAAAACTTTGTTAGGAATTATGTGATCCTTACTAGCTGGAAGTAAGGGAGATGGGCCATGAAGTTATTTCTAGGAGTTGGAGACATACCAAGTTTAGCTCAGTTTTGGGCATCTTTGAAATACCTATACAAACTTGTTCCTACATATTAACTTGCAACTTTGAATGAGAATGTGCTTGCTTACAGCAACGTGCTACATGTTCTGAATTCCCGAATTGGGAATCTGTGTCAAAACTTTGTTAGGAATTATGTGATCCTTACTAGCTGAAAGTAAGGGAGTTGGGGCATGCAGGTATTTCTAGGAGTTGGACACATACCAAGTTTAGCACAGTTCTGGGCATCTTTGAAATACCTATACAAACTTGTTCCTACATAGTAACTTGCATCTTTGAATGAGAATGTGCTTGCTTACAGCAACGTGCTATATGTTCTGAATGCCCGAATTCGGAATCTGTGTCAAAACTTTGTTAGAAATTATGTGATCCTTACTAGCTGGAAGTAAGGGAGATGGGGCATGAAGTTATTTCTAGGAGTTGGACACATACCAAGTTTAGCTCAGTTCTAGGCATCTTTGAAATAACTTTACAAACTTGTTCCTACATAGTAACTTGCAACTTTGAATGAGAATGTGTTTGCTTACAGCAACGTGCTACATGTTCTGAATGCCCGAATTGGGAATCTGTGTCAAAACTTTGTTAGGAATTATGTGATCCTTACTAGCTGGAAGTAAGGGAGATGGGGCATGAAGTTATTTCTAGGAGTTGGAGACATACAATGTTTAGCTCAGTTCTGGGCGTCTTTGAAATACCTATACAAACTTGTTCCTACATAGTAAATTGCAACTTTGAATGAGAATATGCTTGCTTACAGCAACTTGCTATATGTTCTGAATGCCCGAATTGGGAATCTGTGTCAAAACTTTGTTAGGGATTATGTGATCCTTACTAGCTGGAAGTAAGGGAGTTGGGGCATGAAGTTATTTCTAGAGGTTGGACACATACCAAGTTTAGCTCAGTTCTGGGCATCTTTGAAATACCTATACAAACTTGTTCCTACATAGTAACTTGCAACTTTGAATGAGAATGTGCTTGCTTACAGCAACGTGCTATATGTTCTGAATGCCCGAATTGGGAATCTGTGTCAAATCTTTGTTAGGAATTATGTGATCCTTACTAGCTGGAAGTAAGGGTGATGGGGCATGAAGTTATTTCTAGGAGTTGGAGACATACAACGTTTAGCTCAGTTCTGGGCATCTTTGAAATACCTATACAAACTTGTTCCTACATAGTAACTTGAAACTTTGAATGAGAATGTGCTTGCTTACAGCAACGTGCTATATGTTCTGAATGCCCGAATTAGGAATCTATGTTAAAACTTTGTTAGATATTATGTGATGCTTACTAGATGAAAGTAAGGGAGATGGGGCATGAAGTTATTTCTAGGAGTTGGAGACATACAACGTTTAGCTCAGTTCTGGGCATCTTGGAAACACCTATAGAAACTTGTTCCTACATCGTAACTTGCAACCTTGAATTGAATGTGCTTGCTTACAGCAACGTGCTACATGTTTTGAATGCCCGAATTGGGAATCTGTGTCAAAACTTTGTTCGGAATTATGTGATCCTTACTAGCTGGAAGTAAGGGAGATGGGGCATGAAGTTATTTCTAGGTGTTGGAGACATACAACGTTTAGCTCAGTTCTGGGCATCTTTGAAATACCTTTACAAACTTGTTCCTACATAGTAACTTGCAACTTTGAATGAGAATGTGCTTGCTTACAGCAACGTGCTACATGTTCTGAATGCCCGAATTGGGAATCTGTTTCAAAAATTTGTTAGGAATTATGTGATCCTTACTAGCTGGAAGTAAGGGAGATGGGGCATGAAGTTATTTCTAGGAGTTGGAGACATACCAAGTTTAGCTCAGTTCTGGGCATCTTTGAAATACCTATACAAACTTGTTCCTACATAGTAACTTGCAACTTTGAATGAGAATGTGCTTGCTTACAGCAACGTGCTATATGTTCTGAATGCCCGAATTGGGAATCTGTGTCAAAACTTTGTTAGGAATTATGTGATCCTTACTAGCTGGAAGTAAGGGAGATGGGGCATGAAGTTATTTCTAGGAGTTGGAGACATACCAAGTTTAGCTCAGTTCTGGGCATCTTTGAAATACCTATACAAACTTGTTCCTTCATATTAACTTGCAACTTTGAATGAGAATGTGCTTGCTTACAGCAACGTGCTACATGTTCTGAATTCCCGAATTGGGAATCTGTGTCAAAACTTTGTTAGGAATTATGTGATCCTTACTAGATGAAAGTAAGGGAGATGGGGCATGAAGTTATTTCTAGGAGTTGGACACATACCAAGTTTAGCTCAGTTCTGGGCATCTTTGAAATACCTATACAAACTTGTTACTACATTGTAACTTGCAACTTTGAATGAGAATGTGCTTGCTTACAACAACGTGCTATATGTTCTGAATGCCCGAATTGGGAATCTGTGTCAAAATTTGTTAGGAATTATGTGATCCTTACTAGCTGAAAGTAAGGGAGTTGGGGCATGCAGGTATTTCTAGGAGTTGGACACATACCAAGTTTAGCACAGTTCTGGGCATCTTTGAAATACCTATACAAACTTGTTCCTACATAGTAACTTGCATCTTTGAATGAGAATGTGCTTGCTTACAGCAACGTGCTATATGTTCTGAATGCCCGAATTGGGAATCTGTGTCAAAACTTTGTTAGAAATTATGTGATCCTTACTAGCTGGAAGTAAGGGAGATGGGGCATGAAGTTATTTCTAGGAGTTGGACACATACCAAGTTTAGCTCAGTTCTAGGCATCTTTGAAATAACTTTACAAACTTGTTCCTACATAGTAACTTGCAACTTTGAATGAGAATGTGCTTGCTTACAGCAACGTGCTATATATTCTGAATGCCCGAATTGGGAATTTGTATCAAATCTTTGTTAGAAATTATGTGATCCTTACTAGATGGAAGTAAAGGAGATGGGGCATGAAGTTATGTCTAGGAGTTGGAGACATACAACGTTTAGCTCAGTTCTGGGCATCTTTCAAATACCTATACAAACTTGTTCCTACATAGTAACTTGCAACTTTGAATGAGAATGTGCTTGCTTACAGCAACGTGCTATATGTTCTGAATCCCCGAATTGGGAATCTGTGTCAAATCTTTGTTAGGAATTATGTGATCGTTACTAGCTGGAAGTAAGGGAGATGGGGCATGACGTTATTTCTAGCAGTTGGAGACATACCAAGTTTAGCTCAGTTCTGGGCATCTTTGAAATACCTATACAAACTTGTTCCTACATAGTAACTTGCAACTTTGAATGAGAATGTGCTTGCTTACAGCAACGTGCTATATGTTCTGAATGCCCAAATTGGGAATCTGTGTCAAAACTTTGTTAGGAATTATGTGATCCTTACTAGCTGGAAGTAAGGGAGATGGGGCATGAAGTTATTTCTAGGAGTTGGAGACATACCACGTTTAGCTCAGTTCTGGGCATCTTTGAAAGTCCTATACAAACTTGTTCCTACATAGTAACTTGCATCTTTGAATGAGAATGTGCTTGCTTCCAGCAACGTGCTATAGGTTCTGAATGCCCGAATTGGGAATCTGTGTCAAATCTTTGTTAGGAATTATGTGATCCTTACTAGCTGGAAGTAAGGGAGATGGGGCATGAAGTTATTTCTAGGAGTTGGAGACATACCACGTTTAGCTCAGTTCTGGGCATCTTTGAAATACCTATACAAACTTGTTCCTACATAGTAACTTGCAACTTTGAAGGAGAATGTGCTTGCTTACAGCAACGTGCTATATGTTCTGAATGCCCGAATTGGGAATCTGTGTCAAAACTTTGTTAGGAATTATGTGATCCTTACTAGCTGGAAGTAAGGGAGATGGGGCATGAAGTTATTTCTAGGAGTTGGAGACATACCAAGTTTAGCTCAATTCTGGGCATCTTTGAAAGTCCCATACAAACTTGTTCCTACATAGTAACTTGCAACTTTGAATGAGAATGTGCTTGCTTACAGCAACGTGCTATATGTTCTGAATGCCCGAATTGGGAAGCTGTGTCAAAACTTTGTTAGGAATTATGTGATCCTTACTAGTTGGAAGTAAGGGAGATGGGGCATGAAGTTATTTCTAGGAGTTGGAGACATACAACGTTTAGCTCAGTTCTGGGCATCTTTGAAATACCTATACAAACTTGTTCCTACAAAGTAACTTGCAACTTTGAATGAGAATGTGCTTGCTTACAGCAACGTGCTACATGTTCTGAATGCCCCAATTGGGAATCTGTGTCAAAACTTTGTTAGGAATTATGTGATCCTTACTAGCTGGAAGTAAGGGAGATGGGGCATGAAGTTATTTCTATGAGTTGGACACATACCAAGTTTAGCTCAGTTCTGGGCGTCTTTGAAATACCTATACGAACTTGTTCCTACATATTAACTTGCAACTTTGAATGAGAATGTGCTTGCTTACAGCAACGTGCTGTATGTTCTGAATGCCCGAATTGGGAATCTGTGTCAAAATGTTAGGAATTATGTGATCCTTACTAGGTGGAAGTAAGGGAGTTGGGGCATGAAGGTATTTCTAGGAGTTGAACACATACCAAGTTTAGCACAGTTCTGGGCATCTTTGAAATACCTTTACAAACTTGTTCCTACATAGTAACTTGCAACTTTGAATGAGAATGTGCTTGCTTACAGCAACGTGCTATATGTTCTGAATGCCCGAATTGGGAATCTGTGTCATAACTTTGTTAGGAATTATGTGATCCTTACTACCTGGAAGTAAGGGAGATGGGGCATGAAGTTATTTCTAGGAGATGGACACATACCAAGTTTAGCTCAGTTCTGGGCATCTTTGAAATACCTATACAAACTTGTTCCTACATAGTAACTTGCAACTTTGAATGAGAATGTGCTTGCTTACAGCAACGTGCTATATGTTCTGAATGCCCGAATTCGGAATCTGTGTCAAAACTTTGTTAGAAATTATGTGATCCTTACTAGCTGGAAGTAAGGGAGATGGGGCATGAAGTTATTTCTAGGAGTTGGACACATACCAAGTTTAGCTCAGTTCTAGGCATCTTTGAAATGATTTTACAAACTTGTTCCTACATAGTAACTTGCAACTTTGAATGAGAATGTGTTTGCTTACAGCAACGTGCTACATGTTCTGAATGCCCGAATTGGGAATCTGTGTCAAAACTTTGTTAGGAATTATGTGATCCTTACTAGCTGAAAGTAAGGGAGATGGGGCATGAAGTTATTTCTAGGAGTTGGAGACATACAATGTTTAGCTCAGTTCTGGGCATCTTTGAAATACCTATACAAACTTGTTCCTACATAGTAAATTGCAACTTTGAATGAGAATATGCTTGCTTACAGCAACTTACTATATGTTCTGAATGCCCGAATTGGGAATCTGTGTCAAAACTTTGTTAGGGATTATGTGATCCTTACTAGCTGGAAGTAAGGGAGTTGGGGCATGAAGTTATTTCTAGAGGTTGGACACATACCAAGTTTAGCTCAGTTCTGGGCATCTTTGAAATACCTATACAAACTTGTTCCTACATAGTAACTTGCAACTTTGAATGAGAATGTGCTTGCTTACAGCAACGTGCTATATGTTCTGAATGCCCGAATTGGGAATCTGTGTCAAATCTTTGTTAGGAATTATGTGATCCTTACTAGCTGGAAGTAAGGGTGATGGGGCATGAAGTTATTTCTAGGAGTTGGAGACATACAACGTTTAGCTCAGTTCTGGGCATCTTTGAAATACCTATACAAACTTGTTCCTACATAGTAACTTGCAACTTTGAATGAGAATGTGCTTGCTTACAGCAACGTGCTATATGTTCTGAATGCCCGAATTAGGAATCTATGTTAAAACTTTGTTAGATATTATGTGATGCTTACTAGATGAAAGTAAGGGAGATGGGGCATGAAGTTATTTCTAGGAGTTGGAGACATACAACGTTTCACTCAGTTCTGGGCATCTTTGAAATACCTATACAAACTTGTTCCTACATAGTAACTTGCAACTTTGAATGAGAATGTGCTTGCTTACAGCAACGTGCTACATGTTCTGAATGCCCGAATTGGGAATCTGTGTCAAAACTTTGTTAGGAATTATGTGATCCTTACTAGCTGGAACTAAGGGAGATGGAGCATGAAGTTATTTCTAGGAGTTGGAGACATACCACGTTTAGCTCAGTTCTGGGCATCTTTGAAATACCTATACAAACTTGTTCCTACATAGTAACTTGCAACTTTGAATGAGAATGTGCTTGCTTACAGCAACGTGCTATATGTTCTGAATGCCCGAATTGAGAATCTGTGTCAAAACTTTGTTAGAAATTATGTGATCCTTACTCGATGGAAGTAAGGGAGATGGGGCATGAAGTTATTTCTAGGAGTTGGAGACATACAACGTTTAGCTCAGTTCTGGGCATCTTTGAAACACCTATAGAAACTTGTTCATACATCGTAACTTGCAACCTTGAATTGAATGTGCTTGCTTACAGCAACGTGCTACATGTTTTGAATGCCCGAATTGGGAATCTGTGTCAAAACTTTGTTCGGAATTATGTGATCCTTACTAGCTGGAAGTAAGGGAGATGGGGCATGAAGTTATTTCTAGGTGTTGGAGACATACAACGTTTAGCTCAGTTCTGGGCATCTTTGAAATACCTTTACAAACTTGTTCCTACATAGTAACTTGCAACTTTGAATGAGAATGTGCTTGCTTACAGCAACGTGCTACATGTTCTGAATGCCCGAATTGGGAATCTGTTTCAAAAATTTGTTAGGAATTATGTGATCCTTACTAGCTGGAAGTAAGGGAGATGGGGCATGAAGTTATTTCTAGGAGTTGGAGACATACCAAGTTTAGCTCAGTTCTGGGCATCTTTGAAATACCTATACAAACTTGTTCCTACATAGTAACTTGCAACTTTGAATGAGAATGTGCTTGCTTACAGCAACGTGCTATATGTTCTGAATGCCCGAATTGGGAATCTGTGTCAAAACTTTGTTAGGAATTATGTGATCCTTACTAGCTGGAAGTTAGGGAGATGGGCCATGAAGTTATTTCTAGGAGTTGGAGACATACCAATTTAGCTCAGTTCTGGGCATCTTTGAAATACCTATACAAACTTGTTCCTTCATATTAACTTGCAACTTTGAATGAGAATGTGCTTGCTTACAGCAACGTGCTACATGTTCTGAATTCCCGAATTGGGAATCTGTGTCAAAACTTTGTTAGGAATTATGTGATCCTTACTAGATGGAAGTAAGGGAGATGGGGCATGAAGTTATTTCTAGGAGTTGGACACATACCAAGTTTAGCTCAGTTCTGGGCATCTTTGAAATACCTATACAAACTTGTTACTACATTGTAACTTGCAACTTTGAATGAGAATGTGCTTGCTTACAGCAACGTGCTATATGTTCTGAATGCCCGAATTGGGAATCTGTGTCAAAATTTGTTAGGAATTATGTGATCCTTACTAGCTGAAAGTAAGGGAGTTGGGGCATGCAGGTATTTCTAGGAGTTGGACACATACCAAGTTTAGCACAGTTCTGGGCATCTTTGAAATACCTATACAAACTTGTTCCTACATAGTAACTTGCATCTTTGAATGAGAATGTGCTTGCTTACAGCAACGTGCTATATGTTCTGAATGCCCGAATTGGGAATCTGTGTCAAAACTTTGTTAGAAATTATGTGATCCTTACTAGCTGGAAGTAAGGGAGATGGGGCATGAAGTTATTTCTAGGAGTTGGACACATACCAAGTTTAGCTCAGTTCTAGGCATCTTTGAAATAACTTTACAAACTTGTTCCTACATAGTAACTTGCAACTTTGAATGAAAATGTGCTTGCTTACAGCAACGTGCTATATATTCTGAATGCCCGAATTGGGAATTTGTATCAAATCTTTGTTAGAAATTATGTGATCCTTACTAGATGGAAGTAAAGGAGATGGGGCATGAAGTTATTTCTAGGAGTTGGAGACATACAACGTTTAGCTCAGTTCTGGGCATCTTTCAAATACCTATACAAACTTGTTCCTACAGAGTAACTTGCAACTTTGAATGAGAATGTGCTTGCTTACAGCAACGTGCTATATGTTCTGAATCCCCGAATTGGGAATCTGTGTCAAATCTTTGTTAGGAATTATGTGATCGTTACTAGCTGGAAGTAAGGGAGATGGGGCATGACGTTATTTCTAGCAGTTGGAGACATACCAAGTTTAGCTCAGTTCTGGGCATCTTTGAAATACCTATACAAACTTGTTCCTACATAGTAACTTGCAACTTTGAATGAGAATGTGCTTGCTTACAGCAACGTGCTATATGTTCTGAATGCCCAAATTGGGAATCTGTGTCAAAACTTTGTTAGGAATTATGTGCTCCTTACTAGCTGGAAGTAAGGGAGATGGGGCATGAAGTTATTTCTAGGAGTTGGAGACATACCACGTTTAGCTCAGTTCTGGGCATCTTTGAAAGTCCTATACAAACTTGTTCCTACATAGTAACTTGCATCTTTGAATGAGAATGTGCTTGCTTACAGCAACGTGCTATAGGTTCTGAATGCCCGAATTGGGAATCTGTGTCAAATCTTTGTTAGGAATTATGTGATCCTTACTAGCTGGAAGTAAGGGAGATGGGGCATGAAGTTATTTCTAGGAGTTGGAGACATACCACGTTTAGCTCAGTTCTGGGCATCTTTGAAATACCTATACAAACTTGTTCCTACATAGTAACTTGCAACTTTGAAGGAGAATGTGCTTGCTTACAGCAACGTGCTATATGTTCTGAATGCCCGAATTGGGAATCTGTGTCAAAACTTTGTTAGGAATTATGTGATCCTTACTAGCTGGAAGTAAGGGAGATGGGGCATGAAGTTATTTCTAGGAGTTGGAGACATACCAAGTTTAGCTCAATTCTGGGCATCTTTGAAAGTCCCATACAAACTTGTTCCTACATAGTAACTTGCAACTTTGAATGAGAATGTGCTTGCTTACAGCAACGTGCTATATGTTCTGAATGCCCGAATTGGGAATCTGTGTCAAAACTTTGTTAGGAATTATGTGATCCTTACTAGTTGGAAGTAAGGGAGATGGGGCATGAAGTTATTTCTAGGAGTTGGAGACATACAACGTTTAGCTCAGTTCTGGGCATCTTTGAAATACCTATACAAACTTGTTCCTACATAGTAACTTGCAACTTTGAATGAGAATGTGCTTGCTTACAGCAACGTGCTACATGTTCTGAATGCCCCAATTGGGAATCTGTGTCAAAACTTTGTTAGGAATTATGTGATCCTTACTAGCTGGAAGTAAGGGAGATGGGGCATGAAGTTATTTCTAGGAGTTGGACACATACCAAGTTTAGCTCAGTTCTGGGCGTCTTTGAAATACCTATACGAACTTGTTCCTACATATTAACTTGCAACTTTGAATGAGAATGTGCTTGCTTATAGCAACGTGCTGTATGTTCTTAATGCCCGAATTGGGAATCTGTGTCAAAATGTTAGGAATTATGTGATCCTTACTAGGTGGAAGTAAGGGAGTTGGGGCATGAAGGTATTTCTAGGAGTTGAACACATACCAAGTTTAGCACAGTTCTGGGCATCTTTGAAATACCTTTACAAACTTGTTCCTACATAGTAACTTGCAACTTTGAATGAGAATGTGCTTGCTTACAGCAACGTGCTATATGTTCTGAATGCCCGAATTGGGAATCTGTGTCATAACTTTGTTAGGAATTATGTGATCCTTACTAGCTGGAAGTAAGGGAGATGGGGCATGAAGTTATTTCTAGGAGTCGGAGACATACCAAGTTTAGCTCAGTTTTGGGCATCTTTGAAATACCTTTACAAACTTGTTCCCACATAGTAACTTGCAAGTTTGAATGGGAATGTGCTTGCTTACAGCAACGTGCTATATGTTCTGAATGCCCGAACTGGGAATCTGTGTCAAAACTTTGTTAGGAATTATGTGATCCTTACTAGCTGGAAGTAAGGGTGATGGGGCATGAAGTTATTTCTAGGAGTTGGAGACATACAACGTTTAGCTGAGTTCTGGGCATCTTTGAAATACCTTTACAAACTTGTTCCTACATAGTAACTTGCAACTTTGAATGAGAATGTGCTTGCTTACAGCAGCGTGCTATATGTTCTGAATGCCCGAATTGGGAATCTGTGTTAAAACTTTGTTAGAAATTATGTGATCCTTACTAGCTGGAAGTAAGGGAGATGGGGCATGAAGTTATTTCTAGGAGTTGGACACATACCAAGTTTAGCTCAGTTCTGGTCATCTTTGAAATACCTATACAAACTTGTTCCTACATAGTAACTTGCACCTTTGAATGAGAATGTGCTTGCTTACAGCAACGTGCTATATGTTCTGAATGCCCGAATTGGGAATCTGTGTCAAATCTTTGTTAGGAATTATGTGATCCTTACTAGCTGGAAGTAAGGGAGATGGGGCATGACGTTATTTCTAGGAGTTGGAGACATACCAAGTTTAGCTCAGTTCTGAGCATCTTTGAAATACCTATACAAACTTGTTCCTACATAGTAACTTGCAACTTTGAATGAGAATGTTCTTGCTTACAGCAACGTACTATATGTTTTGAACGCCCGAATTGGGAATCTGTGTCAAAAATTTGTTAGGAATTATGTGATCCTTACTAGATGGAAGTAAGGGAGATGGGGCATGATGTTATTTCTAGGAGTTGGAGACATACAAAGTTTATCACCGTTCGGGATATCTTTGAAATACCTATACAAACTTGTTCCTTCATAGTAAATTGCAACTTTGAATGAGAATGTGCTTGCTTACAGCAACGTGCTATATGTTCTGAATGCCCGAATTGGGAATCTGTGTCAAAACTTTGTTAGGAATTATGTGATCCTTACTAGCTGTAAGTAAGGGAGATGGGTCATGAAGTTATTTCTAGGAGTTGGACACATACCAAGTTTAGATCAGTTCTGGGCATCTTTGAAATACCTATACAAACTTGTTCCTACATAGTAACTTGCAACTTTGAATGAGAATGTGCTTGCTTACAGCAACGTGCTATATGTTCTGAATGCCCGAATTGGGAATCTGTGTCAAAACTTTGTTAGGAATTATGTGATCCTTACTAGCTGGAAGTAAGGGAGATGGGGCATGAAGTTATTTCTAGGAGTTGGAGACATACCAAGTTTAGCTCACTTCTGGGCATCTTTGAAAGTCCCATACAAACTTGTTCCTACATAGTAACTTGCAACTTTGAATGAGAATGTGCTTGCTTACAGCAACGTGCTATATGTTCTGAATGCCCGAATTGGGAATCTGTGTCAAAACTTTGTTAGGAATTATGTGATCCTTACTAGTTGGAAGTAAGGGAGATGGGGCATGAAGTTATTTCTAGGAGTTGGAGACATACAACGTTTAGCTCAGTTCTGGGCATCTTTGAAATACCTATACAAACTTGTTCCTACATAGTAACTTGCAACTTTGAATGAGAATGTGCTTGCTTACAGCAACGTGCTACATGTTCTGAATGCCCCAATTGGGAATCTGTGTCAAAACTTTGTTAGGAATTATGTGATCCTTACTAGCTGGAAGTAAGGGAGATGGGGCATGAAGTTATTTCTAGGAGTTGGACACATACCCAGTTTAGCTCAATTCTGGGCGTCTTTGAAATACCTATACGAACTTGTTCCTACATATTAACTTGCAACTTTGAATGAGAATGTGCTTGCTTACAGCAACGTGCTATATGTTCTGAATGCCCGAATTGGGAATCTGTGTCAAAATGTTAGGAATTATGTGATCCTTACTAGGTGGAAGTAAGGGAGTTGGGGCATGAAGGTATTTCTAGGAGTTGAACACATACCAAGTTTAGCACAGTTCTGGGCATCTTTGAAATACCTTTACAAACTTGTTCCTACATAGTAACTTGCAACTTTGAATGAGAATGTTCTTGCTTACAGCAACGTGCTATATGTTCTGAATGCCCGAATTGGGAATCTGTGTCATAACTTTGTTAGGAATTATGTGATCCTTACTAGCTGGAAGTAAGGGAGATGGGGCATGAAGTTATTTCTAGGAGATGGACACATACCAAGTTTAGCTCAGTTCTGGGCATCTTTGAAATACCTATACAAACTTGTTCCTACATAGTAACTTGCAACTTTGAATGAGAATGTGCTTGCTTACAGCAACGTGCTATATGTTCTGACTGCCCGAATTGGTAATCTGTGTCAAAACATTGTTAGAAATTATGTGATCCTTACTAGATGGAAGTAAGGGAGATGGGGCATGAAGTTATTTCTAGGAGTTCGAGACATACCAAGTTTAGCTCAGTTCTGGTCATCTTTGAAATACCTATACAAACTTGTTCCTACATAGTAACTTGCATCTTTGAATGAGAATGTGCTTGCTTACAACAACGTGCTATATGTTCTGAATGCCCGAATTGGGAATCTGTGTCAAAACTTTGTTAGGAATTATGTGATCCTTACTAGATTGAAGGAAGGGAGATGGGGCATGAAGTTATTTCTAGGAGTCGGAGACATACCAAGCTTAGCTCAGTTTTGGGCATCTTTGAAATACCTTTACAAACTTGTTCCCACATAGTAACTTGCAACTTTGAATGAGAATGTGCTTGCTTACAGCAACGTGCTATATGTTCTGAATGCCCGAATTGGGAATCTGTGTCAAAAATTTGTTAGGAATTATGTGATCCTTACTAGCTGGAAGTAAGGGAGATGGGGCATGACGTTATTTCTAGGAGTTGGAGACATACCAAGTTTAGCTCAGTTCTGGGCATCTTTGAAATACCTATACAAACTTGTTCCTACATAGTAACTTGCAACTTTGAATGAGAATGTGCTTGCTTACAGCAACGTGCTATATGTTCTGACTGCCCGAATTGGTAATCTGTGTCAAGACTTTGTTAGGAATTATGTGATCCTTACTAGCTGGAAGTAAGGGAGATGGGGCATGAAGTTATTTCTAGGAGTTGTGGACATACCACGTTTAGCTCAGTTCTGGGCATCTTTGAAATACCTATACAAACTTGTTCCTACATAGTAACGTGCAACTTTGAATGAGAATGTGCTTGCTTACAGCAACGTGCTATATGATCTGAATGCCCGAATTGGGAATCTGAGTCAAATCTTTGTTAGGAATTATGTGATCCATACTAGCTGGAAGTAAGGGAGATGGGGCATGAAGTTATTTCTAGGAGTTGGGACATACCACGTTTAGCTCAGTTGCTGGTCATCTTTGAAATAACTATACAAACTTGTTCCTACATAGTAACTTGCATCTTTGAATGAGAATGTGCTTGCTTACAGCAACGTGCTATATATCCTGAATGTCCGAATTGGGAATCTGTGTCAAATCTTTGTTAGGAATTATGTGATCCTTACTAGCTGGAAGTAAGGGAGATGGGGCATGAAGTTATTTCTAGGAGTTGGAGACATACCAAGTTTAGCTCAGTTCTGGGCATCTTTGAAAGTCCTATTCAAACTTGTTCCTACATAGTAACTTGCAACTTTGAATGAGAATGTGCTTGCTTACAGCAACGTACTATATGTTCTGAATGCCCGAATTGGGAATCTGTGTCAAAACTTTGTTAGGAATTATGTGATCCTTACTAGCTGGAAGTAAGGGAGTTGGGGCATGAAGTTATTTCTAGGAGTTGGACACATACCAAATTTAGCTCAGTTCTGGGCATCTTTGAAATAACTATACAAACTTGTTCCTACATAGTAACTTGCAACTTTGAATGGGAATGTGCTTGCTTACAGCAACGTGCTATATGTTCTGAATGCCCGAATTGGGAATCTGTGTCAAAACTTTGTTAGGAATTATGTGATCCTTACTAGCTGGAAGTAAGGGAGTTGGGGCATGAAGTTATTTCTAGAGGTTGGACACATACCAAGTTTAGCTCAGTTCTGGGCATCTTTGAAATACCTATACAAACTTGTTCCTACATAGTAACTTGCAACTATGAATGAGAATGTGCTTGCTTACAGCAACGTGCTATATGTTCTGAATGCCCGAATTGGGAATCTGTGTCAAATCTTTGTTAGGAATTATGTGATCCTTACTAGCTGGAAGTAAGGGAGATGGGGCATGAAGTTATTTCTAGGAGTTGGAGACATACCAAGTTTAGCTCAGTTCTGGGTATCTCTGAAAGTCCTATTCAAACTTGTTCCTACATAGTAACTTGCAACCTTGAATGAGAATGTGCTTGCTTACAGCAACGTACTATATGTTCTGAATGCCCGAATTGGGAATCTGTGTCAAAACTTTGTTAGGAATTATGTGATCCTTACAAGCTGGAAGTCAGGGAGTTGGGGCATGAAGTTATTTCTAGGAGTTGGACACATACCAAATTTTGCTCAGATCTGGGCATCTTTGAAATACCTATACAAACTTGTTCCTACATAGTAACTTGCAACTTTGAATGAGAATGTGCTTGCTTACAGCAACGTGCTATATGTTCTGAATGCCCGAATTGGGAATCTGTGTCAAAACTTTGTTAGGAATTATGTGATCCTTACTAGCTGGAAGTAAGGGAGTTGGGGCATGAAGTTAATTCTAGAGGTTGGACACATACCAAGTTTAGCTCAGTTCTGGGCATCTTTGAAATACCTATACAAACTTGTTCCTACATAGTAACTTGCAACATTGAATGAGAATGTGCTTGCTTACAGCAACGTGCTATATGTTCTGAATGCCCGAATTGGGAATCTGTGTCAAATCTTTGTTAGGAATTATGTGATCCTTACTTGATGGAAGTAAGGGAGATGGGGCATGAAGTTATTTCTAGGATTGGAGACATACCAAGTTTAGCTCAGTTCTGGGCATCTTTGAAATACCTTTACAAACTTGTTCCCACATAGTAACTTGCAAATTTGAATGAGAATGTGCTTGCTTACAGCAACGTACTATATGTTCTGAATGCCCGAATTGGGAATCTGTGTCAAAACTTTGTTAGGAATTATGTGATCCTTACTAGCTGGAAGTAAGGGAGATGGGCCATGAAGTTATTTCTAGGAGTTGGAGACATACCAAGTTTAGCTCAGTTCTGGGCATCTTTGAAATACCTATACAAACTTGTTCCTTCATATTAACTTGCAACTTTGAATGAGAATGTGCTTGCTTACAGCAACGTGCTACATGTTCTGAATTCCCGAATTGGGAATCTGTGTCAAAACTTTGTTAGGAATTATGTGATCCTTACTAGATGGAAGTAAGGGAGATGGGGCATGAAGTTATTTCTAGGAGTTGGACACATACCAAGTTTAGCTCAGTTCTGGGCATCTTTGAAATACCTATACAAACTTGTTACTACATTGTAACTTGCAACTTTGAATGAGAATGTGCTTGCTTACAGCAACGTGCTATATGTTCTGAATGCCCGAATTGGGAATCTGTGTCAAAATTTGTTAGGAATTATGTGATCCTTACTAGCTGAAAGTAAGGGAGTTGGGGCATGCAGGTATTTCTAGGAGTTGGACACATACCAAGTTTAGCACAGTTCTGGACATCTTTGAAATACCTATACAAACTTGTTCCTACATAGTAACTTGCATCTTTGAATGAGAATGTGCTTGCTTACAGCAACGTGCTATATGTTCTGAATGCCCGAATTGGGAATCTGTGTCAAAACTTTGTTAGAAATTATGTGATCCTTACTAGCTGGAAGTAAGGGAGATGGGGCATGAAGTTATTTCTAGGAGTTGGACACATACCAAGTTTAGCTCAGTTCTAGGCATCTTTGAAATAACTTTACAAACTTGTTCCTACGTAGTAACTTGCAACTTTGAATGAGAATGTGCTTGCTTACAGCAACGTGCTATATATTCTGAATGCCCGAATTGGGAATTTGTATGAAATCTTTGTTAGAAATTATGTGATCCTTACTAGATGGAAGTAAAGGAGATGGGGCATGAAGTTATTTCTAGGAGTTGGAGACATACAACGTTTAGCTCAGTTCTGGGCATCTTTCAAATACCTATACAAACTTGTTCCTACATAGTAACTTGCAACTTTGAATGAGAATGTGCTTGCTTACAGCAACGTGCTATATGTTCTGAATCCCCGAATTGGGAATCTGTGTCAAATCTTTGTTAGGAATTATGTGATCGTTACTAGCTGGAAGTAAGGGAGATGGGGCATGACGATATTTCTAGCAGTTGGAGACATACCAAGTTTAGCTCAGTTCTGGGCATCTTTGAAATACCTATACAAACTTGTTCCTACATAGTAACTTGCAACTTTGAATGAGAATGTGCTTGCTTACAGCAACGTGCTATATGTTCTGAATGCCCAAATTGGGAATCTGTGTGAAAACTTTGTTAGGAATTATGTGATCCTTACTAGCTGGAAGTAAGGGAGATGGGGCATGAAGTTATTTCTAGGAGTTGGAGACATACCACGTTTAGCTCAGTTCTGGGCATCTTTGAAAGTCCTATACAAACTTGTTCCTACATAGTAACTTGCATCTTTGAATGAGAATGTGCTTGCTTACAGCAACGTGCTATAGGTTCTGAATGCCCGAATTGGGAATCTGTGTCAAATCTTTGTTAGGAATTATGTGATCCTTACTAGCTGGAAGTAAGGGAGATGGGCCATGAAGTTATTTCTAGGAGTTGGAGACATACCACGTTTAGCTCAGTTCTGGGCATCTTTGAAATACCTATACAAACTTGTTCCTACATAGTAACTTGCAAGTTTGAAGGAGAATGTGCTTGCTTACAGCAACGTGCTATATGTTCTGAATGCCCGAATTGGGAATCTGTGTCAAAACTTTGTTAGGAATTATGTGATCCTTACTAGCTGGAAGTAAGGGAGATGGGGCATGAAGTTATTTCTAGGAGTTGGAGACATACCAAGTTTAGCTCAATTCTGGGCATCTTTGAAAGTCCCATACAAACTTGTTCCTACATAGTAACTTGCAACTTTGAATGAGAATGTGCTTGCTTACAGCAACGTGCTATATGTTCTGAATGCCCGAATTGGGAATCTGTGTCAAAACTTTGTTAGGAATTATGTGATCCTTACTAGTTGGAAGTAAGGGAGATGGGGCATGAAGTTATTTCTAGGAGTTGGAGACATACAACGTTTAGCTCAGTTCTGGGCATCTTTGAAATACCTATACAAACTTGTTCCTACATAGTAACTTGCAACTTTGAATGAGAATGTGCTTGCTTACAGCAACGTGCTACATGTTCTGAATGCCCCAATTGGGAATCTGTGTCAAAACTTTGTTAGGAATTATGTGATCCTTACTAGCTGGAAGTAAGGGAGATGGGGCATGAAGTTATTTCTAGGAGTTGGACACATACCAAGTTTAGCTCAGTTCTGGGCATCTTTGAAATACCTATACGAACTTGTTCCTACATATTAACTTGCAACTTTGAATGAGAATGTGCTTGCTTACAGCAACGTGCTGTATGTTCTGAATGCCCGAATTGGGAATCTGTGTCAAAATGTTAGGAATTATGTGATCCTTACTAGGTGGAAGTAAGGGAGTTGGGGCATGAAGGTATTTCTAGGAGTTGAACACATACCAAGTTTAGCACAGTTCTGGGCATCTTTGAAATACCTTTACAAACTTGTTCCTACATAGTAACTTGCAACTTTGAATGAGAATGTGCTTGCTTACAGCAACGTGCTATATGTTCTGAATGCCCGAATTGGGAATCTGTGTCATAACTTTGTTAGGAATTATGTGATCCTTACTAGCTGGAAGTAAGGGAGATGGGGCATGAAGTTATTTCTAGGAGATGGACACATACCAAGTTTAGCTCAGTTCTGGGCATCTTTGAAATACCTATACAAACTTGTTCCTACATAGTAACTTGCAACTTTGAATGAGAATGTGCTTGCTTACAGCAACGTGCTATATGTTCTGACTGCCCGAATTGGTAATCTGTGTCAAAACATTGTTAGAAATTACGTGATCCTTACTAGATGGAAGTAAGGGAGATGGGGCATGAAGTTATTTCTAGGAGTTCGAGACATACCAAGTTTAGCTCAGTTCTGGACATCTTTGAAATACCTATACAAACTTGTTCCTACATAGTAACTTGCATCTTTGAATGAGAATGTGCTTGCTTACAACAACGTGCTATATGTTCTGAATGCCCGAATTGGGAATCTGTGTCAAAACTTTGTTAGGAATTATGTGATCCTTACTAGATTGAAGGAAGGGAGATGGGGCATGAAGTTATTTCTAGGAGTCGGAGACATACCAAGTTTAGCTCAGTTTTGGGCATCTTTGAAATACCTTTACAAACTTGTTCCCACATAGTAACTTGCAACTTTGAATGGGAATGTGCTTGCTTACAGCAACGTGCTATATGTTCTGAATGCCCGAACTGGGAATCTGTGTCAAAACTTTGTTAGGAATTATGTGATCCTTACTAGCTGGAAGTAAGGGTGATGGGGCATGAAGTTATTTCTAGGAGTTGGAGACATACAACGTTTAGCTGAGTTCTGGGCATCTTTGAAATACCTTTACAAACTTGTTCCTACATAGTAAGTTGCAACTTTGAATGAGAATGTGCTTGCTTACAGCAACGTGCTATATGTTCTGAATGCCCGAATTGGGAATCTGTGTTAAAACTTTGTTAGAAATTATGTGATCCTTACTAGCTGGAAGTAAGGGAGATGGGGCATGAAGTTATTTCTAGGAGTTGGAGACATACCAAGTTTAGCTCAGTTCTGGGCATCTTTGAAATACCTATACAAACTTGTTCCTTCATAGTAACTTGCAACTTTGAATGAGAAAGTGCTTGCTTACAGCAACGCGCTACATGTTCTGAATGCCCGAATTGGGAATCTGTGTCAAAACTTTGTTAGGAATTATGTGATCCTTACTAGCTGGAAGTAAGGGAGTTGGGGCATGAAGTTATTTCTAGGAGTTGGACACATACCAAGTTTAGCTCAGTTCTGGTCATCTTTGAAATACCTATACAAACTTGTTCCTACATAGTAACTTGCACCTTTGAATGAGAATGTGCTTGCTTACAGCAACGTGCTATATGTTCTGAATGCCCGAATTGGGAATCTGTGTCAAATCTTTGTTAGGAATTATGTGATCCTTACTAGCTGGAAGTAAGGGAGATGGGGCATGACGTTATTTCTAGGAGTTGGAGACATACCAAGTTTAGCTCAGTTCTGAGCATCTTTGAAATACCTATACAAACTTGTTCCTACATAGTAACTTGCAACTTTGAATGAGAATGTGCTTGCTTACAGCAACGTACTATATGTTTTGAACGCCCGAATTGGGAATCTGTGTCAAAACTTTGTTAGGAATTATGTGATCCTTACTAGCTGGAAGTAAGGGAGATGGGGCATGATGTTATTTCTAGGAGTTGGAGACATACAAAGTTTATCACCGTTCGGGATATCTTTGAAATACCTATACAAACTTGTTCCTTCATAGTAAATTGCAACTTTGAATGAGAATGTGCTTGCTTACAGCAACGTACTATATGTTTTGAACGCCCGAATTGGGAATCTGTGTCAAAACTTTGTTAGGAATTATGTGATCCTTACTAGCTGGAAGTAAGGGAGATGGGTCATGAAGTTATTTATAGGAGTTGGAGACATACCAAGTTTAGCTCAATTCTGGGCATCTTTGAAATTCCCATACAAACTTGTTCCTACATAGTAACTTGCAACTTTGAATGAGAATGTGCTTGCTTACAGCAACGTGCTATATGTTCTGAATGCCCGAATTGGGAATCTGTGTCAAAACTTTGTTAGGAATTATGTGATCCTTACTAGTTGGAAGTAAGGGAGATGGGGCATGAAGTTATTTCTAGGAGTTGGAGACATACAACGTTTAGCTCAGTTCTGGGCATCTTTGAAATACCTATACAAACTTGTTCCTACATAGTAACTTGCAACTTTGAATGAGAATGTGCTTGCTTACAGCAACGTGCTACATGTTCTGAATGCCCCAATTGGGAATCTGTGTCAAAACATCGTTAGGAATTATGTGATCCTTACTAGCTGGAAGTAAGGGAGATGGGGCAAGGAGTTATTTCTTGGAGTTGGACACATACCCAGTTTAGCTCAATTCTGGGCGTCTTTGAAATACCTATACGAACTTGTTCCTACATATTAACTTGCAACTTTGAATGAGAATGTGCTTGCTTACAGCAACGTGCTATATGTTCTGAATGCCCGAATTGGGAATCTGTGTCAAAATGTTAGGAATTATGTGATCCTTACTAGGTGGAAGTAAGGGAGTTGGGGCATGAAGGTATTTCTAGGAGTTGAACACATACCAAGTTTAGCACAGTTCTGGGCATCTTTGAAATACCTATACAAACTTGTTCCTACATAGTAACTTGCAACTTTGAATGAGAATGTGCTTGCTTACAGCAACGTGCTATATGTTCTGACTGCCCGAATTGGTAATCTGTGTCAAAACATTGTTAGAAATTATGTGATCCTTACTAGATGGAAGTAAGGGAGATGGGGCATGAAGTTATTTCTAGGAGTTCGAGACATACCAAGTTTAGCTCAGTTCTGGGCATCTTTGAAATACCTATACAAACTTGTTCCTACATAGTAACTTGCATCTTTGAATGAGAATGTGCTTGCTTACAACAACGTGCTATATGTTCTGAATGCCCGAATTGGGAATCTGTGTCAAAACTTTGTTAGGAATTATGTGATCCTTACTAGATTGAAGGAAGGGAGATGGGGCATGAAGTTATTTCTAGGAGTCGGAGACATACCAAGTTTAGCTCAGTTTTGGGCATCTTTGAAATACCTTTACAAACTTGTTCCCACATAGTAACTTGCAACTTTGAATGAGAATGTGCTTGCTTACAGCAACGTGCTATATGTTCTGAATGCCCGAATTGGGAATCTGTGTCAAAACTTTGTTAGGAATTATGTGATCCTTAATAGCTGGAAGTAAGGGAGATGGGGCATGACGTTATTTCTAGGAGTTGGAGACATACCAAGTTTAGCTCAGTTCTGGGCATCTTTGAAATACCTATACAAACTTGTTCCTACATAGTAACTTGCAACTTTGAATGAGAATGTGCTTGCTTACAGCAATGTGCTATATGTTCTGACTGCCCGAATTGGTAATCTGTGTCAAAACTTTGTTAGGAATTATGTGATCCTTACTAGCTGGAAGTAAGGGAGATGGGGCATGAAGTTATTTCTAGGAGTTGTGGACATACCACGTTTAGCTCAGTTCTGGGCATCTTTGAAATACCTATACAAACTTGTTCCTACATAGTAACGTGCCACTTTGAATGAGAATGTGCTTGCTTACAGCAACGTGCTATATGATCTGAATGCCCGAATTGGGATTCTGAGTCAAATCTTTGTTAGGAATTATGTCATCCATACTAGCTGGAAGTAAGGGAGATGGGGCATGAAGTTATTTCTAGGAGTTGGGACATACCACGTTTATCTCAGTTGCTGGTCATCTTTGAAATACCTATACAAACTTGTTCCTACATAGTAACTTGCATCTTTGAATGAGAATGTGCTTGCTTACAGCAACCTGCTATATATCCTGAATGTCCGAATTGGGAATCTGTGTCAAATCTTTGTTAGGAATTATGTGATCCTTACTAGCTGGAAGTAAGGGAGATGGGGCATGAAGTTATTTCTAGGAGTTGGAGACATACCAAGTTTAGCTCAGTTCTGGGCATCTTTGAAATACCTATACAAACTTGTTCCTACATAGTAACTTGCAACATTGAATGAGAATGTGCTTGCTTACAGCAACGTGCTATATGTTATGAATGCCCGAATTGGGAATCTGTGTCAAATCTTTGTTAGGAATTTTGTGATCCTTACTTGATGGAAGTAAGGGAGATGGGGCATGAAGTTATTTCTAGGAGTTGGAGACATACCAAGTTTAGCTCAGTTCTGGGCATCTTTGAAATACCTTTACAAACTTGTTCCCACATAGTAACTTGCAAATTTGAATGAGAATGTGCTTGCTTACAGCAACGTACTATATGTTCTGAATGCCCGAATTGGGAATCTGTGTCAAATCTTTGTTAGGAATTTTGTGATCCTTACTTGATGGAAGTAAGCGAGTTGGGGCATGAAGTTATTTCTAGAGGTTGGACACATACCAAGTTTAGCTCAGTTCTGGGCATCTTTGCAATACCTATACAAACTTGTTCCTACATAGTAACTTGCAACTTTGAATGAGAATGTGCTTGCTTACAGCAACGTGCTATATGTTCTGAATTCCCGAATTGGGAATCTGTGTCATATCTTTTTTAGGAATTATGTGATCCTTACTAGCTGGAAGTAAGGGAGATGGGGCATGAAGTTATTTCTAGGAGTTGGAGACATACCAAGTTTAGCTCAGTTCTGGGCATCTTTGAAATACCTTTACAAACTTGTTCCCACATAGTAACTTGCAACTTTGAATGAGAATGTGCTTGCTTACAGCAAAGTGCTATATGTTCTGAATGCCCGAATTGGGAATCTGTGTCAAAACTTTGTTAGGAATTATGTGATCCTTACTAGCTGGAAGTAAGGGAGATGGGGCATGAAGTTATTTCTAGGAATTGGACACATACAAAGTTTAGCACCGTTCGGGGTATCTTTGAAATACCTATACAAACTTGTTCCTACATAATAACTTGCAACTTTGAATGAGAATGTGCTTGCTTACAGCAACGTGCTATTTGTTCTTAATGCCCGAATTGGGAATGTGTGTCAAATGTTTGTTAGGAATTATGTGATCCTTACTAGCTGGAAGTAAGAGAGATGGGGCATGACGTTATTTCTAGGAGTTGGAGACATACCAAGTTTAGCTCAGTTCTGGGCATCTTTGAAATACCTATACAAACTTGTTCCTACATAGTAACTTGCAACTTTGAATGAGAATGTGCTTGCTTACAGCAACGTGCTATATGTTCTGAATGCCCCAATTGGGAATCTGTGTCAATACTTTGTTAGGAATTATGTGATCCTTACTAGCTGGAAGTAAGGGAGATGGGGCATGAAGTTATTTCTAGGAGTTGGACACATACAAAGTTTAGCACCGTTCGGGGTATCTTTGAAATACCTATACAAACTTGTTCCTACATAATAACTTGCAACTTTGAATGAGAATGTGCTTGCTTACAGCAACGTGCTATATGTTCTTAATGCCCGAATTGGGAATGTGTGTCAAAAGTTTGGTAGGAATTATGTGATCCTTACTAGCTGGAAGTAAGGGAGATGGGGCATGACGTTATTTCTAGGAGTTGGAGATATACCAAGTTTAGCTCAGTTCTGGGCATCTTTGAAATACCTATACAAACTTGTTCCTACATAGTAACTTGCAACTTTGAATGAGAATGTGCTTGCTTACAGCAACGTGCTATATGTTCTGAATTCCCCAATTGGGAATGTGTGTCAAATCTTTGTTAGGAATTATGTGATCCTTACTAGGTGGAAGTAAGGGAGATGGGGCATGAAGTTATTTCTAGGAGTTGGAGACATACCACGTTTAGCTCAGTTCTGGGCATCTTTGAAATACCTATACAAACTTGTTCCTACATAGTAACTTGCAACTTTGAATGAGAATGTGCTTGCTTACAGCAACGTGCTATATGTTCTGAATGCCCGAATTGGGAATCTGTGTCAAAACTTTGTTAGGAATTATGTGATCCTTACTAGCTGGAAGTAAGGGAGATGGGGCATGAAGTTATTTCTAGGAGTTGGAGACATACCACGTTTAGCTCAGTTCTGGGCATCTTTGAAATACCTATACAAACTTGTTCCTACATAGTAACTTGCATCTTTGAATGAGAATGTGCTTGCTTACAGCAACATGCTGTATGTTATGAATGTCCGAATTGGGAATCTGTGTCAAAACTTTGTTAGGAATTATGTGATCCTTACTAGCTGGAAGTAAGGGAGATGGGGCATGAAGTTATTTCTAGGAGTTGGAGACATACCAAGTTTAGCTCAGTTCTGGGCATCTTTGAAAGTCCTATTCAAACTTGTTCCTACATAGTAACTTGCAACTTTGAATGAGAATGTGCTTGCTTACAGCAACTTACTATATGTTCTGAATGCCCGAATTGGGAATCTGTGTCAAAACTTTGTTAGGAAATATGTGATCCTTACTAGCTGGAAGTAAGGGAGTTGGGGCATGAAGTTATTTCTAGAGGTTGGACACATACCAAGTTTAGCTCAGTTCTGGGCATCTTTGAAATACCTATACAAACTTGTTCCTACATAGAAACTTGCAACTTTGAATGAGAATGTGCTTGCTTACAGCAACGTGCTATATGTTCTGAATGCCCGAATTGGGAATCTGTGTCAAAACTTTGTTAGGAATTATGTGATCCTTACTAGCTGGAAGTAAGGGAGTTGGGGCATGAAGTTAATTCTAGAGGTTGGACACATACCAAGTTTAGCTCAGTTCTGGGCATCTTTGAAATACCTATACAAACTTGTTCCTACATAGTAACTTGCAACATTGAATGAGAATGTGCTTGCTTACAGCAACGTGCTATATGTTCTGAATGCCCGAATTGGGAATCTGTGTCAAATCTTTGTTAGGAATTATGTGATCCTTACTTGATGGAAGTAAGGGAGATGGGGCATGAAGTTATTTCTAGGAGTTGGAGACATACCAAGTTTAGCTCAGTTCTGGGCATCTTTGAAATACCTTTACAAACTTGTTCCCACATAGTAACTTGCAAATTTGAATGAGAATGTGCTTGCTTACAGCAACGTACTATATGTTCTGAATGCCCGAATTGGGAATCTGTGTCAAAACTTTGTTAGGAATTATGTGATCCTTACTAGCTGGAAGTAAGCGAGTTGGGGCATGAAGTTATTTCTAGAGGTTGGACACATACCAAGTTTAGCTCAGTTCTGGGCATCTTTGCAATACCTATACAAACTTGTTCCTACATAGTAACTTGCAACTTTGAATGAGAATGTGCTTGCTTACAGCAACGTGCTATATGTTCTGAATTCCCGAATTGGGAATCTGTGTCATATCTTTTTTAGGAATTATGTGATCCTTACTAGCTGGAAGTAAGGGAGATGGGGCATGAAGTTATTTCTAGGAGTTGGAGACATACCAAGTTTAGCTCAGTTCTGGGCATCTTTGAAATACCTTTACAAACTTGTTCCCACATAGTAACTTGCAACTTTGAATGAGAATGTGCTTGCTTACAGCAAAGTGCTATATGTTCTGAATGCCCGAATTGGGAATCTGTGTCAAAACTTTGTTAGGAATTATGTGATCCTTACTAGCTGGAAGTAAGGGAGATGGGGCATGAAGTTATTTCTAGGAATTGGACACATACAAAGTTTAGCACCGTTCGGGGTATCTTTGAAATACCTATACAAACTTGTTCCTACATAATAACTTGCCACTTTGAATGAGAATGTGCTTGCTTACAGCAACGTGCTATTTGTTCTTAATGCCCGAATTGGGAATGTGTGTCAAAAGTTTGTTAGGAATTATGTGATCCTTACTAGCTGGAAGTAAGAGAGATGGGGCATGACGTTATTTCTAGGAGTTGGAGACATACCAAGTTTAGCTCAGTTCTGGGCATCTTTGAAATACCTATACAAACTTGTTCCTACATAGTAACTTGCAACTTTGAATGAGAATGTGCTTGCTTACAGCAACGTGCTATATGTTCTGAATGCCCCAATTGGGAATCTGTGTCAATACTTTGTTAGGAATTATGTGATCCTTACTAGCTGGAAGTAAGGGAGATGGGGCATGAAGTTATTTCTAGGAGTTGGACACATACAAAGTTTAGCACCGTTCGGGGTATCTTTGAAATACCTATACAAACTTGTTCCTACATAATAACTTGCAACTTTGAATGAGAATGTGCTTGCTTACAGCAAAGTGCTATATGTTCTTAATGCCCGAATTGGGAATGTGTGTCAAAAGTTTGGTAGGAATTATGTGATCCTTACTAGCTGGAAGTAAGGGAGATGGGGCATGACGTTACTTCTAGGAGTTGGAGATATACCAAGTTTAGCTCAGTTCTGGGCATCTTTGAAATACCTATACAAACTTGTTCCTACATAGTAACTTGCAACTTTGAATGAGAATGTGCTTGCTTACAGCAACGTGCTGTATGTTATGAATGTCCGAATTGGGAATCTGTGTCAAAACTTTGTTAGGAATTATGTGATCCTTACTAGCTGGAAGTAAGGGAAATGGGGCATGAAGTTATTTCTAGGAGTTGGAGACATACCAAGTTTAGCTCAGTTCTGGGCATCTTTGAAAGTCCTATTCAAACTTGTTCCTACATAGTAACTTGCAACTTTGAATGAGAATGTGCTTGCTTACAGCAACTTACTATATGTTCTGAACGCCCGAATTGGGAATCTGTGTCAAAACTTTGTTAGGAATTATGTGATCCTTACTAGCTGGAAGTAAGGGAGATGGGTCATGAAGTTATTTATAGGAGTTGGAGACATACCAAGTTTAGCTCAATTCTGGGCATCTTTGAAATTCCCATACAAACTTGTTCCTACATAGTAACTTGCAACTTTGAATGAGAATGTGCTTGCTTACAGCAACGTGCTATATGTTCTGAATGCCCGAATTGGGAATCTGTGTCAAAACTTTGTTAGGAATTATGTGATCCTTACTAGTTGGAAGTAAGGGAGATGGGGCATGAAGTTATTTCTAGGAGTTGGAGACATACAACGTTTAGCTCAGTTCTGGGCATCTTTGAAATACCTATACAAACTTGTTCCTACATAGTAACTTGCAACTTTGAATGAGAATGTGCTTGCTTACAGCAACGCGCTACATGTTCTGAATGCCCGAATTGGGAATCTGTGTCAAAACTTTGTTAGGAATTATGTGATCCTTACTAGCTGGAAGTAAGGGAGTTGGGGCATGAAGTTATTTCTAGGAGTTGGACACATACCAAGTTTAGCTCAGTTCTGGTCATCTTTGAAATACCTATACAAACTTGTTCCTACATAGTAACTTGCACCTTTGAATGAGAATGTGCTTGCTTACAGCAACGTGCTATATGTTCTGAATGCCCGAATTGGGAATCTGTGTCAAATCTTTGTTAGGAATTATGTGATCCTTACTAGCTGGAAGTAAGGGAGATGGGGCATGACGTTATTTCTAGGAGTTGGAGACATACCAAGTTTAGCTCAGTTCTGAGCATCTTTGAAATACCTATACAAACTTGTTCCTACATAGTAACTTGCAACTTTGAATGAGAATGTGCTTGCTTACAGCAACGTACTATATGTTTTGAACGCCCGAATTGGGAATCTGTGTCAAAACTTTGTTAGGAATTATGTGATCCTTACTAGCTGGAAGTAAGGGAGATGGGGCATGATGTTATTTCTAGGAGTTGGAGACATACAAAGTTTATCACCGTTCGGGATATCTTTGAAATACCTATACAAACTTGTTCCTTCATAGTAAATTGCAACTTTGAATGAGAATGTGCTTGCTTACAGCAACGTACTATATGTTTTGAACGCCCGAATTGGGAATCTGTGTCAAAACTTTGTTAGGAATTATGTGATCCTTACTAGCTGGAAGTAAGGGAGATGGGTCATGAAGTTATTTATAGGAGTTGGAGACATACCAAGTTTAGCTCAATTCTGGGCATCTTTGAAATTCCCATACAAACTTGTTCCTACATAGTAACTTGCAACTTTGAATGAGAATGTGCTTGCTTACAGCAACGTGCTATATGTTCTGAATGCCCGAATTGGGAATCTGTGTCAAAACTTTGTTAGGAATTATGTGATCCTTACTAGTTGGAAGTAAGGGAGATGGGGCATGAAGTTATTTCTAGGAGTTGGAGACATACAACGTTTAGCTCAGTTCTGGGCATCTTTGAAATACCTATACAAACTTGTTCCTACATAGTAACTTGCAACTTTGAATGAGAATGTGCTTGCTTACAGCAACGTGCTACATGTTCTGAATGCCCCAATTGGGAATCTGTGTCAAAACATCGTTAGGAATTATGTGATCCTTACTAGCTGGAAGTAAGGGAGATGGGGCAAGGAGTTATTTCTTGGAGTTGGACACATACCCAGTTTAGCTCAATTCTGGGCGTCTTTGAAATACCTATACGAACTTGTTCCTACATATTAACTTGCAACTTTGAATGAGAATGTGCTTGCTTACAGCAACGTGCTATATGTTCTGAATGCCCGAATTGGGAATCTGTGTCAAAATGTTAGGAATTATGTGATCCTTACTAGGTGGAAGTAAGGGAGTTGGGGCATGAAGGTATTTCTAGGAGTTGAACACATACCAAGTTTAGCACAGTTCTGGGCATCTTTGAAATACCTATACAAACTTGTTCCTACATAGTAACTTGCAACTTTGAATGAGAATGTGCTTGCTTACAGCAACGTGCTATATGTTCTGACTGCCCGAATTGGTAATCTGTGTCAAAACATTGTTAGAAATTATGTGATCCTTACTAGATGGAAGTAAGGGAGATGGGGCATGAAGTTATTTCTAGGAGTTCGAGACATACCAAGTTTAGCTCAGTTCTGGGCATCTTTGAAATACCTATACAAACTTGTTCCTACATAGTAACTTGCATCTTTGAATGAGAATGTGCTTGCTTACAACAACGTGCTATATGTTCTGAATGCCCGAATTGGGAATCTGTGTCAAAACTTTGTTAGGAATTATGTGATCCTTACTAGATTGAAGGAAGGGAGATGGGGCATGAAGTTATTTCTAGGAGTCGGAGACATACCAAGTTTAGCTCAGTTTTGGGCATCTTTGAAATACCTTTACAAACTTGTTCCCACATAGTAACTTGCAACTTTGAATGAGAATGTGCTTGCTTACAGCAACGTGCTATATGTTCTGAATGCCCGAATTGGGAATCTGTGTCAAAACTTTGTTAGGAATTATGTGATCCTTAATAGCTGGAAGTAAGGGAGATGGGGCATGACGTTATTTCTAGGAGTTGGAGACATACCAAGTTTAGCTCAGTTCTGGGCATCTTTGAAATACATATACAAACTTGTTCCTACATAGTAACTTGCAACTTTGAATGAGAATGTGCTTGCTTACAGCAATGTGCTATATGTTCTGACTGCCCGAATTGGTAATCTGTGTCAAAACTTTGTTAGGAATTATGTGATCCTTACTAGCTGGAAGTAAGGGAGATGGGGCATGAAGTTATTTCTAGGAGTTGTGGACATACCACGTTTAGCTCAGTTCTGGGCATCTTTGAAATACCTATACAAACTTGTTCCTACATAGTAACGTGCCACTTTGAATGAGAATGTGCTTGCTTACAGCAACGTGCTATATGATCTGAATGCCCGAATTGGGATTCTGAGTCAAATCTTTGTTAGGAATTATGTCATCCATACTAGCTGGAAGTAAGGGAGATGGGGCATGAAGTTATTTCTAGGAGTTGGGACATACCACGTTTATCTCAGTTGCTGGTCATCTTTGAAATACCTATACAAACTTGTTCCTACATAGTAACTTGCATCTTTGAATGAGAATGTGCTTGCTTACAGCAACCTGCTATATATCCTGAATGTCCGAATTGGGAATCTGTGTCAAATCTTTGTTAGGAATTATGTGATCCTTACTAGCTGGAAGTAAGGGAGATGGGGCATGAAGTTATTTCTAGGAGTTGGAGACATACCAAGTTTAGCTCAGTTCTGGGCATCTTTGAAATACCTATACAAACTTGTTCCTACATAGTAACTTGCAACATTGAATGAGAATGTGCTTGCTTACAGCAACGTGCTATATGTTATGAATGCCCGAATTGGGAATCTGTGTCAAATCTTTGTTAGGAATTTTGTGATCCTTACTTGATGGAAGTAAGGGAGATGGGGCATGAAGTTATTTCTAGGAGTTGGAGACATACCAAGTTTAGCTCAGTTCTGGGCATCTTTGAAATACCTTTACAAACTTGTTCCCACATAGTAACTTGCAAATTTGAATGAGAATGTGCTTGCTTACAGCAACGTACTATATGTTCTGAATGCCCGAATTGGGAATCTGTGTCAAAACTTTGTTAGGAATTATGTGATCCTTACTAGCTGGAAGTAAGCGAGTTGGGGCATGAAGTTATTTCTAGAGGTTGGACACATACCAAGTTTAGCTCAGTTCTGGGCATCTTTGCAATACCTATACAAACTTGTTCCTACATAGTAACTTGCAACTTTGAATGAGAATGTGCTTGCTTACAGCAACGTGCTATATGTTCTGAATTCCCGAATTGGGAATCTGTGTCATATCTTTTTTAGGAATTATGTGATCCTTACTAGCTGGAAGTAAGGGAGATGGGGCATGAAGTTATTTCTAGGAGTTGGAGACATACCAAGTTTAGCTCAGTTCTGGGCATCTTTGAAATACCTTTACAAACTTGTTCCCACATAGTAACTTGCAACTTTGAATGAGAATGTGCTTGCTTACAGCAAAGTGCTATATGTTCTGAATGCCCGAATTGGGAATCTGTGTCAAAACTTTGTTAGGAATTATGTGATCCTTACTAGCTGGAAGTAAGGGAGATGGGGCATGAAGTTATTTCTAGGAATTGGACACATACAAAGTTTAGCACCGTTCGGGGTATCTTTGAAATACCTATACAAACTTGTTCCTACATAATAACTTGCAACTTTGAATGAGAATGTGCTTGCTTACAGCAACGTGCTATTTGTTCTTAATGCCCGAATTGGGAATGTGTGTCAAATGTTTGTTAGGAATTATGTGATCCTTACTAGCTGGAAGTAAGAGAGATGGGGCATGACGTTATTTCTAGGAGTTGGAGACATACCAAGTTTAGCTCAGTTCTGGGCATCTTTGAAATACCTATACAAACTTGTTCCTACATAGTAACTTGCAACTTTGAATGAGAATGTGCTTGCTTACAGCAACGTGCTATATGTTCTGAATGCCCCAATTGGGAATCTGTGTCAATACTTTGTTAGGAATTATGTGATCCTTACTAGCTGGAAGTAAGGGAGATGGGGCATGAAGTTATTTCTAGGAGTTGGACACATACAAAGTTTAGCACCGTTCGGGGTATCTTTGAAATACCTATACAAACTTGTTCCTACATAATAACTTGCAACTTTGAATGAGAATGTGCTTGCTTACAGCAACGTGCTATATGTTCTTAATGCCCGAATTGGGAATGTGTGTCAAAAGTTTGGTAGGAATTATGTGATCCTTACTAGCTGGAAGTAAGGGAGATGGGGCATGACGTTATTTCTAGGAGTTGGAGATATACCAAGTTTAGCTCAGTTCTGGGCATCTTTGAAATACCTATACAAACTTGTTCCTACATAGTAACTTGCAACTTTGAATGAGAATGTGCTTGCTTACAGCAACGTGCTATATGTTCTGAATTCCCCAATTGGGAATGTGTGTCAAATCTTTGTTAGGAATTATGTGATCCTTACTAGGTGGAAGTAAGGGAGATGGGGCATGAAGTTATTTCTAGGAGTTGGAGACATACCACGTTTAGCTCAGTTCTGGGCATCTTTGAAATACCTATACAAACTTGTTCCTACATAGTAACTTGCAACTTTGAATGAGAATGTGCTTGCTTACAGCAACGTGCTATATGTTCTGAATGCCCGAATTGGGAATCTGTGTCAAAACTTTGTTAGGAATTATGTGATCCTTACTAGCTGGAAGTAAGGGAGATGGGGCATGAAGTTATTTCTAGGAGTTGGAGACATACCACGTTTAGCTCAGTTCTGGGCATCTTTGAAATACCTATACAAACTTGTTCCTACATAGTAACTTGCATCTTTGAATGAGAATGTGCTTGCTTACAGCAACATGCTGTATGTTATGAATGTCCGAATTGGGAATCTGTGTCAAAACTTTGTTAGGAATTATGTGATCCTTACTAGCTGGAAGTAAGGGAGATGGGGCATGAAGTTATTTCTAGGAGTTGGAGACATACCAAGTTTAGCTCAGTTCTGGGCATCTTTGAAAGTCCTATTCAAACTTGTTCCTACATAGTAACTTGCAACTTTGAATGAGAATGTGCTTGCTTACAGCAACTTACTATATGTTCTGAATGCCCGAATTGGGAATCTGTGTCAAAACTTTGTTAGGAAATATGTGATCCTTACTAGCTGGAAGTAAGGGAGTTGGGGCATGAAGTTATTTCTAGAGGTTGGACACATACCAAGTTTAGCTCAGTTCTGGGCATCTTTGAAATACCTATACAAACTTGTTCCTACATAGAAACTTGCAACTTTGAATGAGAATGTGCTTGCTTACAGCAACGTGCTATATGTTCTGAATGCCCGAATTGGGAATCTGTGTCAAAACTTTGTTAGGAATTATGTGATCCTTACTAGCTGGAAGTAAGGGAGTTGGGGCATGAAGTTAATTCTAGAGGTTGGACACATACCAAGTTTAGCTCAGTTCTGGGCATCTTTGAAATACCTATACAAACTTGTTCCTACATAGTAACTTGCAACATTGAATGAGAATGTGCTTGCTTACAGCAACGTGCTATATGTTCTGAATGCCCGAATTGGGAATCTGTGTCAAATCTTTGTTAGGAATTATGTGATCCTTACTTGATGGAAGTAAGGGAGATGGGGCATGAAGTTATTTCTAGGAGTTGGAGACATACCAAGTTTAGCTCAGTTCTGGGCATCTTTGAAATACCTTTACAAACTTGTTCCCACATAGTAACTTGCAAATTTGAATGAGAATGTGCTTGCTTACAGCAACGTACTATATGTTCTGAATGCCCGAATTGGGAATCTGTGTCAAAACTTTGTTAGGAATTATGTGATCCTTACTAGCTGGAAGTAAGCGAGTTGGGGCATGAAGTTATTTCTAGAGGTTGGACACATACCAAGTTTAGCTCAGTTCTGGGCATCTTTGCAATACCTATACAAACTTGTTCCTACATAGTAACTTGCAACTTTGAATGAGAATGTGCTTGCTTACAGCAACGTGCTATATGTTCTGAATTCCCGAATTGGGAATCTGTGTCATATCTTTTTTAGGAATTATGTGATCCTTACTAGCTGGAAGTAAGGGAGATGGGGCATGAAGTTATTTCTAGGAGTTGGAGACATACCAAGTTTAGCTCAGTTCTGGGCATCTTTGAAATACCTTTACAAACTTGTTCCCACATAGTAACTTGCAACTTTGAATGAGAATGTGCTTGCTTACAGCAAAGTGCTATATGTTCTGAATGCCCGAATTGGGAATCTGTGTCAAAACTTTGTTAGGAATTATGTGATCCTTACTAGCTGGAAGTAAGGGAGATGGGGCATGAAGTTATTTCTAGGAATTGGACACATACAAAGTTTAGCACCGTTCGGGGTATCTTTGAAATACCTATACAAACTTGTTCCTACATAATAACTTGCCACTTTGAATGAGAATGTGCTTGCTTACAGCAACGTGCTATTTGTTCTTAATGCCCGAATTGGGAATGTGTGTCAAAAGTTTGTTAGGAATTATGTGATCCTTACTAGCTGGAAGTAAGAGAGATGGGGCATGACGTTATTTCTAGGAGTTGGAGACATACCAAGTTTAGCTCAGTTCTGGGCATCTTTGAAATACCTATACAAACTTGTTCCTACATAGTAACTTGCAACTTTGAATGAGAATGTGCTTGCTTACAGCAACGTGCTATATGTTCTGAATGCCCCAATTGGGAATCTGTGTCAATACTTTGTTAGGAATTATGTGATCCTTACTAGCTGGAAGTAAGGGAGATGGGGCATGAAGTTATTTCTAGGAGTTGGACACATACAAAGTTTAGCACCGTTCGGGGTATCTTTGAAATACCTATACAAACTTGTTCCTACATAATAACTTGCAACTTTGAATGAGAATGTGCTTGCTTACAGCAAAGTGCTATATGTTCTTAATGCCCGAATTGGGAATGTGTGTCAAAAGTTTGGTAGGAATTATGTGATCCTTACTAGCTGGAAGTAAGGGAGATGGGGCATGACGTTACTTCTAGGAGTTGGAGATATACCAAGTTTAGCTCAGTTCTGGGCATCTTTGAAATACCTATACAAACTTGTTCCTACATAGTAACTTGCAACTTTGAATGAGAATGTGCTTGCTTACAGCAACGTGCTGTATGTTATGAATGTCCGAATTGGGAATCTGTGTCAAAACTTTGTTAGGAATTATGTGATCCTTACTAGCTGGAAGTAAGGGAAATGGGGCATGAAGTTATTTCTAGGAGTTGGAGACATACCAAGTTTAGCTCAGTTCTGGGCATCTTTGAAAGTCCTATTCAAACTTGTTCCTACATAGTAACTTGCAACTTTGAATGAGAATGTGCTTGCTTACAGCAACTTACTATATGTTCTGAATGCCCGAATTGGGAATCTGTGTCAAAACTTTGTTAGGAATTATGTGATCCTTACTAGCTGGAAGTAAGGGAGTTGGGGCATGAAGTTATTTCTAGAGGTTGGACACATACCAAGTTTAGCTCAGTTCTGGGCATCTTTGAAATACCTATACAAACTTGTTCCTACATAGTAACTTGCAACTTTGAATGAGAATGTGCTTGCTTACAGCAACGTACTATATGTTCTGAATGCCCGAATTGGGAATCTGTGTCAAATCTTTGTTAGGAATTATTTGATCCTTACTAGCTGAAATCAAGGGAGATGGGGCATGAAGTTATTTCTAGGAGTTGGAGACATACAACGTTTAGCTCAGTTCTGGGCATCTTTGAAATACCTATACAAACTTGTTCCTACATAGTAACTTGCAACTTTGAATGGGAATGTGCTTGCTTACAGCAACGTGCTATATGTTCTGAATGCCCGAACTGGGAATCTGTGTCAAAACTTTGTTAGGAATTATGTGATCCTTACTAGCTGGAAGTAAGGGAGATGGGGCATGAAGTTATTTCTAGGAGTTGGAGACATACAACGTTTAGCTGAGTTCTGGGCATCTTTGAAATACCTTTACAAACTTGTTCCTACTTAGTAACTTGCAACTTTGAATGAGAATGTGCTTGCTTACAGCAACGTGCTATATGTTCTGAATGCCCGAATTGGGAATCTGTGTTAAAACTTTGTTAGAAATTATGTGATCCTTACTAGCTGGAAGTAAGGGAGATGGGGCATGAAGTTATTTCTAGGAGTTGGAGACATACAACGTTTAGCTCAGTTCTGGGCATCTTTGAAATACCTATACAAACTTGTTCCTACATAGTAACTTGCAACTTTGAATGAGAATGTGCTTGCTTACAGCAACGTGCTATATGTTCTGAATGCCCCAATTGGGAATCTGTGTCAATACTTTGTTAGGAATTATGTGATCCTTACTAGCTGGAAGTAAGGGAGATGGGGCATGAAGTTATTTCTAGGAGTTGGACACATACAAAGTTTAGCACCGTTCGGGGTATCTTTGAAATACCTATACAAACTTGTTCCTACATAATAACTTGCAACTTTGAATGAGAATGTGCTTGCTTACAGCAACGTGCTATATGTTCTTAATGCCCGAATTGGGAATGTGTGTCAAAAGTTTGGTAGGAATTATGTGATCCTTACTAGCTGGAAGTAAGGGAGATGGGGCATGACGTTATTTCTAGGAGTTGGAGATATACCAAGTTTAGCTCAGTTCTGGGCATCTTTGAAATACCTATACAAACTTGTTCCTACATAGTAACTTGCAACTTTGAATGAGAATGTGCTTGCTTACAGCAACGTGCTATATGTTCTGAATTCCCCAATTGGGAATGTGTGTCAAATCTTTGTTAGGAATTATGTGATCCTTACTAGGTGGAAGTAAGGGAGATGGGGCATGAAGTTATTTCTAGGAGTTGGAGACATACCACGTTTAGCTCAGTTCTGGGCATCTTTGAAATACCTATACAAACTTGTTCCTACATAGTAACTTGCAACTTTGAATGAGAATGTGCTTGCTTACAGCAACGTGCTATATGTTCTGAATGCCCGAATTGGGAATCTGTGTCAAAACTTTGTTAGGAATTATGTGATCCTTACTAGCTGGAAGTAAGGGAGATGGGGCATGAAGTTATTTCTAGGAGTTGGAGACATACCACGTTTAGCTCAGTTCTGGGCATCTTTGAAATACCTATACAAACTTGTTCCTACATAGTAACTTGCATCTTTGAATGAGAATGTGCTTGCTTACAGCAACATGCTGTATGTTATGAATGTCCGAATTGGGAATCTGTGTCAAAACTTTGTTAGGAATTATGTGATCCTTACTAGCTGGAAGTAAGGGAGATGGGGCATGAAGTTATTTCTAGGAGTTGGAGACATACCAAGTTTAGCTCAGTTCTGGGCATCTTTGAAAGTCCTATTCAAACTTGTTCCTACATAGTAACTTGCAACTTTGAATGAGAATGTGCTTGCTTACAGCAACTTACTATATGTTCTGAATGCCCGAATTGGGAATCTGTGTCAAAACTTTGTTAGGAAATATGTGATCCTTACTAGCTGGAAGTAAGGGAGTTGGGGCATGAAGTTATTTCTAGAGGTTGGACACATACCAAGTTTAGCTCAGTTCTGGGCATCTTTGAAATACCTATACAAACTTGTTCCTACATAGAAACTTGCAACTTTGAATGAGAATGTGCTTGCTTACAGCAACGTGCTATATGTTCTGAATGCCCGAATTGGGAATCTGTGTCAAAACTTTGTTAGGAATTATGTGATCCTTACTAGCTGGAAGTAAGGGAGTTGGGGCATGAAGTTAATTCTAGAGGTTGGACACATACCAAGTTTAGCTCAGTTCTGGGCATCTTTGAAATACCTATACAAACTTGTTCCTACATAGTAACTTGCAACATTGAATGAGAATGTGCTTGCTTACAGCAACGTGCTATATGTTCTGAATGCCCGAATTGGGAATCTGTGTCAAATCTTTGTTAGGAATTATGTGATCCTTACTTGATGGAAGTAAGGGAGATGGGGCATGAAGTTATTTCTAGGAGTTGGAGACATACCAAGTTTAGCTCAGTTCTGGGCATCTTTGAAATACCTTTACAAACTTGTTCCCACATAGTAACTTGCAAATTTGAATGAGAATGTGCTTGCTTACAGCAACGTACTATATGTTCTGAATGCCCGAATTGGGAATCTGTGTCAAAACTTTGTTAGGAATTATGTGATCCTTACTAGCTGGAAGTAAGCGAGTTGGGGCATGAAGTTATTTCTAGAGGTTGGACACATACCAAGTTTAGCTCAGTTCTGGGCATCTTTGCAATACCTATACAAACTTGTTCCTACATAGTAACTTGCAACTTTGAATGAGAATGTGCTTGCTTACAGCAACGTGCTATATGTTCTGAATTCCCGAATTGGGAATCTGTGTCATATCTTTTTTAGGAATTATGTGATCCTTACTAGCTGGAAGTAAGGGAGATGGGGCATGAAGTTATTTCTAGGAGTTGGAGACATACCAAGTTTAGCTCAGTTCTGGGCATCTTTGAAATACCTTTACAAACTTGTTCCCACATAGTAACTTGCAACTTTGAATGAGAATGTGCTTGCTTACAGCAAAGTGCTATATGTTCTGAATGCCCGAATTGGGAATCTGTGTCAAAACTTTGTTAGGAATTATGTGATCCTTACTAGCTGGAAGTAAGGGAGATGGGGCATGAAGTTATTTCTAGGAATTGGACACATACAAAGTTTAGCACCGTTCGGGGTATCTTTGAAATACCTATACAAACTTGTTCCTACATAATAACTTGCCACTTTGAATGAGAATGTGCTTGCTTACAGCAACGTGCTATTTGTTCTTAATGCCCGAATTGGGAATGTGTGTCAAAAGTTTGTTAGGAATTATGTGATCCTTACTAGCTGGAAGTAAGAGAGATGGGGCATGACGTTATTTCTAGGAGTTGGAGACATACCAAGTTTAGCTCAGTTCTGGGCATCTTTGAAATACCTATACAAACTTGTTCCTACATAGTAACTTGCAACTTTGAATGAGAATGTGCTTGCTTACAGCAACGTGCTATATGTTCTGAATGCCCCAATTGGGAATCTGTGTCAATACTTTGTTAGGAATTATGTGATCCTTACTAGCTGGAAGTAAGGGAGATGGGGCATGAAGTTATTTCTAGGAGTTGGACACATACAAAGTTTAGCACCGTTCGGGGTATCTTTGAAATACCTATACAAACTTGTTCCTACATAATAACTTGCAACTTTGAATGAGAATGTGCTTGCTTACAGCAAAGTGCTATATGTTCTTAATGCCCGAATTGGGAATGTGTGTCAAAAGTTTGGTAGGAATTATGTGATCCTTACTAGCTGGAAGTAAGGGAGATGGGGCATGACGTTACTTCTAGGAGTTGGAGATATACCAAGTTTAGCTCAGTTCTGGGCATCTTTGAAATACCTATACAAACTTGTTCCTACATAGTAACTTGCAACTTTGAATGAGAATGTGCTTGCTTACAGCAACGTGCTGTATGTTATGAATGTCCGAATTGGGAATCTGTGTCAAAACTTTGTTAGGAATTATGTGATCCTTACTAGCTGGAAGTAAGGGAAATGGGGCATGAAGTTATTTCTAGGAGTTGGAGACATACCAAGTTTAGCTCAGTTCTGGGCATCTTTGAAAGTCCTATTCAAACTTGTTCCTACATAGTAACTTGCAACTTTGAATGAGAATGTGCTTGCTTACAGCAACTTACTATATGTTCTGAATGCCCGAATTGGGAATCTGTGTCAAAACTTTGTTAGGAATTATGTGATCCTTACTAGCTGGAAGTAAGGGAGTTGGGGCATGAAGTTATTTCTAGAGGTTGGACACATACCAAGTTTAGCTCAGTTCTGGGCATCTTTGAAATACCTATACAAACTTGTTCCTACATAGTAACTTGCAACTTTGAATGAGAATGTGCTTGCTTACAGCAACGTACTATATGTTCTGAATGCCCGAATTGGGAATCTGTGTCAAATCTTTGTTAGGAATTATTTGATCCTTACTAGCTGAAATCAAGGGAGATGGGGCATGAAGTTATTTCTAGGAGTTGGAGACATACCAAGTTTAGCTCAGTTTTGGGCATCTTTGAAATACCTTTACAAACTTGTTCCCACATAGTAACTTGCAACTTTGAATGAGAATGTGCTTGCTTACAGCAACGTGCTATATGTTCTGAATGCCCGAATTGGGAATCTGTGTTAAAACTTTGTTAGAAATTATGTGATCCTTACTAGATGGAAGTAAGGGAGATGGGGCATGAAGTTATTTCTAGGAGTTGGAGACATACAACGTTTAGCTCAGTTCTGGGCATCTTTGAAATACCTATACAAACTTGTTCCTACATAGTAACTTGCAACTTTGAATGGGAATGTGCTTGCTTACAGCAACGTGCTATATGTTCTGAATGCCCGAACTGGGAATCTGTGTCAAAACTTTGTTAGGAATTATGTGATCCTTACTAGCTGGAAGTAAGGGAGATGGGGCATGAAGTTATTTCTAGGAGTTGGAGACATACAACGTTTAGCTGAGTTCTGGGCATCTTTGAAATACCTTTACAAACTTGTTCCTACTTAGTAACTTGCAACTTTGAATGAGAATGTGCTTGCTTACAGCAACGTGCTATATGTTCTGAATGCCCGAATTGGGAATCTGTGTTAAAACTTTGTTAGAAATTATGTGATCCTTACTAGCTGGAAGTAAGGGAGATGGGGCATGAAGTTATTTCTAGGAGTTGGAGACATACAACGTTTAGCTCAGTTCTGGGCATCTTTGAAATACCTATACAAACTTGTTCCTTCATAGTAACTTGCAACTTTGAATGAGAAAGTGTTTGCTTACAGCAACGCGCTACATGTTCTGAATGCCCGAATTGGGAATCTGTGTCAAAACTTTGTTAGGAATTATGTGATCCTTACTAGCTGGAAGTAAGGGAGTTGGGGCATGAAGTTATTTCTAGAGGTTGGACACATACCAAGTTTAGCTCAGTTCTGGTCATCTTTGAAATACCTATACAAACTTGTTCCTACATAGTAACTTGCACCTTTGAATGAGAATGTGCTTGCTTACAGCAACGTGCTATATGTTCTGAATGCCCGAATTGGGAATCTGTGTCAAATCTTTGTTAGGAATTATGTGATCCTTACTAGCTGGAAGTAAGGGAGATGGGGCATGACGTTATTTCTAGGAGTTGGAGACATACCAAGTTTAGCTCAGTTCTGGGCATCTTTGAAATACCTATACAAACTTGTTCCTACATAGTAACTTGCAACTTTAAATGAGAATGTGCTTGCTTACAACAACGTGTTATATGTTATGAATGCCCCAATTGGGAATCTGTGTCAAAACTTTGTTAGGAATTATGTGATCCTTACTAGCTGGAAGTAAGGGAGATGGGGCATGAAGTTATTTCTAGGAGTTGGACACATACCAAGTTTAGCTCAGTTCTGGGCATCTTTGAAATACCTTTACAAACTTGTTCCCACATAGTAACTTGCAACTTTGAATGAGAATGTGCTTGCTTACAGCAACGTACTATATGTTCTGAATGCCCGAATTGGGAATCTGTGTCAAAACTTTGTTAGGAATTATGTGATCCTTACTAGCTGGAAGTAAGGGAGTTGGGGCATGAAGTTATTTCTAGAGGTTGGACACATACCAAGTTTAGCTCAGTCTGGGCATCTTTGAAATACCTATACAAACTTGTTCCTACATAGTAACTTGCAACTTTGAATGAGAATGTGCTTGCTTACAGCAACGTGCTATATGTTCTGAATGCCCGAATTGGGAATCTGTGTCATATCTTTGTTAGGAATTATGTGATCCTTACTAGCTGGAAGTAAGGGAGATGGGGGAATGAAGTTATTTCTAGGAGTTGGAGACATACCAAGTTTAGCTCAGTTCTGGGCATCTTTGAAATACCTTTACAAACTTGTTCCCACATAATAACTTGCAACTTTGAATGGGAATGTGCTTGCTTACAGCAACGTGCTATATGTTCTGAATGCCCGAATTGGGAATCTGTGTCAAAACTTTGTTAGGAATTATGTGATCCTTACTAGCTGGAAGTAAGGGAGATGGGGCATGAAGTTATTTCTAGGAGTTGGAGACATACAACGTTTAGCTCAGTTCTGGGCATCTTTGAAATACGTATACAAACTTGTTCCTTCATAGTAACTTGCAACTTTGAATGAGAAAGTGCTTGCTTACAGCAACGCGCTACATGTTCTGAATGCCCGAATTGGGAATCTGTGTCAAAACTTTGTTAGGAATTATGTGATCCTTACTAGCTGGAAGTAAGGGAGATGGGGCATGAAGTTATTTCTAGGAGTAGGAGACATACCAAGTTTAGCTCAGTTCTGGGCATCTTTGAAATACCTGTACAAACTTGTTCCTACATAGTAACTTGCAACATTGAATGAGAATGTGCTTGCTTACAGCAACGTGCTACATGTTCTGAATACCCGAATTGGGAATCTGTGTCAAAACTTTGTTAGGAATTATGTGATCCTTACTAGCTGGAAGTAAGGGAGTTGGGGCATGAAGATATTTCTAGGAGTTGGAGACATACCAAGTTTAGCACAGTTCTGGGCATCATTGAAATACCTTTACAAACTTGTTCCTACATAGTAACTTGCAACTTTGAATGAGAATGTGCTTGTTTACAGCAACGTGCTATATGTTCTGAATGCCCGAATTGGGAATCTGTGTCAAAACTTTGTTAGGAATTATGTGATCCTTACTAGCTGGAAGTAAGGGAGTTGGGGCATGAAGTTAATTCTAGAGGTTGGACACATACCAAGTTTAGCTCAGTTCTGGGCATCTTTGAAATACCTATACAAACTTGTTCCTACATAGTAACTTGCAACATTGAATGAGAATGTGCTTGCTTACAGCAACGTGCTATATGTTCTGAATGCCCGAATTGGGAATCTGTGTCAAATCTTTGTTAGGAATTATGTGATCCTTACTTGATGGAAGTAAGGGAGATGGGGCATGAAGTTATTTCTAGGAGTTGGAGACATACCAAGTTTAGCTCAGTTCTGGGCATCTTTGAAATACCTTTACAAACTTGTTCCCACATAGTAACTTGCAAATTTGAATGAGAATGTGCTTGCTTACAGCAACGTACTATATGTTCTGAATGCCCGAATTGGGAATCTGTGTCAAAACTTTGTTAGGAATTATGTGATCCTTACTAGCTGGAAGTAAGCGAGTTGGGGCATGAAGTTATTTCTAGAGGTTGGACACATACCAAGTTTAGCTCAGTTCTGGGCATCTTTGCAATACCTATACAAACTTGTTCCTACATAGTAACTTGCAACTTTGAATGAGAATGTGCTTGCTTACAGCAACGTGCTATATGTTCTGAATTCCCGAATTGGGAATCTGTGTCATATCTTTTTTAGGAATTATGTGATCCTTACTAGCTGGAAGTAAGGGAGATGGGGCATGAAGTTATTTCTAGGAGTTGGAGACATACCAAGTTTAGCTCAGTTCTGGGCATCTTTGAAATACCTTTACAAACTTGTTCCCACATAGTAACTTGCAACTTTGAATGAGAATGTGCTTGCTTACAGCAAAGTGCTATATGTTCTGAATGCCCGAATTGGGAATCTGTGTCAAAACTTTGTTAGGAATTATGTGATCCTTACTAGCTGGAAGTAAGGGAGATGGGGCATGAAGTTATTTCTAGGAATTGGACACATACAAAGTTTAGCACCGTTCGGGGTATCTTTGAAATACCTATACAAACTTGTTCCTACATAATAACTTGCAACTTTGAATGAGAATGTGCTTGCTTACAGCAACGTGCTATTTGTTCTTAATGCCCGAATTGGGAATGTGTGTCAAAAGTTTGTTAGGAATTATGTGATCCTTACTAGCTGGAAGTAAGAGAGATGGGGCATGACGTTATTTCTAGGAGTTGGAGACATACCAAGTTTAGCTCAGTTCTGGGCATCTTTGAAATACCTATACAAACTTGTTCCTACATAGTAACTTGCAACTTTGAATGAGAATGTGCTTGCTTACAGCAACGTGCTATATGTTCTGAATGCCCCAATTGGGAATCTGTGTCAATACTTTGTTAGGAATTATGTGATCCTTACTAGCTGGAAGTAAGGGAGATGGGGCATGAAGTTATTTCTAGGAGTTGGACACATACAAAGTTTAGCACCGTTCGGGGTATCTTTGAAATACCTATACAAACTTGTTCCTACATAATAACTTGCAACTTTGAATGAGAATGTGCTTGCTTACAGCAAAGTGCTATATGTTCTTAATGCCCGAATTGGGAATGTGTGTCAAAAGTTTGGTAGGAATTATGTGATCCTTACTAGCTGGAAGTAAGGGAGATGGGGCATGACGTTACTTCTAGGAGTTGGAGATATACCAAGTTTAGCTCAGTTCTGGGCATCTTTGAAATACCTATACAAACTTGTTCCTACATAGTAACTTGCAACTTTGAATGAGAATGTGCTTGCTTACAGCAACGTGCTGTATGTTATGAATGTCCGAATTGGGAATCTGTGTCAAAACTTTGTTAGGAATTATGTGATCCTTACTAGCTGGAAGTAAGGGAAATGGGGCATGAAGTTATTTCTAGGAGTTGGAGACATACCAAGTTTAGCTCAGTTCTGGGCATCTTTGAAAGTCCTATTCAAACTTGTTCCTACATAGTAACTTGCAACTTTGAATGAGAATGTGCTTGCTTACAGCAACTTACTATATGTTCTGAATGCCCGAATTGGGAATCTGTGTCAAAACTTTGTTAGGAATTATGTGATCCTTACTAGCTGGAAGTAAGGGAGTTGGGGCATGAAGTTATTTCTAGAGGTTGGACACATACCAAGTTTAGCTCAGTTCTGGGCATCTTTGAAATACCTATACAAACTTGTTCCTACATAGTAACTTGCAACATTGAATGAGAATGTGCTTGCTTACAGCAACGTACTATATGTTCTGAATGCCCGAATTGGGAATCTGTGTCAAATCTTTGTTAGGAATTATTTGATCCTTACTAGCTGAAATCAAGGGAGATGGGGCATGAAGTTATTTCTAGGAGTTGGAGACATACCAAGTTTAGCTCAGTTTTGGGCATCTTTGAAATACCTTTACAAACTTGTTCCCACATAGTAACTTGCAACTTTGAATGAGAATGTGCTTGCTTACAGCAACGTGCTATATGTTCTGAATGCCCGAATTGGGAATCTGTGTTAAAACTTTGTTAGAAATTATGTGATCCTTACTAGATGGAAGTAAGGGAGATGGGGCATGAAGTTATTTCTAGGAGTTGGAGACATACAACGTTTAGCTCAGTTCTGGGCATCTTTGAAATACCTATACAAACTTGTTCCTACATAGTAACTTGCAACTTTGACTGAGAATGTGCTTGCTTACAGCAACGTGCTATATGTTCTGAATGCCCGAACTGGGAATCTGTGTCAAAACTTTGTTAGGAATTATGTGATCCTTACTAGCTGGAAGTAAGGGAGATGGGGCATGAAGTTATTTCTAGGAGTTGGAGACATACAACGTTTAGCTGAGTTCTGGGCATCTTTGAAATACCTTTACAAACTTGTTCCTACTTAGTAACTTGCAACTTTGAATGAGAATGTGCTTGCTTACAGCAACGTGCTATATGTTCTGAATGCCCGAATTGGGAATCTGTGTTAAAACTTTGTTAGAAATTATGTGATCCTTACTAGCTGGAAGTAAGGGAGATGGGGCATGAAGTTATTTCTAGGAGTTGGAGACATACAACGTTTAGCTCAGTTCTGGGCATCTTTGAAATACCTATACAAACTTGTTCCTTCATAGTAACTTGCAACTTTGAATGAGAAAGTGTTTGCTTACAGCAACGCGCTACATGTTCTGAATGCCCGAATTGGGAATCTGTGTCAAAACTTTGTTAGGAATTATGTGATCCTTACTAGCTGGAAGTAAGGGAGTTGGGGCATGAAGTTATTTCTAGAGGTTGGACACATACCAAGTTTAGCTCAGTTCTGGTCATCTTTGAAATACCTATACAAACTTGTTCCTACATAGTAACTTGCACCTTTGAATGAGAATGTGCTTGCTTACAGCAACGTGCTATATGTTCTGAATGCCCGAATTGGGAATCTGTGTCAAATCTTTGTTAGGAATTATGTGATCCTTACTAGCTGGAAGTAAGGGAGATGGGGCATGACGTTATTTCTAGGAGTTGGAGACATACCAAGTTTAGCTCAGTTCTGGGCATCTTTGAAATACCTATACAAACTTGTTCCTACATAGTAACTTGCAACTTTAAATGAGAATGTGCTTGCTTACAACAACGTGTTATATGTTATGAATGCCCCAATTGGGAATCTGTGTCAAAACTTTGTTAGGAATTATGTGATCCTTACTAGCTGGAAGTAAGGGAGATGGGGCATGAAGTTATTTCTAGGAGTTGGACACATACCAAGTTTAGCTCAGTTCTGGGCATCTTTGAAATACCTTTACAAACTTGTTCCCACATAGTAACTTGCAACTTTGAATGAGAATGTGCTTGCTTACAGCAACGTACTATATGTTCTGAATGCCCTAATTGGGAATCTGTGTCAAAACTTTGTTAGGAATTATGTGATCCTTACTAGCTGGAAGTAAGGGAGTTGGGGCATGAAGTTATTTCTAGAGGTTGGACACATACCAAGTTTAGCTCAGTTCTGGGCATCTTTGAAATACCTATACAAACTTGTTCCTACATAGTAACTTGCAACTTTGAATGAGAATGTGCTTGCTTACAGCAACGTGCTATATGTTCTGAATGCCCGAATTGGGAATCTGTGTCATATCATTGTTAGGAATTATGTGATCCTTAATAGCTGGAAGTAAGGGAGATGGGGGAATGAAGTTATTTCTAGGAGTTGGAGACATACCAAGTTTAGCTCAGTTCTGGGCATCTTTGAAATACCTTTACAAACTTGTTCCCACATAATAACTTGCAACTTTGAATGGGAATGTGCTTGCTTACAGCAACGTGCTATATGTTCTGAATGCCCGAATTGGGAATCTGTGTCAAAACTTTGTTAGGAATTATGTGATCCTTACTAGCTGGAAGTAAGGGAGATGGGGCATGAAGTTATTTCTAGGAGTTGGAGACATACAACGTTTAGCTCAGTTCTGGGCATCTTTGAAATACGTATACAAACTTGTTCCTTCATAGTAACTTGCAACTTTGAATGAGAAAGTGCTTGCTTACAGCAACGCGCTACATGTTCTGAATGCCCGAATTGGGAATCTGTGTCAAAACTTTGTTAGGAATTATGTGATCCTTACTAGCTGGAAGTAAGGGAGATGGGGCATGAAGTTATTTCTAGGAGTAGGAGACATACCAAGTTTAGCTCAGTTCTGGGCATCTTTGAAATACCTGTACAAACTTGTTCCTACATAGTAACTTGCAACATTGAATGAGAATGTGCTTGCTTACAGCAACGTGCTACATGTTCTGAATACCCGAATTGGGAATCTGTGTCAAAACTTTGTTAGGAATTATGTGATCCTTACTAGCTGGAAGTAAGGGAGTTGGGGCATGAAGATATTTCTAGGAGTTGGAGACATACCAAGTTTAGCACAGTTCTGGGCATCATTGAAATACCTTTACAAACTTGTTCCTACATAGTAACTTGCAACTTTGAATGAGAATGTGCTTGTTTACAGCAACGTGCTATATGTTCTGAATGCCCGAATTGGGAATCTGTGTCAAAACTTTGTTAGGAATTATGTGATCCTTACTAGCTGGAAGTAAGGGAGTTGGGGCATGAAGTTATTTCTAGAGGTTGGACACATAGCAAGTTTAGCTCAGTTCTGGGCATCTTTGAAATACCTATACAAACTTGTTCCTACATAGTAACTTGCAACTTTGAATGAGAATGTGCTTACTTACAGCAACGTGCTATATGTTCTGAATGCCCGAATTGGGAATCTGTGTCAAATAGTTGTTAGGAATTATGTGATCCTTACTAGCTGGAAGTAAGGGAGATGGGGCCTGAAGTTATTTCTAGGAGTTGGAGATATACCAAGTTTAGCTCAGTTCTGTGCATCTTTGAAATACCTTTACAAACTTGTTCCCACGTAGTAACTTGCAACATTGAATGAGAATGTGCTTGCTTACAGCAACGTGCTATATGTTCTGAATGCCCGAATTGGGAATCTGTGTTAAAACTTTGTTAGAAATTATGTGATGCTTACTAGATGGAAGTAAGGGAGATGGGGCATGAAGGTATTTCTAGGAGTTGGAGACATACAACGTTTAGCTCAGTTCTGGGCGTCTTTGAAATACCTGTACAAACTTGTTCCTTCATAGTAACTTGCAACTTAGAATGAGAATGTGCTTGCTTACAGCAACGTGCTACATGTTCTGAATGCCCGAATTGGGAATCTGTGTCAAAACTTTGTTAGGAATTATGTGATCCTTACTAGCTGGAAGTAAGGGAGATGGGGCATGAAGTTATTTCTAGGAGTTGGACACATACCAAGTTTAGCTCAGTTCTGGGCATCTTTGAAATACCTTTACAAACTTGTTCCCACATAGTAACTTGCAACTTTGAATGAGAATGTGCTTGCTTACAGCAACGTACTATGTGTTCTGAATGCCCGAATTGGGAATCTGTGTCAAAACTTTGTTAGGAATTATGTGATCCTTACTAGCTGGAAGTAAGGGAGTTGGGGCATGAAGTTATTTCTAGAGGTTGGACACATACCAAGTTTAGCTCAGTTCTGGGCATCTTTGAAATACCTATACAAACTTGTTCCTACATAGTAACTTGCAACTTTGAATGAGAATGTGCTTGCTTACAGCAACGTGCTATATGTTCTGAATGCCCGAATTGGGAATCTGTGTCATATCTTTGTTAGGAATTATGTGATCCTTACTAGCTGGAAGTAAGGGAGATGGGGAATGAAGTTATTTCTAGGAGTTGGAGACATACCAAGTTTAGCTCAGTTCTGGGCATCTTTGAAATACCTTTACAAACTTGTTCCCACATAATAACTTGCAACTTTGAATGGGAATGTGCTTGCTTACAGCAACGTGCTATATATTCTGAATGCCCGAATTGGGAATCTGTTCAAAACTTTGTTAGGAATTATGTGATCCTTACTAGCTGGAAGTAAGGGAGATGGGGCATGAAGTTATTTCTAGGAGTTGGACACATACAAAGTTTAGCACCGTTCGGGGTATCTTTGAAATACCTATACAAACTTCTTCCTACATAGTAACTTGCAACTTTGAATGAGAATGTGTTTGCTTACAGCAACGTGCTATATGTTCTGAATGCCCGAATTGGGAATGTGTGTCAAAAGTTTGTTAGGAATTATGTGATCCTTACTAGCTGGAAATAAGGGAGATGGGGCATGACGTTATTTCTAGGAGTTGGAGACATACCAAGTTTAGCTCAGTTCTGGGCATCTTTGAAATACCTATACAAACATGTTCCTACATAGTAACTTGCAACTATGAATGAGAATGTGCTTGCTTACAGCAACGTGCTACATGTTCTGAATGCCCGAATTGGGAATCTGTGTCAAAACTTTGTTAGGAATTATGTGATCCTTACTAGCTGGAAGTAAGGGAGATGGGGCATGAAGTTATTTCTAGGAGTTGGAGACATACCTCGTTTAGCTCAGTTCTGGGCATCTTTGAAATACCTATACAAACTTGTTCCTACATAGTAACTTGCAACTTTGAATGAGAATGTGCTTGCTTACAGCAACGTGCTACATGTTCTGAATGCCCGAATTGGGAATCTGTGTCAATACTTTGTTAGGAATTATGTGATCCTTACTAGCTGGAAGTAAGGGAGATGGGGCATGAAGTTATTTCTAGGAGTTGGACACATACCAAGTTTAGCTCAGTTCTGGGCATCTTTGAAAGACCTTTACAAACTTGTTCCCACATAGTAACTTGCAACTTTGAATGAGACTGTGCTTGCTTACAGCAACGTACTATATGTTCTGAATGCCTGAATTGGGAATCTGTGTCAAAACTTTGTTAGGAATTATGTGATCCTTACTAGCTGGAAGTAAGGGAGTTGGGGCATGAAGTTATTTCTAGAGGTTGGACACATACCAAGTTTAACTCAGTTCTGGGCATCTTTGAAATACCTGTACAAACTTGTTCCTACATAGTAACTTGCAACTTTGAATGAGAATGTGCTTGCTTACAGCAACGTGCTATATGTTCTGAATGCCCGAATTGGGAATCTGTGTCATATCTTTGTTAGGAATTATGTGATCCTTACTAGATGTAAGTAAGGGAGATGGGGCATGAAGTTATTTCTAGGAGTTGGAGACATACCAAGTTTAGCTCAGTTCTGGGCATCTTTGAAATACCTTTACAAACTTGTTCCCACATAGTAACTTGCAACATTGAATGGGAATGTGCTTGCTTACAGCAACGTGCTATATGTTCTGAATGCCCGAATTTGGAATCTGTGTCAAAACTTTGTTAGGAATTATGTGATCCTTACTAGCTGGAAGTAAGGGAGATGGGGCATGAAGGTATTTCTAGGAGTTGGACACATACAAAGTTTAGCACCGTTCGGGGTATCTTTGAAATACCTATACAAACTTGTTCCTACATAGTAACTTGCAACTTTGAATGAGAATGTGCTTGCTTACAGCAACGTGCTATATGTTCTGAATGCCCGAATTGGAATGTGTGTCAAAAGTTTGTTAGGAATTATGTGATCCTTACTAGCTGGAAGTAAGGGAGATGGGGCATGACGTTATTTCTAGGAGTTGGAGACATACCAAGTTTAGCTCAGTTCTGGGCATCTTTGAAATACCTATACAAACATGTTCCTACATAGTAACTTGCAAATTTGAATGAGAATGTGCTGGCTTACAGCAACGTGCTATATGTTCTGAATGCCCGAATTGGGAATCTGTGTCAAAACTTTGTTAGGAATTATGTGATCCTTACTAGCTGGAAGTAAGGGAGATGGGGCATGAAGTTATTTCTAGGAGTTGGAGACATACCAAGTGTAGCTCAGTTCTGGGCATCTTTGAAATACATATACAAACTTGTTCCTACATAGTAACTTGCAACTTTGAATGAGAATGTGCTTGCTTACAGCAACGTGCTATATGTTCTGAATGCCCGAATTGGGAATCTGTGTCAAATCTTTGTTAGGAATTATGTGATCCTTACTAGCTGGAAGTAAGGGAGATGGGGCATGAAGTTATTTCTAGGAGTTGGAGACATACCAAGTTTAGCTCAGTTCTGCGCATCTTTGAAATACCTTTACAAACTTGTTCCCACATAGTAACTTGCAACTTTGAATGAGAATGTGCTTGCTTACAGCAACGTGCTATATGTTCTGAATGACCGAATTCGGAATCTGTGTCAAAACTTTGTTAGGAAATATGTGATCCTTACTAGCTGGAAGTAAGGGAGTTGGGGCATGAAGTTATTTCTAGAGGTTGGACACATACCAAGTTTAGTTCTGTTCTGGGCATCTTTGAAATACCTATACAAACTTGTTCCTACATAGTAACTTGCAACTTTGAATGAGAATGTGCTTGCTTACAGTAACGTGCTATATGTTCTGAATGCCCGAATTGGGAATCTGTGTCAAAACTTTGTTAGGAATTATGTGATCCTTACTAGCTGGAAGTAAGGGTGATGGGGCATGAAGTTATTTCTAGGAGTTGGAGACATACAAGGTTTAGCTCAGTTCTGGGCATCTTTGAAATACCTTTACAAACTTGTTCCTACATAGTAACTTGCAACTTTGAATGAGAATGTGCTTGCTTACAGCAACGTGCTATATGTTCTGAATGCCCGAATTGGGAATCTGTGTTAAAACTTTGTTAGAAATTATGTGATCCTTAATAGATGGAAGTAAGGGAGATGGGGCATGGAGTTATTTCTAGGAGTTGGAGACATACAACGTTTAGCTCAGTTCTGGGCATCTTTGAAATACCTATACAAACTTGTTCCTACATAGTAACTTGCACCTTTGAATGAGAATGTGCTTGCTTATCATCAACGTGCTATATGTTCTGAATGCCTGAATTGGGAATCTGTGTCAAAACTTTGTTAGGAATTATGTGATCCTTGCTAGCTGGAAGTAAGGGAGATTGGGCATGAAGTTACTTCTAGGAGTTGGAGACATACAACGTTTAGCTCAGTTCTGGGCATCTTTGAAATACCTATACAAACTTTTTCCTACACAGTAACTTGCAACTTTGATTGAGAATGTGCTTGCTTACAGCAACGTGCTATATGTTCTGAATGCCCGAATTGGGAATCTGTGTCAAAACTTTGTTAGGAATTATGTGATCCTTGTTAGTTGGAAGTAAGAGAGATGGGGCATGAAGTTATTTCTAGGAGTTGGAGACATACAACGATTAGCTCAGTTCTGGGCATCTTTGAAATACCTATACAAACTTGTTCCTACATAGTAACTTGCAACTTTGAATGAGAATGTGCTTGCTTACAGCAACGTGCTATATGTTCTGAATGCCAGAATTGGGAATCTGTGTCAAAACTTTGTTAGGAATTATGTGATCCTTACTAGCTGGAAGTAAGGGAGATGGGGCATGAAGTTATTTCTAGGAGTTGGAGACATACCAAGTTTAGCTCAGTTCTGGGCATCTTTGAAAGTCCTATACAAACTTGTTCCTACATATAACTTGCAACTTTGAATGAGAATGTGCTTGCTTACAGCAACGTGCTATATGTTCTGAATGCCCCAATTGGGAATCTGTGTCAAAACTTTGTTAGGAATTATGTGATCCTTACTAGCTGGAAATAAGGGAGTTGGGGCATGATTTTATTTCTAGAGGTTGGACACATACCAAGTTTAGCTCAGTTCTGGGCATCTTTAAAATACCTATACAAACTTGTTCCTACATAGTAACTTGCAACTTTGAATGAGAATGTGCTTGCTTACAGCAGCGTGCTATGTGTTCTGAATGCCCGAATTGGGAATCTGTGTCAAATCTTTTTTAGAAATTATGTGATCCTTACTAGATTGAAGTAAGGGAGATGGGGCATGAAGTTATTTCAAGGAGTTGGAGACACACAACGTTTAGCTCAGTTCTGGGCATCTTTGAAATACCTATACAAACTTGTTCCTACATAATAACTTGCAACTTTGAATGAGAATGTGCTTGCTTACAGCAACGTGCTATATGTTCTGAATGCCCGAATTGGGAATCTGTGTCAGATCTTTGTTAGGAATTATGTGATCCTTACTAGCTGGAAATAAGGGAGTTGGGGCATGAAGTTATTTCTAGAGGTTGGACACATACCAAGTTTAGCTCAGTTCTGGGCATCTTTGAAATACCTATACAAACTTGTTCCTACATAGTAACTTGCAACTTTGAATGAGAATGTGCTTGCTTACAGCAACGTGCTATATGTTCTGAATGCCCGAATTGGGAATCTGTGTCAAAACTTTGTTACAAATTATGTGATCCTTACTAGCTGGAAGTAAGGGAGTTTGGGCATGAAGTTATTTCTAGGAGTTGGAGACATACAACGTTTAGCTCAGTTCTGGGCATCTTTGAAATACCTATACAAACTTGTTCCTACATAGTAACTTGCAACTTTGAATGAGAATGTGCTTGCTTACAGCAACGTGCCATATGTTCTGAATGCCCGAATTGGGAATCTGTGTCAAAAGTTTGTTAGAAATTATGTGATCCTTACGAGCTGGAAGTAAGTGAGATGGGGCATGAAGTTATTTCTAGAGGTTGGACACATACCAAGTTTAGCTCAGTTATGGGCATCTTTAAAATAACTATACAAACTTGTTCCTACATAGTAACTTGCAACTTTGAATGAGAATGTGCTTGCTTACAGCAAAGTGCTATGTGTTCTGAATGCCCGAATTGGGAATCTGTGTCAAAACTTTTTTAGAAATTATGTGATCCTTACTAGATGGAAGTAAGGGAGATGGGGCATGAAGTTATTTCTATGAGTTGGAGACATACAACGTTTAGCTCAGTTCTGTGCATCTTTGAAATACCTATACAATCTTGTTCATACATAGTAACTTGCAACTTTGAATTGAATGTGCTTGCTTACAGCAACGTGCTACATGTTCTGAATGCCCGAATTGGGAATCTGTGTCAAAACTTTGTTAGGAATTATGTGATCCTTACTAGCTGGAAGTAAGGGAGATGGGGCATGAAGTTATTTCTAGGAGTTGGAGACATGCAACGTTTAGCTCAGTTCTGGCCATCTTTGAAATACCTATACAAACTTGTTCCTACATAATATCTTGCAACTTTGAATGAGAATGTGCTTACTTACAGCAACGTGGTACATGTTCTGAATGCCCGAATTGGGAATCTGTGTCAAAACTTTGTTAGGAATTATGTGATCCTTACTAGCTGGAAGTAAGGGAGATGGGGCATGAAGTTATTTCTAGGAGTTGGACACATACCAAGTTTAGTTCAGTTCTGGGCATCTTTGAAATACCTATACGAACTTGTTCCTACATGTTAAATTGCAACTTTGAATGAGAATGTGCTTGCTTACAGCAACGTGCTATATGTTCTGAATGCCCGAATTGGGAATATGTGTCAAAATTTATTAGGAAATATGTGATCCTTACTAGCTGGAAGTAAGGGAGATGGGGCATGAAGTTATTTCTAGGAGTTGGAGACATACAACTTTTAGCTCAGTTCTGGGCATCTTTGAAATACCTATACAAACTTGTTCCTACATGGTAACTTGCAACTTTGAATGAGAATGTGTTTGCTTACAGCAACTTGCTATATGTTCTGAATGCCCGAATTGGGAATCTGTGTCAAAACTTTGTTAGGAATTATGTGATCCTTACTAGCTGGAATTAAGGGAGTTGGGGCATGAAGTTATTTCTAGAGGTTGGACACATACCAAGTTTAGCTCAGTTCTGGGCATCTTTGAAATACCTATACAAACTTGTTCCTACATAGTAACTTGCAACTTTGAATGAGAATGTGCTTGCTTACAGCAACGTGCTATATGTTCTGAATGCCCGAAATGGGAATCTGTGTCAAAACTTTGTTAGGAATTATGTGATCCTTACTAGCTGGAAGTAAGGGAGATGGGGCATGAAGTTATTTCTAGGAGTTAGAGACATACAACGTTTAGCTCAGTTCTGGGCATCTTTGAAATACCTATACAAACTTGTTCCTACATAGTAACTTGCAACTTTGAATGAGAATGTGCTTGCTTACAGCAACGTGCTATATGTTCTGAATGCCCGAATTGGGAATCTGTGTCAAAACTTTGTTAGGAATTATGTGATCCTTGTTAGTTGGAAGTAAGGGAGATGGGGCATGAAGTTATTTCTAGGAGTTGGAGACATACAACGATTAGCTCAGTTCTGGGCATCTTTGAAATACCTATACAAACTTGTTCCTACATAGTAACTTGCAACTTTGAATGAGAATGTGCTTGCTTACAGCAACGTGCTATATGTTCTGAATGCCCGAATTGGGAATCTGTGTCAAAACTTTGTTAGGAATTATGTGATCCTTACTAGCTGGAAGTAAGGGAGATGGGGCATGAAGTTATTTCTAGGAGTTGGAGACATACCAAGTTTAGCTCAGTTCTGGGCATCTTTGAAAGTCCTATACAAACTTGTTCCTACATATAACTTGCAACTTTGAATGAGAATGTGCTTGCTTACAGCAACGTGCTATATGTTCTGAATGCCCCAATTGGGAATCTGTGTCAAAACTTTGTTAGGAATTATGTGATCCTTACTAGCTGGAAATAAGGGAGTTGGGGCATGATTTTATTTCTAGAGGTTGGACACATACCAAGTTTAGCTCAGTTCTGGGCATCTTTAAAATACCTATACAAACTTGTTCCTACATAGTAACTTGCAACTTTGAATGAGAATGTGCTTGCTTACAGCAACGTGCTATGTGTTCTGAATGCCCGAATTGGGAATCTGTGTCAAATCTTTTTTAGAAATTATGTTATCCTTACTAGATTGAAGTAAGGGAGATGGGGCATGAAGTTATTTCAAGGAGTTGGAGACACACAACGTTTAGCTCAGTTCTGGGCATCTTTGAAATACCTATACAAACTTGTTCCTACATAATAACTTGCAACTTTGAATGAGAATGTGCTTGCTTACAGCAACGTGCTATATGTTCTGAATGCCCGAATTGGGAATCTGTGTCAAATCTTTGTTAGGAATTATGTGATCCTTACTAGCTGGAAATAAGGGAGTTGGGGCATGAAGTTATTTCTAGAGGTTGGACACATACCAAGTTTAGCTCAGTTCTGGGCATCTTTGAAATACCTATACAAACTTGTTCCTACATAGTAACTTGCAACTTTGAATGAGAATGTGCTTGCTTACAGCAACGTGCTATATGTTCTGAATGCCCGAATTGGGAATCTGTGTCAAAACTTTGTTACAAATTATGTGATCCTTACTAGCTGGAAGTAAGGGAGTTTGGGCATGAAGTTATTTCTAGGAGTTGGAGACATACAACGTTTAGCTCAGTTCTGGGCATCTTTGAAATACCTATACAAACTTGTTCCTACATAGTAACTTGCAACTTTGAATGAGAATGTGCTTGCTTACAGCAACGTGCCATATGTTCTGAATGCCCGAATTGGGAATCTGTGTCAAAAGTTTGTTAGAAATTATGTGATCCTTACGAGCTGGAAGTAAGTGAGATGGGGCATGAAGTTATTTCTAGAGGTTGGACACATACCAAGTTTAGCTCAGTTATGGGCATCTTTAAAATAACTATACAAACTTGTTCCTACATAGTAACTTTCAACTTTGAATGAGAATGTGCTTGCTTACAGCAAAGTGCTATGTGTTCTGAATGCCCGAATTGGGAATCTGTGTCAAAACTTTTTTAGAAATTATGTGATCCTTACTAGATGGAAGTAAGGGAGATGGGGCATGAAGTTATTTCTATGAGTTGGAGACATACAACGTTTAGCTCAGTTCTGTGCATCTTTGAAATACCTATACAATCTTGTTCATACATAGTAACTTGCAACTTTGAATTGAATGTGCTTGCTTACAGCAACGTGCTACATGTTCTGAATGCCCGAATTGGGAATCTGTGTCAAAACTTTGTTAGGAATTATGTGATCCTTACTAGCTGGAAGTAAGGGAGATGGGGCATGAAGTTATTTCTAGGAGTTGGAGACATGCAACTTTTAGCTCAGTTCTGGCCATCTTTGAAATACCTATACAAACTTGTTCCTACATAGTAACTTGCAACTTTGAATGAGAATGTGCTTACTTACAGCAACGTGGTACATGTTCTGAATGCCCGAATTGGGAATCTGTGTCAAAACTTTGTTAGGAATTATGTGATCCTTACTAGCTGGAAGTAAGGGAGATGGGGCATGAAGTTATTTCTAGGAGTTGGAGACATACAACGTTTAGCTCAGTTCTGGGCATCTTTGAAATACCTATACAAACTTGTTCCTACATGGTAACTTGCAACTTTGAATGAGAATGTGCTTGCTTACAGCAACGTGCTATATGTTCTGAATGCCCGAATTGGGAATCTGTGTCAAAACTTTGTTAGGAATTATGTGATCCTTACTAGCTGGAAATAAGGGAGTTGGGGCATGAAGTTATTTCTAGGAGTTGGACACATACCAAGTTTAGCTCAGTTCTGGGCATCTTTGAAAGTCCTATACAAACTTGTTCTTACAGAGTAACTTGCAACTTTGAATGAGAATGTGTTTGCTGACAGCAACGTGCTATATGTTCTGAATGCCCGAATTGGGAATCTGTGTCAAAACATTGTTAGGAATTCTGTGATCCTTACTAGCTGGAAGTAAGGGAGATGGGGCATGAAGTTATTTCTAGGAGTTGGAGACATACAAAGTTTAGCTCAGTTCTGGGCATCTTTGAAATACCTATACAAACTTGTTCCTACATAGGAACTTACAACTTTGAATGAGAATGTGCTTGCTTACAGTAACGTGCTATATGTTCTGAATGCCCGAATTGGGAATCTGTGTCAAAACTTTGTTAGGAATTATGTGATCCTTACTGGCTGGAAGTAATGGTGATGGGGCATGAAGTTATTTCTAGGAGTTGGAGACATACAACGTTTAGCTCAGTTCTGGGCATCTTTGAAATACCTTTACAAACTTGTTCCTACATAGTAACTTGCAACTTTGAATGAGAGTGTGTTTGCTTACAGCAACGTGCTATATGTTCTGAATGCCCGAATTGGGAATCTGTGTTAAAACTTTGTTAGAAATTATGTAATCCTTACTAGATGGATGTAAGGAAGATGGGGCATGAAGTTATTTCCAGGAGTTGGAGACATACAACGTTTAGCTCAGTTCTGGGCATCTTTGAAATACCTATACAAACTTGTTCCTACATAGTAACTTGCAACTTTGAATGAGAATGTGCTTGCTTACAGCAACGTGCTACATGTTCTGAATGATCGAATTGGGAATCTGTGTCAAAACTTTGTTAGGAATTATGTGATCCTTACTAGCTGGAAGTAAGGGAGATGGGGCTTGAATTTATTTCTAGGAGTTGGAGACATACCAAGTTTAGCTCAGTTCTGGGCATCTTCGAAATACCTATACAAACTTGTTCCTACATAGTAACTTGCAACTTTGAATGAGAATGTGCTTGCTTACAGCAACGTGCTATATGTTCTGAATGCCCGAATTGGGAATCTGTGTCAAAACTTTGTTAAGAATCATGTGATCCTTACTAGCTGTAAGTAAGGGATATGGGGCATGAAGTTATTTCTAGGAGTTGGAGACATACAATGTTTAGCTCAGTTCTGGGCATCTTTGAAATACCTATACAAACTTGTTCCTACATAGTAACTTGCAACTTTGAATGAGAATGTGCTTGCTTACAGCAACGTGCTACATGTTCTGAAGGCCCGAATTGGGAATCTGTGTTAAAACTTTGTTAGGAATTATGTGATCCTTACTAGCTGGAAGTAAGGGAGATGGGGCATGAAGTTATTTCTAGGAGTTGGACACATACCAAGTTTAGCTCAGTTCTGGGCATCTTTGAAATACCCATACGAACTTGTTCCTACATATTAACTTGCAACTTTGAATGAGAATGTGCTTGCTTACAGCAACGTGCTATATGTTCTGAATGCCCGAATTGGGAATCTGTGTCAAAACTTTGTTAGAAATTATGTGATCCTTACTAGATGGAAGTAAGGGAGATGGGGCATGAAGTTATTTCTAGGAGTTGGAGACATACCAAGTTTAGCTCAGTTCTGGGCATCTTTGAAATACCTATACAAACTTGTTCCTACATAGTAACTTGCAACGTTGAATGAGAATGTGCTTGCTTACAGCAACGTGCTACATGTTCTGAATGCCCGAATTGGGAATCTGTGTCAAAACTTTGTTAGGAATTATGTGATCCTTACTAGCTGGAAGTAAGGGAGATGGGGCATGGAGTTATTTCTATGACTTGGACACATACCAAGTTTAGCTCAGTTCTGGGCATCTTTGAAATACCTATACGAACTTGTTCCTACATAGTAACTTGCAACTTTGAATGAGAATGTGCTTGCTGACAGCAACGTGCTATATGTTCTTAATGCCCGAATTGGGAATGTGTGTCAAAAGTTTGTTAGGAATTATGTGATCCTAACTAGCTGGAAGTAAGGGAGATGGGGCATGACGTTATTTCTAGGAGTTGGAGACATACCAAGTTTAGCTCAGTTCTGGGCATCTTTGAAATACCTATACAAACTTGTTCCTACATAGTAACTTGCAACTTTGAATGAGAATGTGCTTGCTTACAGCAACGCGCTATATGTTCTGAATGCCCCAATTGGGAATCTGTGTCAAAACTTTGTTAGGAATTATGTGATCCTTACTAGCTGGAAGTAAGGGAGATGGGGCATGAAGTTATTTCTAGGAGTTGGAGACATACCAAGTTTAGCTCAGTTCTGGGCATCTTTGAAATACCTTTACAAACTTGTTCCCACATAGTAACTTGCAACTTTGAATGAGAATGTGCTTGCTTACAGCAACGTGCTATATATTCTGAATGCCCGAATTGGGAATCTGTGTCAAAACATTGTTAGGAATTATGTGATCCTTACTAGCTGGAAGTAAGGGAGATGGGGCATGAAGTTATTTCTAGGAGTTGGACACATACAAAGTTTAGCACCGTTCGGGGTATCTTTGAAATACCTATACAAACTTGTTCCTACATAATAACTTGCAACTTTGAATGAGAATGTGCTTGCTTACAGCAACGTGCTATATGTTCTTAATGTCCGAATTGGGAATGTGTGTCAAAAGTTTGTTAGGAATTATGTGATCCTTACTAGCTGGAAGTAAGGGAGATGGGGCATGACGTTATTTCTAGGAGTTGGAGACATACCAAGTTTAGCTCAGTTCTGGGCATCTTTGAAATACCTATACAAACTTGTTCCTACATAGTAACTTGCAACTTTGAATGAGAATGTGCTTGCTTACAGCAACGTGCTATATGTTCTGAATGTCCGAATTGGGAATCTGTGTCAAAACTTTGTTAGGAATTATGTGATCCTTACTAGCTGGAAGTAAGGGAGATGGGGCATGAAGTTATTTCTAGGAGTTGGAGACATACCAAGTTTAGCTCAGTTCTGGGCATCTTTGAAAGTCCTATTCAAACTTGTTCCTACATAGTAACTTGCAACTTTGAATGAGAATGTGCTTGCTTACAACAACTTACTATATGTTCTGAATGCCCGAATTGGGAATCTGTGTCAAAACTTTGTTAGGAATTATGTGATCCTTACTAGCTGGAAGTAAGGGAGTTGGGGCATGAAGTTATTTCTAGGAGTTGGACACATACCAAGTTTCGCTCAGTTCTGGGCATCTTTGAAATACCTATACAAACTTGTTCCTACATAGTAACTTGCAACTTTGAATGAGAATGTGCTTGCTTACAGCAACGTGCTATATGTTCTGAATGCCCGAATTGGGAATCTGTGTCAAAACTTTGTTAGGAATTATGTGATCCTTACTAGCTGGAAGTAAGGGAGTTGGAGCATGAAGTTATTTCTAGAGGTTGGACACATACCAAGTTTAGCTCAGTTCTGGGCATCTTTGAAATACCTATACAAACTTGTTCCTACATAGTAACTTGCAACTTTGAATGAGAATGTGCTTGCTTACAGCAACGTACTATATGTTCTGAATGCCCGAATTGGGAATCTGTGTCAAATCTTTGTTAGGAATATTGTGATCCTTACTAGATGAAATCAAGGGAGATGGGGCATGAAGTTATTTCTAGGAGTTGGAGACATACCAAGTTTAGCTCAGTTCTGGGCATCTTTGAAATACCTTTACAAACTTGTTCCCACATAGTAACTTGCAACTTTGAATGAGAATGTCCTTGCTTACAGCAACGTGCTATATGTTCTGAATGCCCGAATTGGGAATCTGTGTTAAAACTTTGTTAGAAATTATGTGATCCTTACTAGATGGAAGTAAGGGAGATGGGGCATGAAGTTATTTCTAGGAGTTGGAGACATACAACGTTTAGCTCAGTTCTGGGCATCTTTGAAATACCTATACAAACTTGTTCCTACATAGTAACTTGCAACTTTGAATGGGAATGTGCTTGCTTACAGCAACGTGCTATATGTTCTGAATGCCCGAACTGGGAATCTGTGTCAAAACTTTGTTAGGAATTATGTGATCCTTACTAGCTGGAAGTAAGGGTGATGGGGCATGAAGTTATTTCTAGGAGTTGGAGACATACAACGTTTAGCTGAGTTCTGGGCATCTTTGAAATACCTTTACAAACTTGTTCCTACATAGTAACTTGCAACTTTGAATGAGAATGTGCTTGCTTACAGCAACGTGCTATATGTTCTGAATGCCCAAATTGGGAATCTGTGTTAAAACTTTGTTAGAAATTATGTGATCCTTACTAGATGGAAGTAAGGGAGATGGGGCAT